>NW_008795137.1:459686-481100 GCF_000699145.1 Aptenodytes forsteri | reverse complement strand
AGTGGGGAAAGCCGGCGGGGGGGGGGGGGCCGCTGCTTGGGGACTGCCTGGGCATCGGTCGGCGGGTGGTGAGCAATTGCACTGTGCATCACTTGCTTTGTGTATTATTATTATTCTTATTATTGCTATTATTATTTTATTTCAATTATTAAACTGTTTTTATCTCAACCCATGAGTTTTTCTCGCTTCTACTCTTCCAATTCTCTCCCCCATCCCACTGGGGAGGGGGCAGAGGGAGGAGTGATCAAGCAGCTGTGTGGTGCTCAGCTGCCGACTGAAGTTAAACCACAACACCTTTACAGCCCATAAACCAGGGTCACCACACGTGATCCCTCCCAGTCAACACTCAGGCTCGCTGAGGAGGCAATAAGGCAGAAGTTACATTTTCTGTAACAAATTAGGGGTCAAAACCTTCAAGCTGAGCAGCTCTATCAAGCACCCAATTTAATTAAAAGGATATATAGAATGAAATAAAAATAAATGGTGAAGATAACCTACCCAAGTACAAACCCAGCTCAAGATTTAGGACTCAAAGCAAGAGATAATTTTGGCCCTCTCTCTTCAATCACATGCAGTTTTGCAGTTCAAAAAACAGCTTAAACTAAAAAAAAAAAAAAAAAAAAAAAAAAAAAGAAAAGAGAGAAAGAAAGCACCTCCAAAAATCAGTGTTTATTTGAAACCAAAACAGTTGTTTAAATGAATAATTTATTTGCATTCCAACAGGTGGGTTATGAGATGACTGGTGCCTTGAAGGAACTGAGCCCCTGCAAAGCCCTGCCAGTTGTGGATGCTCCCATCTTTTCAGGATCCAACCTAATTCTCTCATGCTCTTGTGTATCTGGGTACTGGAGACTTTCGAGTTTTTTTTCAGCATCTCAATAAGAAGTTGTAATGGTGTATGAAAGAACAATATCACTGCCTACAGAACAACTAGTGAGTTAAAGGCAGTGATCCACAGACGGTGCTAGGTTGTGCTATTTCAGTATTATTTCACTGAAACATTGTCAGTGGAGCCCAGCAAATGCAAACCTTAACAAACATGACAAAAATAGCAAGAAATGAAGGTCCTCTTGGAAAGAACACAGCTACAAGAGAAACTGATAAGTGCATTTGCTATGAAGTGACTTTATTTTTATTTCAATACAAATAAAAGGGACACAAAAAATGCATTAGTAAGCTTCAAGTTATATTTCTTGTACATATAAGTGCTGGATTTTAGGTCAAAGCTAATTGTTTCTGGTTTTTTTAAATACATGAGTGCTTTTTAGTGGAAGTGCACTAACATTGATATTTTCCATAGCAGAGATGAGTAGCACTGCTAAGTGGATAACAAATGCTTTGCTCTGTATTAGAACCCTAAGTAGGAGCTAATTTACAGGCTTTCAGAAAAAGTAGGGCAAAAAAATGGAACGAAGTTAATTCTTTTTTTTTTTTGCCACAGTGCAATTTTAATTTTGCTGCCCATCTGGGATTTTGCTCTGCTTTGAACCAGGGCTGTACAAATCAATGTGAACTGTTTTATAACTTGTTAATTGTTCTGTCTACCTATACACATGCATAACAAAGGAAAAGAAACTGAGTGATCAGTGGTTAATTACATTACAATTACTTTTACATGTTATATGATTTAATCTTTTACAATTATACTGATATTTATCAGGAAATTCATGTGCACTTAGATAATAATTTTTCATGAAAAATTGATCATTAACTGGAGCATATTCTGTAATTTTCTTATTCTAAGAATAACTTTCATTATTTCACATAATTTCTTATTAAGCCCTGAAGTTTTGGGGAAATACTAATTTGCAGCCATATTTAGCTGGGGAGCATACAGTATTCCTTTTAACTTTTAGTACATTACAAGACGATCATTAAAATTTTTTAGAAAATATGATGTCCTTTAACTAATATGAGGTCAGCAATCGATAGGTATTGAAGCTTACCAATATCTAAAGGTCTTGCTATCTCTAGGTCTTGATTCATACCGATATCAAAAAATTTCTTGAGACCGAAGGAAATAAATGCCTACTGAGATGAGAAGGTATCAATGCTTATTGATAGACATTGATGTGATAATAACCTATTGATATAAACATCTTTAGATAGGTGTTGAAATCGATAGGCCTCGATGCCTACCTACATCAAAAGGGCCCACTATCGACAGGTCTTGATTCCTACGGGTATCAAAAAGTTTCTTGAGACCAAAGTGTTTGGATTCTTATTGAGATTGAAAGGTATTCATGCCTATGAATATCAAAAAGTCTTGCTATCTATAGATCTCAATGCTTACTCATATCAAAAGCAGTCTCTAGATCGATACGTGTAGAAGCCTACTGAGTTCAAAAGTTATTGATATCTATCAATAGACATTGATGTCCATCCATAGGTGTTGAAATTGATAGGCATGAATGACTAATGATACTGAAAGGTCTCACTGTTGATATATGTTGGTGCTAACAATAGCAAAATCAGTCTCAAGACTGACAGGAATAGACACCAGTTGAGATAGAAAGTTATCCATGCCTACCGCTATTGGCCAATACCTATAGATATCAATGTCTATCAATAGGCATCCAAATTGATAGGCATTGATGTCCACAGATATTGAAAGATGTCACTACTGATAGGTCATAGCATCTAATGATATCAAGAAATTTCTTGAGACTGATGTAGATGCCTACTGAGATCAAAAGCTATCAATGCCTATCACTAGGTAATAATATTGATGCTTACAGATAGGTCTTGAAATTGATAGACATTGGTGCTTGTTGATATCAAAAGGTCTCACTATCTATAGGTCTTGATGTCTACTGGTATCAAAATTGGTCTCGAGACCAGTAGGTATAGTCACCTATTAGGATCAGAAGGTTTCTATGCCTTTTGATCTATATCTATCCTTCAATAGCTATCAGTATCCATGCCTAAAAATAGGTGTCTGAATTTATAGGCATCGACATCTGTTGATAACCAAATGTCTTGCTATTGATAGGTCCCAATGTCTACCAATATAAAAATCAGTCTCAAGACCAACAGGTATAGAAGCCTATCAAGTTTGAAAGTTATCAGTGCCTATCAATAGGTATCAAAATTGTTTGGCATCAGTGCCTATGAATTTCAGGTGTTGGCTCTCTGCTGGTCTTGAATCTTATTGATATCAAAGGATTTATTGAGACCAATAGTATAGATGCTTCTCAAGACAGACAGGTATCAAATGCCTATCTGCAATAAAAGCAGATTCATAGAAATTTATGGGTTCTACTAAAATTAAATTGACTGTAAGTAAATATGATTTGGTAATATCCTTTTTGAACTATCAGCTGGTGGTGATTTGAAGATGACCCAAAAGGGCAAATCCAGATATAATACAAGTATTCGTATAGTTCCTGTAAGTAATACAGGTTTTGTGGTGGACCAGAGAGGTTTTTGCTAGCTGCCCTGAGAAGACCAACCAGATTTTTCAATGGCCAAAAATCTTCATAAATATAATATCATTCTGAGGTGCCCAAACACATCTGTGCATTGGAAAATGGCTTGAATTTATACATACTGCAGTCAGGTGTGAAATTGTCTACTCTACTTTGCCTATTTAGAAATTTACAGGTAATGGTGCATCTCATTTCCCCTGGAGGGCTGAGAAGTGCTGCCTTCTGTGTCTGGCTATGCTGTTTAAAGATGTCTTCACTGTTTCTGGCAATACAGCGGCAAAATTTTATTTCATTAGCTGCAATGGCTCTGATATCCTAGGACAACTTTTGTTAGCACTGTATCATACCACATGGTGCAACAGAGATGTACCTTCAAAGTCAGAATGGCAAATCTAAAAAATTCTCCATTACTTCCCTTATTTCTCTCTCTTCTGCAACTCGCTTCTCACCTTGTACAAAACTGAAAATTTTAAAATACTTTTTAGTTAAATTAGTGTGAAGCCATTGTAGCACTCTTGTTTTAGATAATTTTGCCTTTGGCTTACCCTAAAAATAATAAATGTCTTATGTAGTGTTTTGTACTGATTCAACTAAATTAGTGTAAAGGCACTGGCAGTGGACATGTAAATAATTAAAAGTCAGTTGAAGATAGATAGCATTATTGCATTATGGCTCAAGTTCGCTATCTCTATCCCTCAACAAAGTGAGAACAGGTTACATGAGCAATTTTCCTCTAGTCAGTGCTGTCACTGACAGTTTAAGGCAAACCGTTTGACTTTGCAGTGGAGCGGATGAGGAGTGCTCACACAAGCAACACAGTAAGCGCTGTCCTGGGAGCAGTAACATCCAGCATAGACTTGGTAGCAGTCAGGTGAGAGGAGGGCCAGTGGTTACATATAAAAATGACAACCATTTCTACAACAAACCTCTAACCCCAGTTTCTGCTGCATTGCACTTTCTCACAGGCCATGAGCACGGAGGTGAATGGTTGCTGCAACTCAGCTGATAAGCAGTTACTCACTACTCTAGAGCAATTTATTGTGAGCCTGGGTTCTTGACCACAAGTCTGAGGTGTTATTGTTGGTGAAAATACTTACTGAAGACCAATCTTTTCATGCTGACCACCTTGAAGAAGGAGTGTAACTGTTAACAGGTGTTTAAGAGTACAGCAAAAAACCCTTTTATTTCCACACACTTTTCACTCCCAGACCTTTCTAGACACCCTGGTGGCTCCTGCCATCTTTCCCCAGCACCCTCTGCTTTCTTCCTTGGCTCAAGCCCCTAGAATAAGCTACCATTCCTTTGGCAATGTGTGCCTGAGTACACATACGTACACTATTCATAGTTCCCATGGTGTCACTGAGCTTTGGCCAGGGCCCTGCACCTGTGCTTGGTGCTCCTACTCCAGACTTTGGGAATTGCAGGGGAATAAGGGAAGGTAACTGAATCTTTAAAATAAAGACACATAACAGATCATGGACCTGCAACCAAAATGTCAGCCGTAAGAACAAAGAGATTAATTTCCAAAGGCAAGGATAACAGACAGATTTCTTTTTAATGCTTCTAAATCTAAATCTAAAATGATGACCGACATCATTTTCATGGGTCGGTCAAGAAAAATGAGAAAGAAGAAAACTCTTTCCCTCTCTGTAGTCAAAACATTAAGAGAGCCAGAAAAATGAGAGAAGGAAGGATTAGAGGTTTCTTCAAAGTAAATGGCACCTGTGAAGAGCCTGAGATTGGAAAAAAGTCATAATATACAACATATTTGAAAAAAGCATTCTAAGGGAAGGACATAATATTCAAGAACCATGTTTTAATTCTTCTCCACTATCAATGGCATCAAAAAAGTTGGAGGATAGACTGGTGATTCAATGCAAAAAGTTATATAAAGCATAAAAGGTATAGAACTGAAAGGTTCTTTTTATTTCTTTTATGTATGCCTGCTGTATGGAGTCAGCTTTTTCAGAAACAACATATAAATAACCCAGCAAACATTATTGCTGTTAAAGCAAGTTTTGTTCTGGCATTTAAAGAAATTTAGGGAGATTTCCAATACATCCTTTTAATAATAGGAGTTCTGTTTTTCTGTTTAATCTTTTTTTCCTGGTCAAAATTATTCATGGATAAATACTGGCTTTGCTAGTTTATTCTTTTTGTAAGTCTTGGAGGAACATGCTTCAGTTGCTCGTAAACCACTTCCTTTTGGTTAAAGGCCCAGAGTGGTAAGTATATTTTCTGAACCGCAGATGACTAAAAAAAATTAAATCAGAGGATTAATGCCTTATTCTCAATTCACAATGTCCCTGGGGAAGAAAATTGCCTCAATTGAATGTCAATGGCAAAACTCCATTGACCTCAACAGGCCAAAATTTCAGTCCTTGTTCTTTTCCATTTTGCTGATATGAAAATTCAAATATCTGTATCTTTTGATACAAGGCCAATCTCAGAACATCATGCATTTGTGAATATCAAATAAGAAAGGGGAACAATTATGTTTGTTAACTAAGCAAGCATTTAGAAATGGAACCAATGTTTTTGGACACTTTTCATAGCACTTGCCTTCCATTATTAGCTAAAAGCAGCTTTCTTCTATTGCTCTCAATATTTTTGTCTCCTGCGCACCAGGAGATCCATACTGAGCCTTAGCTCTCAAGGTTGTTGTCTCAGATCTGGTCAAGCTCAGCAATGACTGAACACTGTCACCATTTGACAGCTGTTTGGGGTCTGTGTGAAACGCCTGATGGGTTCAGTGCAGTCCCGGGGAGCTGCTGTCTACATTACGAAAAGTACAACCAGAAATGACATTAATTAACAACTCTGGGAGTTTCCAGGCAGCCAAGGACTGAGTAAGCTGCAGATGATGGAATTACTCTGGCACCTTTGGGGTAGCCCCTTCTGGACAGAAACACGGCTTGTTGGTGAATCTGGTGTGAAATCTTGCACTGAATTAACAAAAAACAGTGAAGGATTTTATTCTCCAAGGACGCCAGCCCAGCACCTTTCATCTCCACTAGAAATATAGCAAATTGCAGACAAAGAAACAGAGGAGAATAATTTTTCCTCATTGTCCCAGCAGTTTGGCTGGGCATTATTTTACTTTACAACATGGCCAGTGGGCGTGAGCTCTGAACTCCTAGCCCCGGGGGTAAATTAAGTGAAAAACTCATTTTAGAAAGTAGCACATTAAACTAAGAAAATGCATTTGTAAATCTTTCCCCTGAGCTCTGGAGCAGTCTTCCTCGGGCCGGCACAGCCTTAGCGTAATGGATGGCTGCACAGCTGCCTGGCAAAAATCGCAAGCTCTCCTGCTTATATATCTGCAGAACAGGAGAGGAGCCACAGATTGACCTGAAAGCTGCTGACACCGCCTCTATGAATATGCGGCTGACTTTTCTCAGTTTGCTTTATTGTCTCAAACAACCGCTGAAAGATTTTTCAAGTAAATTTCACACTGTTCTTCAGACAACTCATTCAGCTCATTTGACTTTATTTATTCATTCCTTGCTAACAGAAGTGGCAGAGATGAACAACTCAATATGTACAGCAAAACAAATGTACAAAATTAAATTCTAAAGGGAAGGAAAAAATCCAGAGGAAAGTGGACAGTTCTGCCTTTGGATGACGGTTGAAACAGGGATTCTCATGACAGAGCAAGTTCTGCATTTCTGCAGTGTGCCATTCACCTGCCTGGGCACACAGCCAAAGACATCACTACCTGGAAAGTTCATCCAACATTCAACTTCTGTGATTCATCTAAATTTCATATTGTAATAAGCCTCCCTAGACACACTAGCATCACTAGATTAGAATATTTTACATATATATTTGTTATCTTGGGGAGAGAATTAGTATTTTCTAGTCAATGTAATTTACATGAATGCAAGATAACTTCCAGTGTGCAATATTCACAATGAATGTATCTGAAGCTAATAATAGCTATGAACTTTACTTATTTATTATCTCCTAGAGGTAGATTACACTTTCTATTAATAAGACTAAGGAAATATCCACAGTCCTGGGATTGTGTTTCAACATAATACCCTTGATAAACGTTACCTAGGTGTCAATTTACTCAGCCACTGTAAGCAGGTAGCTTAGCACCGATGCCATAACACTGCAGTCTTTAAAATCTCTGCTCCCCGTGCTTCATCCCTGAGGAGCGGTGACTGCTGGGAATCCTTCATTTACCCACTCCAAGGAAGAGGCGCCTATCACTTAGCCTACCAAAATCTGCTGCAGCTGTGACTGATGTTTGCCATATCCAGTGGACACAAAGATCACAGCTTGCATCATGATGTCTAGTATACTGTAACCTGAGGAGCGGTGACTGCTGGGAATCCTTCATTTACCCACTCCAAGGAAGAGGCGCCTATCACTTAGCCTACCAAAATCTGCTGCAGCTGTGACTGATGTTTGCCATATCCAGTGGACACAAAGATCACAGCTTGCATCATGATGTCTAGATTATACTGTAAAAAAAAAACCAAACAAGAAAACCAAACCCACAACAAAATAACCCTGCACCAAACAAACCAAAAAAACAAGACCAAACCCAAACCAGCAAGGTTGTTATAAAAAGGAAAATCCTAGATAAAGCTCAGGATTCTTTCCTTCCCAGCATCTTCCTTTTGGTTTCTCCCACTTCTTTCCTGCTGCCTGTGCTGCTCCTGAACTCTCCCGGTTGCCTGTTTGGATCTTCTCCCACTCTCATCTTGGAGCTACCACTTGTACCACTTCTGTTACTGAGGAGGCCAATGCTTTTCGGTCACTTTAATGCCGTGCTTCTTCATCATTGCACTTCAAAGCTGAGGCCCACTCTGCTAGGCCTAGGTGTGGAGTGCCTCTTCTGCATTTTATTCTTAAACAGGACCCTGTCAGCTCCATCGACTTACACCTTTTCTGAGTCATTTTGAACCAAATGCTCCACTGGGGACACTTAAGACATGAAAATTATTCTGTCAGTCCCATAGGGCTCAGTTATTAAAGCCAAATAATCGTCACAGGCAAGTCAGTGGTGTTGGTCTGATTCCCCAGGGATTCCACTAACGGGCAGGGATCAAAGGGAGCTCCCAGGGCCACCAGTGTGGAATCAAGACCCTCAGAGTTGCACTAGGGGAAAATAAAAGGTTTCAGCTGTGAACACAAATGCTGTGCAACTACAGCCATTGTTTTTTACCTCTGGCTGTGAAACAGTGGGGAAGCAGAGGAGGGGGTCACACGCTACTTTTAAGGGGTCTGTGAAATCCAATTAAGGAAAGCTAAGCCCATAACTTACCTATGGGAAATTTCTTAAAGGGCTTGCAAATTTACAAAAGCACCAGTAGTGCTGGATTGCATCTCTCTGGGATACAAGCCCATCTTTTTATTTATTGTAATGGTCATTGTGTTATGACAGCTCTGCGAACAAAGGTAAGGGGGTCAAGGTGTACCACTTTTGGGGGTGATGCTTGTATTAGAGCCCCTGAGTACGTGACCACTTCTTTCTTTGTTTTGAAGGTCTTGCTGCTATATTTCCTTCCTATTTTTAGCTATTTTATTACTATCTTCCAAAGGAGGAAGAAACCACAAATTATCCAAGCACTTAGACATCTTTAGATGTTACAGTTCAATAGCAGTTTACTGCCATTTTGGTAAATTGTGCTCAGCAGTGAGCCACAATTAAATGAAATCTTCATTCTAAATGTCTCTAAGATAAGGGTGTAGATTTACTCTCCTCAGAATACTCTATATCTTTATTAAATGCACATGTCATTACAACATAAAAAGATTGGCTCCTCAAGCAGACTCTGAAAGATGGCTACATTTATTTTGCTCTCTTCCTCAGATGACTACCAGAAATGCTTAGAGCAAGATTCTGTTCCTTGGTAAATATTGGACAAACTGAGAGTTTTCTCCTTTTGCAGACCTACCCCATTCACTGGCACTTGGCTTGTAGGTTTAGTTGGGGGGGTAGGGGGATAAAAAACACACAGGCAAAAAACCCCAACAACCAATAAAACCTCACCAGAACTCTCCTCACCCCACTGCTTGAAAAATCCACTTGCTTCAAGCTGTATCCAGAAACGCAGTGAAGTACTCCATGCTTAAGTGTCCAGCTTATTTCTAACCCATCAGACTGAGCACCATCATTTCAAAGACACAGAGACACTTGATAGGAAAGAGCTCATCCTCTGCCTCATGGTAGCATGACTATTTTGACTGTTGGAGAAGCTGGGAGAAAAAGATCATGCAGGGAGCACTGCAGAGGAAATCTATCCCAGCCTCTGCGCCCAAATTCTGTCTTTTGTGTGTGCGTGTCTGGGCAGTAGTTCAAGCATCAGCACACGCTGCCTGACCTCCAGCTGAAGCTAGATGCTGCACTTTCCTTTCTATGGGGATACGCAGCTCTCCAGAAGCCTGCCTTTAGCACCCAGATGAGAAGGAGAGCCCAGCTGAGTGCAGGGCTGACCAGCAATGCCTTTTTATCATGGATGTCCACCACTGGGTCAGGCAGGGTAGGATAAAGTGAGAAGCATAGGCCTGAGATTTGCCTCTCCAGCTGTCATGATTTAACCCCAGCCGGCAGCTAAGCACCACACAGCTGTTCACTCACTCCTGCCACAATGGGATGGGGAAGAGAATCAGAAGGGTAAAAGTGAGAAAACATGCGCATTGAGATAAAGACAGTTTAATAGGTAAAGCAAAAGCCTTGTATGCAAGCAAAGCAAAACAAGGAATTCATTCACTCCTTCCCACCGGCAGGCAGGTGTTCAGCCATCTCCAGGAAAGCAGGGCTCCATCACGCGTAACGGTTACTTGGAAAGACAAACGCCATCACTCTGAACATCCTCCCCCTTTCTCCTCCTTCCCCCAGCTTTATATGCTGAGCATGACATCATATGATGTGGAATATTCCTTTGGTCATTTGTGGTCAGCTGTCCTGGCTGTGTCCCCTCCCAACTTCTTGTGCACCCCCAGCCTACTCGCTGGTGGGTGGGGTGAGAAGCAGAAAAGCCCTTGACTCTGTGTAAGCACTGCTCAGCAATAATGAAAACATCCCTTTATTATCAACACTGTTCCCAGCACAAATCCAAAACACAGCCCCATACTAGCTACTATGAAGAAAGTTAACTCTATCCCAGCCAAAACCAGCACACCAACAAAATTATTAGCTCACAGCAGCTCAAAAGCTGCCACTTCTTTTCCCTTGATGCTTTCCTGAAAGACCTGATGAGCTGTCTGTGCACAGGGCAGGGCAAAATGCAACTAGGCTCCATATGTATTTCCCAAAGGGTTGTTTTTGTGACTGATATCCCTATACTGCTTTAAAAAAAAAAAAAATTCCCAGCAGCATTTCATTGGTTCCATAGGAAAATAACAGGTTAGATAGATAGTCAGTCTTACCAGATCCTGAGTACCCTCTGCAAGGTGCAGAGTACCTCCAACTACAGAGGACAGCCTCAGAGTGAGAGGTGATGACTGGTATATTTAACACCTCCAAGGGTAGGGTCCATCCTCACCTGCCTCCCATCACTGCCGTCATCCTCAGCAGGCATCACCATGGCAAGCTCAGTGCTTTGGAAGAACTCAGGAGTTAGACCTGAGTGAGACAACATGGGCACCAGTGTTTTGACACTGCCAGTTTGATATAATCTAATTACAACTGCGACGAGCAACTGCTGGGCTGTGTGGTGTTCTGCAAAGTAAAGAGCTCCTGACAAAAAGACAATTTTCACACAAACCAGGAAAATGAAGAATTGTCTTCCAGATAGCTCTAGCTGACTATAGGGAACACCAAAATGAGCAGCCTATTTATTATATTACATCTGACATTATGAGAGCCTGTGTAATGTAATTATCCATAAAAGTTCCAACAGTCTGCCAATTGTTCCTCACAGGTGTACTTGCTTTTGAGACGGCTTTCCTAGACATCCATTACTTACAGCCTCCTGCTTGCCTTTATCTGTTCTCTAAACATTATTAGGAGGAGTTCTTTTGCCATGAATAACTGAATGAAAACATTTTGAAACTACACACAAGCTCCTGGTTTAAAAATATAGATGTATTGTTATTGTTACTATGGGGTTTTTATTTAATTCTCTGTTTAGATAGGACATTTGATGAATATATAACTCATCTTCCTCACCGGTATGCTGGAATGGAGAAGTCCTTTTGCGGGCTGTGGGCCTTACTCTGGTCCCAGGGGGCCACTGGGGGCCTGGGGTTTATTCCACTGACCTGTGTAACCTTACTGAGGAGTATAAGGAGCTGTGCTTCTGCAAAGAAAGAGGAATCTTGCCCTGCAAGATCTGGCGGTACGCACACTTAGGGTCCAAACTCTCTGATTTACAGAATAGGAGCTTCGCTCTTGGAAAATGAATACCATGACAGGGGATTATGATCAGCAACAGACTGAGACAGTAAAGACTCAAAATGGTCCCCATTTAAAGCGGCTTTGGATGGTGAGAATGTTTTGAAATTTGAGTAGCATGTTGTTGGTTTATGCTATTTTCAGGCTGGCTTTTTGCTCCTTTTTATGAATTGCGGATTTTAATGAAGGCTAGGAAAATTAGAAAGAAATAAGGAGGACCTTTAACAAGAAATACTGAATGGTCTATGCCATCTCACCTGTAAATATAAATATATATCAACTGCACTGCTGTGGATTTCCTATGGAAACTATTTGTGAGTTGTTGGCAAATTTTACATGTTTCACTGAATCTATTATTAATATCCTGCCAAGGAAATGTATCATAAACTCACTGAAGAAGGGATGGTCAACTGCTTTTGTAGACAGCTGTGATTAGCCTCTAAGCTTTAGGATATTAGAAGGTTGCCACAGTAATGAGGAAGGGGTCCTACTTGCATACATACAGCAAAATTGGTTACATACCTGGTGAAGCACATTTGCTTGGTTTGGGCTTCTTCAGAAAGATAAGGTACAACTAGACCATGGAATATTTATTTGTTTGAATTATGTTATTCCATAACTTGGAGTTTACCTACACCATTTCATAATTCTGATGGTAACTGAAAAGAGTTTCTACAGACTAATTTCCAGGATCTGCAGTCTTAATTCAGCTCTCCTGCTTGAGAAATTAATAGAGAAATATTGATTTGTAATCCCAGCCTCTTTATGATTGACAGATGGCTTCCTTGAAATGGACATTCTGCCATGCTGCTTGAGCTCGGGTGGCTTTATCCTGTGACTGGTAATGCCACCTGAAACGTCTCAGTCATGTTGATTGATCTGCACTGCATGCCATGGATCGGTCCTCTTGAGAGGAGGTAGGTTTATGTCGTAGATCAGGGAAAGCCTTTGGTCTGCATTCCTAAAGAGATTTGGATAAGACTTAGGAGCCCAACACACAGTTATGTGTGGCTCAGTCTAAACGTGAAATCCTTAAAACCTCAGCTAAGCTGACTAGAGGTGCCATGGGAGGTTTCTCCAATCTTTACAACAAAGTTACTCTAGCCCCTGATATACAGTTATGAGCTCATCTGACTTAATTTTGACAGTTCATGCAGTTGCACATGTGTACATGTATTGTTCTCGTGGGCATGGCCCAAGTCAGGAAACACCCAAGAATGAAAGTACGCCTAGCTCAGGATGTGCTGGTGATTAGAGCATTTTTATGAGGAGAAAGGCACCACCATTACCTCCTCTACCTCATTTCTGGCTTTTCCTGTTACAAGTCCTGCTCCCCCCTCAGTATGCTGCCTTTTGCGGATCAAATTCTTAGACAACAGACTCTTTATACCTCATAAGAAGCCTACACATTTAACTTGGAGTCATGAATCTTTTCAGGCCACCGGGAATCTAAGGGTATTCCTAAAATCACATTGCACTGCAACAGTAAAGATTCTATACTGTCAATGGCAAAAAATTCTTTCAGATGTCCAAAGTAATAGATGGAAAATCCTCATTGGAAGCTCCTGCCTCCTAACCATGATGTCTGTGATGAGTGGAAAGAATTTCTAAACAAGGCTGGTTTCAACTAGCTATGTTTTTAAAAGGTGTTACGAGAATATTAACCTATTTTGAAAGACTGGTGTAAGCATGGAAAGCATGGTATTCACACATAGTATCAGGTAAAGATGAGCCATAGTCTTTCCCTTGGTTGTAGGTACAATTTGCCTGGCTAGAGTTTTAGTGTCCCACCTAACACTTTTTACAACATTGTCCATCCAATCCTAGAGACACACTTGGAAACACAAGAATCACAAGAAGAAGGGATTCACTTTCCAAGGGAAGACAATAGCTCTGGAAAATGAATCAGGCTGTTTCCTTGGCGGTAGGATGGGGAGGAAGGGACACGTGTGCAGCAGTATGAGAAAACACAAACCTAGACATATTGGGTCCTCTGCTTTCCACAACCAGGCTATTGTGGCACTATGGGGTGACACAATCAAGAAAGTTATTCAGTTAATGACGAGCACCCTGGTTTAACACAATGAAAATATTACCTTTGCCCTGATAACATCCAATGTTGAGTCATCATTATTTGAACTCCAGTGAATCAACTGTCTGTCCAAGCGCAATGTCATTAGGCAGTGAAGATTCAAATCCATTTGGCTGTGGCAGAGGGAGATTTGATTGAGGTCACTGGGACTTAAAGTGGCCCTTATGAGATCCACTGGATATACATTATGTGCTCATATTCATCCAGCTGTGCCACATCCTAAACTGGATGGACTTTCCGAATGCATAGGCCTTGGTACACACTGAGTTAAACAGGGGGCAGTAGTCGATCTCCTTTGAATCCATGCTTTGCTTTCCAATTATGTTTCTTCTTATTAAAGATATATAAAGAGAGGAATCAAATGCTTTTTGCTGCACAGAGTGTTGTGCCTTTGTAAACCCCATCTGCTACATGTGCTGTGCTTTCATGCTGTAGGAGGACACTGGGTAAGACTACTTTCTGAAAACAGTATTGGCATCAGCAAAGGCCCCCTTTTGACTGAAAGAAAACACAGCAAAACAAAAAGATACCGAGGGAGGAAATCTCCCAGCAGCAGCTATGGGACCTAAAGCATACTGCTATCTCACAACATATATGCTTCTCTTGGGCTGTTGTGTGCTAATACTTACAAGCATTCTATAAATGGAATTATAGCTAAACATGAGCAAATCTTAAGAATAACTCAACTGGTTCAGAATCTCATATTTATTTAACTAGATTTCAATCTTATTCAAACTCCATACCAAAAAGCACCCAATCCAAGGCTTCAGGCAGCCTTGAAAAACACTTACTTAAGAACACAGGAACATGGAAGATACAAAACAAAAATTGATCTGAATGGCAACATTTCATCCATCTATTTTATCCCCAAGCATTTCAGAGGCAATTCTGTCTAGTACATAGGAAATAATAAGCTGACTTAAGAACAGGGCTTGACTCAGCCACTTGGCAGCTGCCTTGCCCTAGCCAAATGACTCCATGGTATTTGCTGTCCCACCCTTTGCCAGCCTCACCAACACAAGCTGACAACCTTCTGGGGCTGGAATGGTCTATCTTCTTGTACCTGCCCTCTGTTCATAGGTTCATTCCTAGATGAGTCTCAACCCTTAGTTCCTGTAAGACCTCTTTGTTCTCATGGCTGTGAAAAAGAAGAGCCAATACAAGAGCAGAGGAAACATGAGATCAAATAGACATCCAGCGGAGTTACAGGAAGGGTAGAAGCTAAGGCCAGGAACACACAAGTTTATGGGAAATAGTTTTTTTCTAGTTCTCTGTGACTTGTTATGTACAGAACAAGACCATAGGAAACAGGATTTCCAGGAGGAGACAGGAAAACAGGAATGGCCATGCTAGGAGACACACTGGTGATGGTTAGTAGCTGAAGGAAAGAGATAGATGACAGGGAGAAAGAAATTAGCAGGTAAGGAGAAAACTATTTGCAGATAATCCACCTAGTTTGGGAGAATTATGAATTTGACTTCTTTTAAAGATCTACTGTTTCGAGCAACCCATATGTTTTATTTCACTAGGCTTTCTATTTTCCAGGGTCTGTCAGGGGATGTGTGTTTACTTGCTTTGTGTTCTGAGAAATTCCCCACGTTAAAAGTCCCCAAAGTTTATAACTGACCACAACAGAGCTCACACATTTGAACATGAATGAAGCTGAAGGAAGAGACATAGCCACAGAAAGAAAAATATTGTACTGAAAGCTGTTAACAGGGAAATATGCTGTCACTGTGAATATCTGCCTGTAAAACAGCAATGTTCAGCAAGGGATCCATATCTGGTGTCCCCCTAGGCTTTGCAGGTAAGCCGTCTGAAAAGCCGACTTGAAGGAGCAGCTCTATCTTCTCCTGACAAGGCCAGGAGATGCTGTTATAACATCTAGTATTCTTCCTGGAATATTTATGAGGAATTTGGGAAGATTGATTTGGCCACTGAGGATAGATATGTAAGCATCTGCTGTAATGGCAGTAACAATAATTAGACTCATCAGGAACAGTGATTCATAATGATAGTGGTGGTGTTTGCTCTTTGAATATAAAGAATCTACTAGGCCCTTAAATCTAAGAATAACTTATACTTCTACATGCAAGAAAAGCCTCCTTTTTTCCACAGCAAGGGTCGCAGTCAGGAAAGGACCCAAACGTGTGTGCCCCTGCGTACAGAAGTGAGTGGATGATCATTAATTGAGGTATCTCCTTTGCTGATCACCTCGTACAAACAAAAGGGCATGCCGTCACATTTGCAAAGAC
This sequence comes from Aptenodytes forsteri, assembly GCF_000699145.1. NCBI lineage: Eukaryota > Metazoa > Chordata > Aves > Sphenisciformes > Spheniscidae > Aptenodytes > Aptenodytes forsteri. The sequence continues at coordinate 464,972 of NW_008795137.1, read as the reverse complement.
ACTTGAGAAACTGTCACTGTCTGAAACAGTATGGATGAAGAAACCTGATGTGCAGATCAGGCAAAAAGTAAGCACTCACTAGTCAGTCAACACCATTTGCTGCAGAGCTGACCCTAACTAGACTTTGGGTTCCCAGGGAATGAGGATAGATGAAGTAGGCAAGGTGGATGTCTTCTCTCCTCCACCTGGGACCCAGGGAGATGAAGCCTGAACTTGGTTTCTTTTTATGTGTCTCATTAAGGAAAAATAAATCCTGTTCATTAACTGTCTTTCCATCCTTTCTGAAATATGCCCAGAAAGCCATCCTAACATCCTAAGCAAGGATCACTCACAGTTGTGATGAAGTCACTCAGACTGGTTAGTGTACTCAGAGGTGCCCGCTCCATCTCTGCCGCTCAGGTGAACCAGCAACACAAGCTTTTTTTAACTAGGATTCTCCATGCCTTTAGTTAACAGACTTTCACATTTTCCAGGAATAAGGAGTCCCAAGGAAAGGTACTATAGATCTTAATAGAACTAAAACCAACATTGTATTCTTAAAATTAGAACTTAAATTACTATTTAAAATGCTGAACCACAGATCTAATTCTCCATAAAATTCTACTGAAGAGCTTGAATAAAACTGTGGAAAAGATTTCCTGTTTAACTGCAGAGAAACTTGCCATAAATGGGTGCAATGGAGTCCATTAGGCCCTCTGGAGACAGTTAATTGAGCCCTCCCTCCTTTTTTAGCTTGCATATTCTCTGGTTAAGCCCACGCATGCAGCTGAAAGAACAGCTCCTGGAGCACCATCCTGCTCTAAAAATGAATCTCTGCATGGTCATGTGCTCCGTTATAGCCAGAGCAGCATGCCTGTGACAAGTGTTGTATATGGAGTATTTAAGAATATGGCTGCAAAAGATTAGCAGCAAGCAGGTGCTTGCTTAAAATGAGATAGATGTGGGAAACAAATAAAAATGAAAGAGTCTTCAAAGACCATTGAAAAACTTCCTCCTTCTAAGGAAACTGCCCACATTAACAGTTTAAAAAAAATCCATGCTTATTTTGGTCAACACTGACAACCTTCCTCCGTTTTGTAGTAGTTTCCTACTCAAGCAGTCAGGTGCTGCCTGCAGAGCACAGTCCTACTCAACAGAACAAAGCTGACAAAATCTGCCTCTCAGCTTGGCACGTTCAGCAGATCGCAGAGTTTATACTGTATATTTGGTGAATCGAGCATCCATGCTGCCAAGCCTCCGTGTGTAAACGCAGGCCTACCCACACTGGCATAGTATAGCAGAAGGGGTTCCCAGACTTATTTATTGGAAAAGCATGTTTATTAAACAACTGTGCTTCAAAATACAACTGCCTTTTTCTTTTCTCTCCTTTTTCCCCATGGCCTCCTAGGATCTCTCTGGCACCAAAAATTCCACTGCTATTACAGCCAACAACTGCAGCTCAGCCTGAAGTACAGATATAGACTTCACACCCGTCCGGAGCAATCGCTCATAATTTCAGGGGTTTAAGGAATTTCAAGAATTGCCTGCAAAGAGCTAAATCTTATAGAAGTATTGCTCATTCACCACCTGAGACATAGGGACTGTACTTTCTATTTTAATGCTCATAAAACATGTACAAGGGCTGAGGCATTTTTGACGCATAAATCTCGGGTGCTGAAAGTTCACTCTTGTTCTGCTGCCTCTTACAGTTATTTCAGGCAATATGCCACTCCCAATGTTTCTGGAACTGTAATGGCTCCCTTCCCCCAAAAAGCCCATAGGATTGCTATTACACAAATTTTGGAAGTTAAACTCCTTTTGTTGCTTCTTGATCCTTTTCTAAAAGATCAGGTGTCACTTTGCTTGCACTGGCAATATGAGTCAGAAATCATATTTAAAAAAACATTTTAGAGATAGGGACACAATATATCCTAGGCAAATAGATGGTGTCCATTAATCTTGTGCTCCTGTGAATCCTTATTTTAGAACAAGAGATGGCGTGTACACCTGGTGTATATTCAGTATGAGCTAAATTGTCACAGGCACTGAAAAGGGTGTGCCTGTGTGATCATGTGCCCCATCTGCAGACTGTGAAACAGGTAGTCTGGTTCCTGGCTCCCATCTACTCCTGGGCGAGAAACAGCCGAGGGGATTCGCTCTGCCTGGTGGAGGTCACTCGCAGCCCTGCACCACTCCTGTTCTGAGAGACCAGGCTGAACATCTGCCAAACCCCGACGATTCTCTGCTCATATAGGAAGCTATGTGAAAATGCATAAGAGGAAGATTCCTTCCCTATCCTATTGTCATATACAAGAAGGTGTTTAACATAAAACAGTGAAGAAATATGGATCTGGCCTTTTATTTACTGGCAGTTTCAGAGCATGAGCCAGAACGATCCCTGGTACAACTCCATTGGCTTCAGCAGACTTTGCCAGAGGTTATGCTGTGCCATTAAGAGTTGAAAAAAGACAAGATATGTAGACCTGTTTCTTTCCAGCCCATAAAACCAGTCTGAAAGGCTTTCTTTCCTGCCTTCATTTTATCGAAGATCTATCATGAATATTGAGTTCTATCTTTGTTTTTGCTGAAGGATTGGTGAAGTGGAAAAAGCACTTTCTTTAATTGCAGGGTTGAGGGGCCTTAATCTAGAACAGAAAGTTACTACTTCCCAGTTAGTTTCCACATATTTTAATTCAGTGGGTGCTAACCAAAGAAAACACAGCATGTTCAGGATGTTTCAAAAAAACCCCTTCCTTTGCTATTTGCTTAGATTTAGTCTTCATGGTACAATTTATTCAAGTGCTTGTGCCATACTCAGCACTGTCATATCTGAGCTCCTTCCAGAAGTGCATCAAACAACATGATTAACATTTCTACATGCTGTTTGGGTTTTTGTCCTTTTCAGGGCAGGTGTATGTGGAAGAATGTCTTATTTGCTCCTTTATTTGTTTTAAAAATATATTTCTGTCTGAGAGAAGGGGAGGTAAAAGAGGAACATTTTGCACTGGGTAAATGTGTGCAGACTCAGATGTGGTGGACTAAGTGAGCACAGCCCTGGAGCCATTCCTTCAGTACTGTCTAAGAAGGGGCTGTCTGCTGGATGCCTCTTACTCCTTGAATAGACAGCCTGAGAGAGGGAAGGTACTGCACTCTCCCTCCTTCTTCTTCCAAACTAACATTAGTTAATAAAGGTCTGTTACACTATACATCAAACCCAGACATATACCGACCACAATAGCATGACATTGCCATGGATGATGTTTTCTGGCCCTTTTAAGCATGGAGTAAGAAGTCATTTAGAAATAATTTTCCAAACACATTTTACAGAAGTTATATATTAATGAGCTTTTTGTGTTGTTTCAGTCCCTTCAGCTTCTCCCACCTACAGCCCGAAGTACCATCAAGAGTATTTTCTGGTCAGGTGATGCTTAGTGACCCTCCCAAGTCACACAGTTGGCTGTGAATTTCAATCTGGTAAAATAACACAGTCTATGTAATGGTTGCCTGTCTCATGTGTACCATGTAAACTATTTCCTTGCAGAAGCAAACAACTGAATAACAAATGACAAAACATAATGCAACTCCACTGACGATCACGCTGAAATCTGAATTAGGTGGCATGGGGTGTGTCTATCGACATCTACATCAGAGTGTTAATGGGGAGGGGAGGAAAGACTGTCTGTGGTTTAAATTCCTGAGGCTAAATGTAATACAAATATACCCTGAAGTCAATAGACCATCACGTGTTATACATCTGCACTGAATTTTCTTCCCAATACCCCGTTTCCTAGATTTCACTGGGGCAGATGGTGGAAGAGAGCTCCCTGGAAGCAGCATGTTCTCCCCCCGAGAGGGATGCCTCTATGTGTCTCAGACATGAACTGTCTGGCTGATTAATAAGCAGTGTTGTTGGACTCGGGAGAGAGTTCAGGTTTGATTCTCTCACCTGCAGAGCGGGACTTTACTAGGGCAGGGGTGTTAAATCGGGACTGTCAGAGATGTTTAGAGCAAGTGGTGAAAGTCAACAGAGGAGTAGGGAAGAAAAGAAGATGCTGCATCCCCTGAAGTGACAACCTGTTGCACGTGGTGTGCTTGCCTGGCATGGCAGTGTGGATGCCAGTGCCCGGAGCTGAGGAGAGGTGCTCTGTCTCCTCGGCCCTCACCGCCTGGTAGGCTTACCGATGTGACATGGCCTCTCCAGGTCTTTCAAAACACCCCACGATGCCTAGCGGAGAACCTGGCACAAAGTCTTGTTCTCTGAAAAGACTTCTTTCTTTCCCTGGGTAAGGAAAATCCTGCTTCTAAAGGAGACAAAAGCAGCCATTCATTTCAGAGCTGGGGCTGTTTTCATGGCTTCCAGCAAACACACTGTGCTTCAGTATTGCTGATAAATGTATTAAACGAGAGCACGTTGCTTTTAGAGGGCAAGTGGCTATTTTACCTAAATGCTACTTACATGTGAGTGTTAATCAAGAAAGATGTTCTGAACCAATTCTACCATAATACCATTTTTCCCTCCTTTCCCCAGCCCGGCATTTATATACACAAACTGCATGAAAGACAGTGCTGTGATTTGACTTATACTGCTACCTTTTTTTATCACTGACCATCCATTTGCTTTAACTTTGCATAAACATCAGTGTTTGGGACACTTTAAGTTACAGATTTTTAACAGAAAAGTGGAGATTCACTGGTCATTTTACCTGACTCAGGGATAGTGGAGAACCAGAGAAATACCCCAAAGTAATACGTCCACCTCAGAGGGAGATTTTAAAGAGTGATAAGTCGGGTAGTTCTGCAGCAGGATCCATCCCTGCTTTTCCTACAGAGAAAGGAGAACCAAATGAGGTAGCTCTGGGGCTGCGGGTGAAGCCTAGCAGTCCTCCCCACCCCACAGTGCCACGTGGGGATGGGACCGACAGTCATTTGTGGGAAAATCTCAGCTGTGACAAAAGCTGAGGAGAGGGGATTAAAAGGCCTCTAGGATAAAACCTAAGAGGTCCTTGTAAGTAAAATGTAGAACTGGGCTTTTTGGGGTATGTGTTAATGATGGACCGACAGTCATTTGTGGGAAAATCTCAGCTGTGACAAAAGCTGAGGAGAGGGGATTAAAAGGCCTCTAGGATAAAACCTAAGAGGTCCTTGTAAGTAAAATGTAGAACTGGGCTTTTTGGGGTATGTGTTAATGATAGCAGGTGTCGTGGTTTAATCTCAGTCGGCAACTAAGCACCACGCAGCCGCTCGCTCACTCACTCCCCCCCGGTGGGATGGGGGAGAGAATCGGAAGGGTAAAAGTGAGAAAAACTC
>NW_008795137.1:412952-457990 GCF_000699145.1 Aptenodytes forsteri | reverse complement strand
CTCAGTTGGTAGAGCATGGGAAGCTGAAAAGCCCTTGACTAGTGTACACACTGCTTAGCAACAACTAAAACATTGGTGTGTTATCAACATTGTTCTCACCCTAAATCCAACACAGCACTTCTATCCCTGCCGAAACCAGGACAGCAGGTTAAGAAAAAAATGCACCTATTTAAATGGTTTTTTACTGAGGCTGCTTGAAGCCTGCAGATGAAGATGCAAACCCCTGCGAACTGAGCCCAGTGGGACCACTCTAGAAACCATGTGTGAAACCAACACAGGATTTCACAGGGCTGTAATTGCAAACTCTGCTTCCACAAAGTCTTCGCTCAGACCTGTCAGTATTTACAGGGATATTTCTAGTAAACTGCCTGCAGAGCTCAGCGTATGACAAATGCTACAAAATGAGAAAAATTATTTCCTGGTTCTTTTTCAGAATGCTGGAAAGGTATTTGAAAAAATTTAATAGTCATATTAACATGATATACTTCAGAACATTAATGCAAGAGACTTCTTTTTCAAATAGATTCATAATATTTATAATAACCCTTATGCTATGCTGCTTGTTGCCACCCACATGAAGGAGATGCCATACAATGTTGTCTGATATTATTTTCTTAGCTGTAGAAATTTTGGCATGGTATTGTGTAGAAAATGAGAGGAATCAGCTGTGTGCTGCTGATACATTACCTCCTCCTGCAGCTTCAAATGGTTACAGCTTTTGTGTTGCACCCCAGAGGTGACTTCATTACAGTAGGTGAATGCTTTCCTGTGTATTAGGATGTGTTTGTAACAGATTCCTTGGAATTAAAGATATTGGATGGATTTCTAATGGGACATTTAGTATAGCTGGCTGACACATTGGAGACAGCTTCATTTAATGTATACTACTTCCTTGGGTAACCCTTTTGCCAAGCCCCAACTGGCAGCAACAAGGACCATGTTCTGCATCTAGATGTCCACTTTTAACACCATCTTGACACACCATCCAAAAACAGAGAGAAACCAAATCAAGCTGTCAGAACAGTTAGTGAGCAATATATTCCCTGCTCACAAGCAGTGAATCAAATAGGCTTATTCAAACAGCACATTATTTGGGAAAGAACAAAAAGAAAGAAGAGAAACAGAACGACATAGAGAAACAATCTATGATAGGTCCCTTTGCTCCACTCCCTCCTACCCAAAGTACATGAATAATACTTCAGGTTGTCTTTCTTTTGGCATGTTGCTGCTTATTGCCTTCCGCAGCCGGACCCATCACTTGCTGACCTGTATAGATATTGAACTGTCCAAATTTAGCTGTTGGGTAAGACCTTTTGAGGAATATCCCAACTGACTGTGAAGGGGCCAACTCCTCTCCTGATGGCCTGCTCTGCTGTGGTTTCCACTTCTCACTAGGAATATGAAAACAGACAGCCTATGAACACCCCACTTAAAGAAAGGAGCTTCCTTAAAAGTAGGGTCCTTCCTTGTTTCCCAAGTTTCTTTAGCTCAGTTCTTTGATCTGCAGCATTAGATCTGGGTGGCTGGTCACACTCTGTAACACTTAATTGGCGTCAATGAAAATGTCATAAGAAATGTCTTAGGGCTCAGGGTTAACAGTATCTCTCAAAAATTTACTAAACTGTATGGGATCAAGACCCAAAACTAGTTCTAATCTTCAAAAGTCATCATTGCTCTCTGGAAACCTTTGCTTTTAGTGTATTGAGTAAGTTCTGAAATTTCCTGTGTCTGAATCTTCTCATACTCCAGCTGGCAATGTTCACTGCTGAAGAAACAAGCTCGCTGCTATGCACAGGATTTTCAGAATCACAATCCTCTCTTAATCCTATTCATTGATTCCAGTCCACACATTGATATTTGTTGCAGAATATGACCTTTTGATTGGTATTAAACAGAGTTGTGTGGGGGCTTTTATAGGTAAGAACACGGTAGAAATGTTAATCTGATTGGCTAACTAAACTGTAATATTAAATATGCAATTTTATCATCTCTTTCCTGTGATATGTTGACTCCTCATATTCCTTCATATTTTTACAAAAATGATTTTTCTACAGTCTGTGCGGCTAGGCTGAAAAACATGGATATAGAGCTTGGCCACATATTCTCTCAACATAAAACCAGCAATAAAACGTGTAGGGAAGACTGAGGTAGACTATATATAACAGGCAGAGATGAAAACCGTATCCTGCTGAAAACAAAGTTAGCTTTATCATTGATTTAATTTGAGACAGGATATCAGTCAAGGTGTGTACATGCCTCAGGCTTTGCTCACAGGAAAATGTCTTTATGTGTGCCCCCCCCTACACCTACTTCTTTTTCTTATCATGGTTTTCCCATCAGCAAAATCCAATATTTTGAGTACTGATGAGAGACCTGAGAGTCCATCAGTTCCAATAAGCAAGCTCCAGGTCAAGGACACTCTGATAGCTGTTAGAGTTGTGCTTTCCACCGCCAGAAGTCACTGTTTCCAGCAGAAAACTCTAGTATCCAAATGCACTTGGAAGTCAGATCCCCAGTAGGTTCAGTATAGCTTTATTAAAGGTGAATATGACTACACTTATACCAGCAGCTCATCTGATTGATTAGTAAGATTGCAAGATTGCAAGAATGGGAGTGGAAGGAAGGGAAGCGTTTTCCAGCGCTCCCTTAAGAAAGTAGAAAAAAAATTGGCATTAGAGGGACCATGGATACCAATGCATGAAGTTGACTGTGGATGAAGATTGCAGCACTTGTAACAACCTTTGCTGAGCCCCCAGAGCAGTGGTAGGTTTCAAGGCCCATGCATTTGGACTGTAATCTAGACCTGGATGAAAACTCTTCTTTTGCCAGCCAAAGATCTCAAAACTGGATACCTGCCATATCTTAATTGAGCTCATCATGCAATCAGCTGGGCTACAACTAAATTGGGCAAGATGAGACTTGAAATGGGAACAAACTCCTTCCCAAAGAGGTCAGCTATGGCAGTAATGATTCTGGGGCAGGCAGGGCTGGCTTTCTGGTACTTGGGTGTCTTTTCCCTGTGAATGGGCACTTTCAAATAAAATTCCTTTCCTTGAGAAATTCCCAGACCTCTCTACTTAGACATGCAGATGCCAAATATAGCAGGAGGTATTGAGTCCTTTAAGATTCACTGTCTTCAACAGTTTTGATTGTGCCTACGTGGGACAGAACTGTTAGTAAAAAGGTTTACTCTGGGAAGGAAATTAATACCACACAAAACAAGGAGGAAAGATCTTACTCTTGAAATGCTTTTTTTTCTCTTTAAACCAGAAGAAAACTCACCTAAAGACCGAGACATTTAGAGGTTTTAGAATTTATTACGCGTAAGGAAATAACCTTGGCAAAACTTGCTTTTCTCTGTCAATACCTTGAGCAAGAGTAGATTCAGACAAATGTAGCAGGAAGTACTGAAGGAGGGGGAAAGATTTAAGAAGGCTGGGATGCTGCTGTCTTGTAATGCTGAGCTAGTTCAATACCCCGTCAAACATCCTGGCACAAGCATACAGCTCTCTGTCACATAATCCAGACAGCAACCAGAAGCAAAACAAAATATTTCAATTAACGTACCACTAATGGTAACATGAAGTCCTTGTCTTGTCTAGATTTACCCTTTAGCAAAGTATATGCATAAATAAATAATGGCTGACATTCATAGTCTTAATAAAACTAGTTGTGCTCTGCATGGGGACATGAGATCTTTCCTTTCACAGTATTTTCCTCCTCCACCTTTATCAATTTACTAATTCCATCATGTTTTCTCCATGACCCTCAAATTTAGTTCTATGTTGTTTTGATGCTGGTGTAGATAACAAATCTCATCCAAAACCACCTCTGGCACATCAGCTTAGTTCTCACTTTTTCAGGGCTCTTTTCAGGTATCATAGCCATCTCCCACAGATGGCGCGTCCCAGCTTTGCTCAGTCTTTAGTCCTCTCTAGGCTATCCATGGACTAGCCATGAGTTCTGGTAGTAGGGACAGCTCTTCATCAGCCAAAATCTCCATTGAGCTGTTCCCCAGGTCATATCCCAGATATGTGTCTTCCTTCCCCCTGTGAGGCTTGCAGCTGATCCAGTCTTTTAAAGGGAGTGAGATGTGCTTCAAAGTGCTGTGCACTTTAGTGCACCCTTCATGCTTCAGGATGTATTCAAAACGCCAACATCAGCAATATGCACAGCCAAGTGCTCCCTATAAAGTCAACCTATTTTATCCATCAGACACAGAGACATAACTGTCATCTTCTAAAGACATGTCCCAAAAGGTATAATCCTAAACTCAAAGCACTCCCATGAGATCTGTGTAAGCAAAATTTGCTCATGCTCTTTTGTCACGTCCAAAGCTAGGTATATAGATTGCCTGGCCTATTATTTCTCTTCCACTCTCCAGGGAACTCATCTTGCTCATCTTGATAAAGCCAACACTGAACCTTACTTGGACTGGGAGCCAGCACAATAGCAATGTCACTATCAGCTGTGTGATTTTTCAAATATTATCACATTTTCTATCTTTTATTTTTTCTTTTGCTAAGGAAAAAATGACCTTGCACCCTATTCCGTTGGCTTTATTAAAGGAGGGGCAAAATCACATTTTTCTCTTGGCTATTCAGAGAAACCTCTTTTAAAATTGCAAACTAGACTGGTGCCCATATGGTCTTCATATTTAGGTGTTTTCCCAGCTGGGATTCATATGCCTCTGCCACTTCAAGGTCTCAAAGAGATCATGTGAATTATTGCCTTTCTGACTACCGAGGAAAAGAAAAGGCTCTGTAATATACAAGGCCAACCAGTGAAAACATTTAATCTGCACTTTGCCCTGGGGCTCGTTTAAGTCTAATCTGCGAGCAACAGCTTCAGAGTGCTACAAGCAAAGCCCATGTCCATTAGCAGCATTTTCAGGGGGAAGACCATGGGTCTTTCAACTCTTTAATCAACTTTTAAAAGGCACTTGTCCCAGGGAGGACCATCTCTCTCGCCCTCTCTCTTCTGATGGGTTCTCTTCACAGGTGAGATTTACAAAAACCCACAGCCCCTCTTTATATTTCCATGACCGGCTCCCTTTTAGCAACTTACTCTCAGTTCCTCACAGGACAGCCAGAATATCAGGCAGGCACTTAACAACCTTCTGCCCGCACCCCCAGCCCCAGTGTATTTCAGTGTCTAACAGCATAAGAGAACATAACTAATGACACTCACAATGCGGAAGAACAGAGGGAGGTAGAAAACATAATGAGTTACTGTGGAATAATGCACTTATCCCTGCTATTGAGGAAATGAGCCGTAAGGGGCATGGTTAAAGCCTGGGGTTTTGTACAACTATACGTTACTCCACTCCGTGTTCTTTTTAATTTAATTTAGCCCTTTCTTTAAAATATTACCTTCAATTTCCAGTCTTCAGGAAAAATTATTGAAATAAGCTACTTTTTGCCTTTGTCAATAGATTGTACACACATCCAAATGTTTCATCATTCTCTAAACCTTAATTTCTGAAGCAGTCATAACTCCTGAGCCTGCATGGGAGAAAATGTGCTTGAAATCAGTTTTATACACAGATCTTATAACAAAATTTTCTGCATTTCCAACCACCCTCTAGTGATGATCCAATTCAATACGGGCAAAATAGTGAATGGATTCTCTCACATGGATTAAAAAACAGAACTGTTTGAAAGTAGGTGTAGTTTTTTGTGGTTTTTTTTTCTCTACACTGGCTTCCATTTGATTCCTAGCTTAAGAGCGCATAGTCTTCAGAATTGTTTTATTGCTGCAGTTTGATGTGATAGATCACCCTCCAACTCACACTTGGGGGATCCCTCACTTCTTCAAACAATTCCCTGTTTGCAGGTAGTAGTGCCCCCAGTATCTGGATATAGTAGTCCTAGGTAGTGGGTTTTCTGATGAATAGTGCATCTCCCTAAGTACTTTTCCAGTCGTCCATCGCAGTCGCTCAGGTCTGATAGCCATTTCTCACTCCAGGCAGGAGACAAGGAGTTATCTAGCTACTGGCCCATAGACCATTGCTGATGGACTGATATGTGCAGAGGCTGCCCTAGAGCTGAGCATGGCTCTAATAGTCTCTTGAGCTATTAGAGCCTGTCCTTTCTTCCCTCTTTCTCCTGCTTGCTTCTCCCTCCTGGCTCTCCATTTTCAAGCCTTCTTGATCTTACTCTCTGATCACTCTGCCAGCTCTACCTGGCAGCTCCTTGCACTTTGCTACCACTTTACAGCCATCGCTCTTCGGTGGGTCACCAGGAAGTGTCACCTGCAAGGTCTCCTCAGAGCTTCTGCCTCCTGCCCAAGCTTTGCTTCTCAGTCCTTCCCATCCCTTAGATAACCCCTTAAAAGGACAGCCAGACATCCAGCAGTATCTGCTAAAGGTACATCACCCATGTTGCCCATGTGAGGTTTATAACTTCATCCCAATAGAATGCGATTCAGCAATAGGAATTTAGTATTTATTTACCATCATTGCCAGATGCTCCACAAAAAAAAATGGGGAGAAGGTTATTTGGGGATGGGATTTCCAAAGATGCAATTTTTTGCCATGATTTGGCTCCTGTTTAAATTCACAGTAATATTCATCCTGAATCTCAGAGGTAGAGAGTTCATTATGGATAGATAAGGAATGATTTTTAAAATGTCATCCATCTTGTAAAAAATACAGTTTTTGTTACGTTTAAAAGAACAAATGTAAATTGTCATTGTGTTTTTTAATCTTTCTGAAAGGAATTCTGAAATTAGTCTTGTGATTTCACCAGCCATTTTGTGCTTTATTATCCGTTGTGGGATTATTTGGATACAGCCATTTCTTTGGGTAATTATTTTTATTATTTTTACATACGGAACTTTGAAAGGCTCTGTAAGAATATAATTGTTAAGACTGCATTTCTTCAGGAATGATTAAGCATAATCATGTAACTATAAGCATGCATTGCACAGAAAAGTAGAATACAGAATTGATACAGTCTCAGTTGTGGTTGCTATGTAATTTTTCTTTTCATACTAATATTGAATTTTATGTATAAAAGAGAAACTGATTTCTAAAGGTTGAGAGAAAGCCTTAATTCAGAATTTCCTGTAGATGCAGGCTCTGTTTATTTTGGGAAACTGCATTACATATTTTAACTAGCATGATATTAAAAATGATTTTGCCCTGGATGTAATCAAAGTTAACTTTGACCATAACCTGATAATATATTTTTAATGGCTACTGTGCTTTTTTATTTATTATATACATACATTTGTATATCTGTATATCATATCAGATATGTAATAGCCTGGTAAAAAAAAGTGATGGTGATATTTTATATATTAAATTAAAATTTTATAGGAGGGCTTTGTCACATAGAGCTGTCTTGCCTGTGTGAGGACTTAGAAATTGGATATTCATGTAGGAATTAATATAAGAACTAAGAATAATAATTGTCCTCTTCCTCACCACTTCCTCCAACATGCACCAAGTCTGCTGGTTCTAACTGGAAAAGCTTTATTGAAACCAATGGAGTCACACCAGTGTCCCCTAGCAGGGAACCTAGCTCTTAAAGTTTCTTTCTCTGGAGGGCTCTTGGCACCAGATGTAATAGAGATACGATATTTCCAGAAAAGGTGAGGTTTCTCATCAACATCACTTAGAATAAAGTCTAACAGAAATTAATGGAAGGTTTACCTGAAAAGGAGTTAAGGAATCAGATGCTGGATCTGCAAGGGTAAAATTATACAGTAGGTACTAAATTGGTGTGTTGCTGATATAGTGTTATCATCAAGCTCTGCACGCTATCTGTAGGAGAAGCATACTTTTCACTCCAGAGCACAAGAAGCGTCATTGCCCCAGGGCTACCAGGAGGTATAGGTGACTGTGCGGCAGCTAAGAGACTGCAGCATGCTCTTCCACCAGCTGCAATAGCATGACCATGGCTGACCTCGTAGCAGCACCTGAATGCTGTGCACCCAAGGACTCGCGCCCTCCCCATCCCTGCAAACTGCCAAATAATGGCTGTGGCTCCTTGTGGCTTCTTGCTTTCACCCTTGGATGCTGGATCCCATGAAAAACACTTCTATGTTTTCCAAGAGTGTTCATACAGTCTTCATGGAGAAAATTTGGGAGTACAGTGGATAGCCACTGTGGCAGATGCCATCATCTGGGTGAATTCAGCTAAGACACTATAGATCAAAAGAGCCACGGAAATGGAAATCAAGCTGCCCTATCTGATGCAGTAATAATCCTTCAGGGCTGCAGAGAAGCCTATGTATGGATCTGCTGATCTCCACAGCTTTTACTGTCCCTTAGGTAAGTAAGAGAAGATGGCAGTCTCCAAGACAGTCGTTTTGGTATCTATGATGAGAATGTAACTCTTTAACACACATACCCAGTAGCAGCTCAAATGCTTTTTAGCTGGTGGAGATCTCAGCATAAAATTTTTGCAGTAGATGTGCTTCCATGTACGTGCACACATGCTTATGCATATAACACAATGAAAGTTTAAGGGAAGATTATTGTATAAAACAAGAAAAATGTAAGGTGTTCATTACTTAGACAATATTAAAAAGTTACAAATATTCAACTGTTATACATCGAAAACCAGAAAAATTACCTTGAAAATGTTGTTATAACTTTTTCTACCAAGAGCATGCACAAACACAGCTCCAATGGGTTTTAGCGTTTAAAAAAAAATCTCCATAGAAACTTCTCACAGTAATTCATAAGTAACAGTTAATAACTTCTTGTACTGCTACTACACAGCACTATTAGGGCAGAATGGTAAAACAAGATTTTAGAGAGTTTTATAAAGTCCTGGTGGGGGTAGACTCATTATTCCCAAGGTAAGAGTCATTCCTGCGCACATCAAAGAGTTTTCCCTTTCCATGAAGTATTGAATGCTCCCAGAGTCCCTGCAAAAGCTAGCACAAACTAGAGCTGCCGTGCCATGTTTTGCACAGTGTAGATAAGTAACTGTTATCACCTTATTTTTTTGGCTTTTGTGTTCAAAAATAAAAACACTTGTTTTTTAAAATTACGCATGTAAATCTTGTCATTAACACCCAGCAAGGACCCTAAACAAGTTTACAACCTAATTCTAGGTCTCACAAATGCAAGAGTGATGTTGATATTGCAACTCTCCACCTACTCCATATACTTATGGATAAATCAGTTGCCAGCCATGCAAGAGGAGTTGATGAGTCCATCGACTACCCAAACCTTTACTAAAGACAACTCACCAGATTGTGGGAGGACCCATCACAAAGGCACACAGGAGAAAGGCTCCCTTTTTCCTCCTTTATGCTTCCCCTTACCCAGTGTATAGGATATCTGTGGAACTGTCTCTTGTCACTGGATTTGGAGGACCTGTGGCTATTTACCTCTTCGCAACAAGCAGAAGGAAAGTTTTGGCTCTCTATTTCTACCATCCTGGCCATGGGAGATCCCTGACAGCAGAGAAATGCCCATGTCACCCTCTCAGGTCTTGTCTTCACAGAGGAACAGAGCGGTGCCCAGGGACCATGCTGTGAGCGTGGCAGACCTTGAGTCTGTCCAGGGGCTTAGACAGCCCTCTGCAGTGTCTCAGAATATCAAAAACCTCAAGCAGAAGAGACATCTTTGTATTTCTGCTTCCTTCTCAACCTTGTTGTAAGCCAAGAAGAGCAATAACTGAGAAGCAGGCTCACTGATGCCAGACATTCCTGTTATATCTACAAATATTAGTGAAGACTGACACAAAGGGGGAATTTTTAATTTAATGTTGCAGACTACAAATTGAATTCTCAAACTTCAGAATTGCCAACCTGACTTGAGGCTTGACAGTTCTTAATAGCCCGGTTACAATTTAATAATTTTTATCTAGCTGAGTGCATAACATTTTGATAAATTGTCCATTTGCCTGTCTGCTTCATCCAGCTATGCCCTGTTTCCCTTCTAAATCTAAGGAAACTCTGTCCATAAGTTGACTGTGATGGAAAAACCTATTTAAAATCCCAGATACCCCAATGATTTTCACACATTCTATTATAATAAGTGTTGCCGAGCCACTGAATAAAAGTAAGATTGTACGTATAGATAGTTTCCTCATACTTTATTTTTGTCTTTTTAGTTTGCTCCTTTTTCTCATGTCATTGCAGACTTGTAATTTTTGTATATAGTTCAATATCTTTAACTTACAAGTATTTTTCACTGTCTTTCATCAGCTCTTGTGGGATATTTCAGTCCATCTCAGATGTCCTAGAATACCGCCCTTACTGTGCCATCAATAACACAGACAAAAGAGGTTTGCAGTGACACATGACAGTCTTTCTAAAATAAAGCTTTATCTTCTGGACAAAAGGTCTGGAATCATTACTAATTTCAGGTTAGAAAGGCAAAACAAAGCCTAACCAAGCATCTCCCTCTAAATCTGACAGCTTGTTTGTGCTAAGCTAGCTGGACCACTCCTCGCCTGGCCTGGAAGGCAGATTGTCTCCTCTGTCTCTGCATTTCTCAGGTTACCCCAGCCCACCATCTCTTTGCAGACACCTCTTGAGAACCTTCTTCCTACTAATTTGACTTCTTTTTTGTTCCTAGTACCCAGGCCTGTAACGGTTTATTTTTCCCCTTGATATCTCTGCTACTAATTATAGCTATAAATCTAGCTGTTCTGTTGGTGGGCATCCACCTCATCTGGTCCATTGTTTTCCTTGCATCTAGTACAGGTTATGACACAAAGTGCATTAAACCAGACACAGTTATCAGAGAGCTTTAGGAAACGTCTCTGCATTAACGCCTCAGCTTATGCCCTACCATAAAAAATAACAAGTCGAGATTGTATTCATAAAAACAATGTGCATATTCTGTATTTGATCACACATGGAAAAAGAGCTTTTGGAGATGTTCAAGAATATCAGCAAATTCCTTTATTAGAAAACAAGTGTCATCTAAAGCATAGATTTTTACACTTGAAAAGCACTTTGTGATTTTGGAACACTTTTTCATCTCAAAATACACTTGAAGAAAGATAAATGCTTAGAGGACCCATAGCAACTCTAACATGTGCTGGCTGCAGTCAGCCTTGCCGATGAAAGTCTTTCTGACTCCTTACCCCAAAGGGATCACATGATGGTCGGCAACAGCTCTCTGTTTCCTGTATAATCCACTTTCTGTCATAACCTGTACTGGATGCAAGGAAGCAAGGGATGTCACGATGCCTACTATTTCATTCCCCTGACCCACTGCAGGGTTAACTAGGCCTAAACTATTCCTGGTAGATACTATGCCCCTGTGCCTTCTTGCTTACTTTTTCTAGTAGCTCCAGGAAATCTATTCCAGTGTTAAACTATCTTTCCAGGTCAAAAGTTTTTTTGATGTGTGGCCTAAAATTTGCTTCACTTAGGGGTAAACCCATGGCTCCTTGTTTTACTACCAGTGAACACAGAAACAATCTGTTCTATCCTTTTCAGTAAACTTCTCCTGGAGATGACCACGATCTGCCTCTTCAAGTCTGTTCAGAATTATGCAGCCTGGTTTTGGGGTTTTTTTTATAGTCTTCCCTCAAGAGCCTTCATTTCCAGATCACTAATCCTCTTTGTACTGTCACCAAAGTGTGGTGCTGAAGATGGAAAGATTACCTAAGCTAAAGTTTTACCAGAACTGACTAAAATGGCAGATCTACTTCGTCTGTTTTACTTGCAATGCTTAGGTTTTTACTTCCTAGTATGATGCTTTCCTTTTTTTTCCACAGTTATGTTGCCTTATATTCAGTTTCCAGTCTACTATAAGGCCCAGATCCTCTTCTGCGGAATGACTGCAGAGAAATTAATTTCCTACCTTGTATTTGTGTGGTTCGTTATTTCTGTACAATACTTTAAATGTAGCACTCCACGCTTGCTTTTAGTGAATTAATTGATTTTTTTTTTTTCTTCCTGAGACCATTTCTCCAGTTTATCATGATAATCTTGAGCTTTCATCCTGTACTCCAATGTGTTGCAGTCTCTCCCAGGCTGGTATCATCTCTATGTTTAATAAATTCAATCCACTCCATTATCCATCTCATTAATGAGATTACTGAATAGGAAACACCTTGGTGGCACCAGCATAGGGAGCTTCAGTTCAATTTGACAGTGAGCTTTTAATAATTACTTCCTTTCAGTACCATCTTTGTGAAGGATGAGGCGCCCAGTGCGATGTGGAGCCTGGAGAAACATCTGCTCTCCATGAGCTGCAGAGCTTCCTGCCTTCCAGGGCTGGGAAGCTGCGTACTGTGTAATAGGCAGTTTATTTTGTGTTAGCACTTTAACCCCCTGACCTTATGCTAAAGCCAGCTTTGCCTGGGAACATGTACACACTTAGCTAACCACGCATATGTGCGTATATGCTTCCTGGTACAAAACTTCCACCTTTCAGCCCCAAAACCACAGGTGTTCCCTGAGCTGAACAAACATGACAGGTGCTCCTATGGATACCTAAGTAGCACTGCCTTTGCATTCAAGCTGATAGGTTTGAGGGAGATCTTTTCTTTTGCTGATGTGCTGCTTTACAGTTTCTCAAGCATGGCTCACAATGGAATAGAAAGCAGTCACAAGTGGGATGACTCACACTTATGAGCTATTTTCATCTGGCTTATATTGCTCTGCTAATAATGTTTTCCCTCTGTATTCAGAAGTCTCTTTCAGAGAAAATGAGGTCTGCTGGTGTGAATCCACCAGTGCCATCCCCAGCTGGCAGCATGGCTTCCTGACTGAATTGTTCACCTTCTCTTTTCCTCAGTTTCTCCACTGTGAATACAAAATTCACCTCAAAATGTGAAACATTCTTCAATTGTTTGTAGATGCAACTGACTCCCATTAATTCCCATTTCTATTTTTATGGTGATTTTATTCCTAACCTCTTGTAGAAGAAAATCTGCTTCTTTCCATCCTCAGACCAGTATGGCATCTAATCACCCAGTGAGATCACCCAATACCTGTGTGTGAAGTTGGAGTCAACTGATTTCATAACAACTTTCCACCCACTCTGACACATTTTCCTTGCCTTTCATCTATTTAGCAGCAATAGAAATTAATTTAGCAAGTGTAAGACAATGGGTAGTCCATCCCTTTTTGGAGAGGTTGGGGCTGACAACTTGGTGAAAGAATTCAGCTGCAGCAACTGTGCCAGAGGCAGTAGAGGATTTTTCTTCCCCACGTCCTAAACATTTCTGAAATGACATCCCGTGTAGGTGTGTGTCCATGAAGGTCTCCACAAACCTGCCCAAGTCAGACATTTGTCTCCATTAAGTCATGTGCAAAGATAAGGGCATTCCTGTAGTCAACAAGACGGCACATTGTATTTTAAAATGAAGGATTTGCAGGGGTGGCAGCTCATTTGCATGCAAGCAATGTGAATGTAGCGGAGGAGGTGTTGTAAATTACCAAAGAGCTACTTGACAGTGCCACTCTGTGAGTCTGGTTCAGAATTATTAATTAGAGCAGGCTGAAGATGGTTTGTTTGCATATCAGTTGAGCTAAGCTGTGTTGGAATCCCTGTAAATAATAAAACAGGCTGATTAGGCCTAGTCATTAATTAAGTGTCTTCACTGTGAATAAACAGTGAAATCTTTCGGTTTGCTGGGGACCCCTATGACACTGTGATAAATATGCAGTCGCGAAAGCTCCTATAATGTGGTTTGACATCTTCATCTATTAAATTGCAGCTTTCTCCCCAGTGACAATGGGTTCAAATCCCACAGTGGATGATACATCTGCCTAATTTTGTTCGTTAAAATATATTGCTTTGGAGGTCTCAGATAACCAGGGTTGAGAACCTGCTAGGAAAAAAGAAGGGGGAAAAAACTTGTTAATACTGTAAACTGCAGTGTTCAGTCACCTGTACGGGTGGCTTTTTATTGGTATAACAACACAGAAGATGATAAAAAATCTGTTTTTATTATTATATGGAGGTAAAAGTCAGCTATTAATTATTTGACTAAATGGTATACATTTAAAACCTAATTATCTTATCTCAGAGGTTGGTGCTTGAATGGTTGTTTCTGGTTCTAGCGTCCACTGCCCCTCAGTGCGGAGTAAGACAAAGTTAAGGGACCGCTTTTACAAATGATACTTTTTCAAACTAAAGACAATGTTAAAGGCAATTAAATCTCACGCCCCAAGGCATGAATTGATCACGGTAGGTGATCAACAAGATTTTCTCCCCTTATGCACTGCTGAACAATTGGTGAGGTGCAATGCGGGGATCTTTCATCTTCTGAAGATTTGAATATTGGCAACTTTTGCAGTCAGGATATTAGACTGCTGGACAAATCAATGTGCTGAGCAGACAGTGACAAGTTCTGTTTTCTTGTGTAACATACAAGTACTGCAAGTCACGCATGGACGTTGTCTCCTGGAAAATAAGGTAATTGTTATCAGTTCAGCAACAGGGCAGAGATCCACTCTGTTCCTGTGAGAGCTGACGACCTCGTCCCCAAATATTCCCCCTCTGCAGCATTCTCCCTGCGCTCTGGCACAGCAAAGGGGCCAGAACAGCCTCATTTAGAAAAAGGGGTGCAGCCATCATTTTGGTATTCTGATACTCCTAACGCCAGTTTAAAGGTGCTGAGTTAATTACAATGCTGAGCATGAACATTCGAATAGGTGGGAGACAGATGACCCAGTGAGATCAATCTATTGATCTCAAGATTCACTAAGTATTTAAGTGCCATGCAACAATTAAAGGTATTTCTGAGTATGCACTAAATGGCTTTATTCTGACAAGCTCTCTTGTTTCTTTTATACATAATAGAGACTGAGAATGCCATTGAACTTAGAATAGCTTTTAGGAAGCCAGTGCTCAGCAGACTGACGGTTTGATGCTGACAGCCTTGTGTAGTGATTAACAATCAGCCAGGTGGCAGGAGATCATTGAAGTTACCATTGTGGCAAGTAGAAACTTCCTGAATCCTCAGGTTCACCTGGACGTGATCAAAGGTTGTAGGCCTCAAAAGGAAATTAATACAGTGATATAAATACATTTGGAACAGCTGGATTAACTCCTGTTAAGTACAGACAAAGAAACAATCCACAGTGGTTCCTTGAGGAGAACAGCAATGACCATGAGGTTTGATTACTTATTTGCAGAGTCCACTACAGATGCCCAGAGTTGCTCTCTGAAGTTGTCGCCTTCATGCTCCTGAGAGACCCTAACAGGTAGCTGTTGGCAGCGTTCCTCTCCTCTGCAGTGATTCCAGCGAAGTAGCACGGGAAAGACGCATGATATGCATGCCGGGAGACCTGGCTCATGCAGAGATCTGTAGCGATATTCAGTATGCTGATGTCACCCAGCTGGCACAAGGGAACGGATTAGCCAATGTCTAGACACACTCGAGGCTTGCAGGGGAGCTGGCTATTTGCAAATGAGTCTGGAAGAGACTGAGGCAACCTTGGTGGGCTGAGCAGAGGCAGGGAGAAGTCCTGCCAGAGTTTCCGTCCCTGCTGCTTGTTGAGGGAGCACGACTGCTGTTGGTGAGGCAGATGGAGAATTTAGGGGTGTGTTGAGAGTCTGGGCTTCTCCTCCTGGACATTGTCCAAGAAAGCTATTTTAGTTTCTGTGTGAGGAGGAGACACAGCTCTTCTCTTTTCCATTCACTTTCCTATTACTATCTGCACCTCTGTTGCCTGGAGATACAGCTGCCATAATTCTGCCTGATAACCTGCTGTGGAGTCTACTGTTGCTTTTATCCCTCGTTTCAACAGCCTGAGGTATCCTGTGCCCCTAGTTATGATTAACTGATCCCTTTGGGCTAGAGCTCCTTTGCTATAAAAGCTAGGAACTGCTGAAGGAGGAGGCATTCCTGAGTTTGGCATTTATTCTCCTTCAAGGCCTTTGGGACTGCAGGAGTTTTAAGTTATTAAGCCTTTGGCCATATCACAAACCATGTCCTTTTTTTTCTGGCTTTTGCAGAACAAATAGCCTGAGAGCTGGAGAGTCTGGAATTTATTTTATTGTCTCCTTATCTTGCCAACATGCTTTGTCAGGTGGGATGAACAGTCCTTTTGTTTGTGGCTGGAAATGTGCATTCCACCCAGAACAGACAATGACCCCCAAAGAACCTTCTGCAGAGCTACAGAAATATGTAATTTAGAAAGCTTCTCCTTCCCCATATAGCTCAGCTAAGGCACGTTTCAGCTCTCATTAAAACTGATGGAAAGCCTCCTAGGTACTTCAGTAGTGTGGAATCAGGCCTATTAATTATTCCACTTCTCACATTCTGGGGATACGTACCAATGCTGCACAGTCATCACAAAATACACCACCGACAGCTGTGAGAGTTCATGATAACTTCATTTTGGTTGATGGAACAAAATGGCATTACAGAGAAATCTCAAGCTAAGTCTTGCACACTATCACAGCAATTAGCATTGGATCACTTCAGCTTGATCCTCCTTTATATGCAATCAAGACCTTCCACTGGTGTCTCCGAATTCAGTGCTGCCAGGTTACTCACGCACTTGCCTTGTACACTAAAGAAATGGTCTGGAGTTTGCTTTCAATATACATCCAGAACTTCCAAGAAAATAAGGAAGTGCCATACACTACATGTAACTGCCTCTGGGAAAGGAGAGCAGAGGGCTGTGTCCTGCTTTATGTAATAGACCACACATCTGGCACTCTTAACAAAAGGAAAATGTGCACTGCACTGCTGAAAACTCTGCAAAAAGTGCAGAATTTGCTTTTTTCTCTAGACCAGCTTCTCCTCCTCTTCTGAGCTCCGTCTTTTTTAACAGAAAATATTTCTAGCTATGAGAATAGCCTTCCCAATGCAAATGATGCACAGTTTTGTTGAATTCACAGCCAAGCAGACGGGGGATTAAAAAGCCTGGAGAGCCAGATCCAAATCTCTCTCAAGTAACACTGAGACTCCTGTTGACTTTGGTGGTCTTTGAATCAAACCCTGAAAAAAGTTTTAACATTCCATAGTCGTCTTAACAGAGAATATTTTTTCTGATGCCTAACAACAATTTATACACCTCAAACTGCTGTAAAATACTACAGAATGACATACTAATTACATCCATCAAATGTGCCCATCTAGTGTGGCTGGCACCTCCTTTTAAATAGATATTGTACAGGAAATTGTTCCTGGAACACATGCTTATTCTAGCAGCAGTAGTAAGTAGGTCAGCCAGGACATCTGGGTCTGGTGGTATTGTCTTTGTTTGACAAGAACCCCTCGAAAAAGAAAAAAACCAAACCACTTTAAGATTCTACAGAAGAAACAACAAGGGTCAATGAAAAGCTTTCAGCTATCTCTTTGCTTTATGGTATCTGTGCGTTGGTTGATTTTGCTCATACCTTCTAGCTTACATTTTCCTAAAATTAATCTCATTTTGTTCTCCTGGTCATGTTTCTAATCTCTAGGCCCTTTTGTAGTATTTATCTCTCCTCTCTGGTGCCTCCCAATTTATTACCATCTGCAAATTTTGTTAATGCATTTCATTTACCCTCTCTACTGCCACGTAAAAGAGGGTAATAAATTAGAGCCCAACTCTAGAGGATTAGGGTGTAAGATTGGCCCTAAAACATTCCTGCTGTTGTGCTTTAGTCATCTCCCTTCAGACTGACCCTTCCAGCTAATGCTGCGTACCCTTGTCTGGATACCTCAGTAGTTTTTCAACCACATGCCAGTATTTATGAACAAACCAACTGAATTAATTTTGAGATGAGCGATGGGCTCCAGTCTGCTTAACTCCTACCTGCTGTGGACAGTAGCGCCTAAAATCTCTGAGGCCCCAAATAGGAATGCAGTCTTATGGGCTTCTAGGACTTCTTTACGCTGTGGACACCTAAGAGTGTTAGATGTAACTTAGGCTGAAACCTCCTGGTCTGCCTAACTTCCTTCACATGCTCTGAGGTGCCTGTTCTGGGGGATGTTTCTCTCTCAAAGGCTTGTTACAGCCCAGGTTGAGGCAGCGGAGGCACTTCCCTGTCAGCGTCCCCCCAACAGCTCTGCAAGGTTTGGGGTAATTCGTGGTCTTACCACTGCACCAGTGGTGTAATCTAGTGCTAGAGTATGTCCAGAAAAAGAGGACTTGGATTTCTCCCTGGAAAAGAACCTGGGAGAGACTGAACCTGTGTGTTGGGAGTGGACCTTACACAGTAGGCCAGGTGGTATCCTAAGTCCTCGCTCTTGGGCTGAACTCCAGCACAAGCAAGAATACAAGGCATGAGGGTAAAATGACATTTTAAGATGGGGACAGCTTGAGCTTTCATCATCTGCTCCTTACAGTGTGTGTGCACTTTCATCAAGCCATCACTGGCCATCACAGGCAGATGCCAGTCTGGAGCGAGGAACGAGCATCCCTGTTCTGGTATCCCTTCAGCTGGAAATCCTAACTCCTAATGTAGAAACCTAAACCAGCAGGTAGCACCATGTTCCCAATGCCAGCTCTCAACCTCACTAAAGGAAACATTGTGTTCTTCTTCAGTTTGGAATTATTTCTGGGAGAGTGTTGACTTTTTAGTTATTTTTCTCTAAAAAGATTTTAGCAACTCTAAATCAAAATGTATACTTTCAAATTCAAGACATTTACATCAGTATTATTTTTCTGAATGAGAGACATTAAAAAATAGAAAAGATTTTAATTTCTAATTTTGGCTTGGATAAGGAATATTTCTCAGAAATTTCACCAATTTCTGAGGGTTTCCTATTCACTTTTATTTTGATTAATTATGCCTTATGCTTTCTTCAGGTTTTGAATCTCCATAAAAGGCCCTTTAATCCAGGCTCCCAAATACAGATTACATTCTTTGAAAGCTGTCTATCTGCATGATCATTTATCTGTATGACTGTATTTGCAAGTGTGTGTGTGTGTGTGTCTATGAGTAACTATGTCTGGAACCAGTGACCTCAGAAACAATAGGAAGACACCATTATATTCAGAAAAATATAGCAAACTTTCTCTGAAGTCACAGTGAGGGGGAGATGCAATCTGTTTTATAGTACACTTGCAAAAATATTTATGCCATAGTATAAATATCATAAAACAGTCTAGTATAAATATAACATTTTGCAAAAAGCCCAATGAATTAAACAAAACTCATTTTTGACTAACAGTTAGTAGTAAAATAAGATGTGCATTCTGGGTGCTGGAAAAGGAAATTAAGCACATTTGGAAAATCCAACAGCAAGAAACAAACCATTATGATTTTTCTAACAAGCTTCTCTGAGTCTCTGAGATCTGGTGATTTTACTGAAATATGTATATTAGAAGATGGCCTTATGAAAGAATACAAATTAGGATTTTATGAAAAAAAAGGAGCAGCCCAATGAATCTCAGGGGGAGCAGGAGGGCTCGCTCTCTGGTGTGATATCCCAGATCAGTGCCAGTGGCACTTTATGGCGACTGATGGAAGGTGTCTGATGTGCCAGAGAGGGGAATCAGGTCTGCTAGTGACAGAGGAGAAGCAGAGGAAGAAAAGTAAGAAAGTAATGCCATTACTGAGTCCGGAGATGGGTTAAATTACTGGAGAGGACAACAACAAGAAGCCTATTCCCTGATTGTCTCCATTAGAAGAATTCACTCTGTCCCCTACCAGTCCTTGACCAGACACAAGGATGAGGTCTGATGAGATGAGATGCAACCAGCAAAGCAGCCCAGCTGGTACTGGCATGCCAATACTGAACTAACTATCCAGTCAGCACTACAGTGTGGACTTCATGGTGACAATGATAAAAAGAAAACCTGTAGGGAATAAGGAAACAGCTGCAATCTTATTAAAACACAGACAAAGAAATAAATAATTGCATGGTTTACAAACTAATCTAATTCTTCAGTACTGATTACAACATATTTGCTAAGCAGACTGCCAGGCACCTGGAGGTTATTTGCATCATATAGATACCAACAGACCAGAGAGGATCTTGTTACCAGGAAGCCAAATACACTATAGTAAGGTTTATTGTTTTGCCTGTGTTTCAGCTGTTCTTCACTCAGAACATCATAATTTAAAATGATCAAAACACTAAAACACAGGCACTCTCTCCAAGTGTGCCTGAGCACGTGCTTACCTTGACACAGAGCTACCTCTGAGGAGTTGCCAACACTCTCAAAGACTGGACAAATGTCACAAGTTATGGTCGTGTCTCTGGAGGATGTGGAGACCACTCTTCTTCCCCGGAGAACATTTCACATCTTCAAAGCAGTAGATGTCAAGGACTATAATTTTAAAGATATTCAGATGTCAAACCCATTGATTTTCACAGAGTTAGTTGTCAAAGTGCCTGTAAATGCACACTGTGCAGGTTTTCTTCAGGGAAATCTTCCACAGGCACAGAAATGGAGATACTGCCAAGGCCTGGCAGCATTTATGCACTGACCATAACATACACCCCTGTATGGCCTGGTTTCTTTACTGAAGAAGTACGTATATTGTTGATGCTGACTATAGCTTGAGTAACAACATTCAGGGAAGCATTGTACTATGCAGATGCCCTATAGGATGCTGTGGCAGGTGACTGAGAAATATGGACAGACCTTTAGACAGAAGACTCGGTGGAGCATAATGCCACAATGCCATCTTCCTCACGGTGAGCTGTTTTAGATGAACACTTCTGGTTTACGAGTGTGATCAACAGTGAAAAGTCTTCCTGAGTCCTGAGAAAAACAATTTCGGTATATATACTATAATTCTGTCTTTCCCCAAAAGAGAAATGTTTGCCCTATATACTTCCGAGAAGTACCCAGAGCTCTTACTTATTCACAGTATTGAACAAAACATATACAGATCTGCAGGTTGGTTATCATTTTGCCTCTGTGGTTTGGGAAGCTGAATGGAGGCAGCCTATTTACTACAAGGATGCCCAACAGAACCAAACTCCTTCTTTATTGGCCACATTGACAAGATTTCAGGCATGTGAAACTCTGTCAGAAGAATAGTTTCTACAGGATCTAGTTCTGATGGGGATGTCACCATCAATCTCCTTACAAGCACATCAGGGTTGGTGCAAATACCTCAACTTGTGTCAAGGGACAATCCTGGTCTGTCAGTAGATGCGGAAGAGCTAACCTCTGGAGCAGATGAGGATGTTACAAGGAAAGACACTGATGAAGCTCTCACTGAATCAATGGACCAAGGATCTCATCATTCATGTAGGTGGGGTCTAGGAACATTGTGAAAATGAGAAACTGCCTAACTGCAGAGATTTAAGATGCCCTTTCTGCAGTGTTGTCCTGGCCTACATGCAGTAAGTGTGAGACATGCTCCACAGACTATATGTTCTTGATCTTCTATACTGTGAAAGACAGACTTACTTTCAGTTCCCAGGTTCAAATGCATCTTGTATAAAAGGAATGTGAGGGGAAAGATTGAAATTCATTGGTGAATCCTTTTTTTACAGCAGTTAAAGCCAAGGACAGTAAGAGTTCTCCTGCTGCTAATATGTTATTTGGGATACACCAGACTGATTCCAAGGAGAGGCACTATTCCATGGGTAAGGGGGAAATTGGCATCTGTGACTATAACATGGGTATTGTTTTAAGATGGTTAGGAGAATATATGCATGGCTTTCTTTAGCAGCATGAAAATCAGTGGCTATCTCAAGAACTACTATGATAATCCACCTTCTGGGCTGAGAGTTACTCATGTATTTCCATAATTTCCCTAGAGGAATCTACTAGTTAAGGTAACAAATGCTTTTTACTTTTTCTTCACGGATGACTATCAGGTATATTGCAGGTGATCTCCAGAACATCTTTGCATGAGAAGTACAGATAACTCTGGGTCTGTCCCGGAGGCCCTGACTTGCTGAGGCTGAGTTGGCATCCTGGGTTTGTATCAGATGCAATAATTAGTCCACCTGCAGTCCTATTCAACAGTTTGATGTATCTTGGAAGGCAACCTTGGAATGCTCTTTCTTCCTGACACAATAATGCAGTGTAATGGTAGAGAAAGGTTTATCTTTATAATGCAGAATCTCACTGGGCTTTCAGCAAACAGCAAAACATTATAATAAATAAAAATGACAGGCCAGTTAAAATGAAATCCTAGCATTACCACAAAGGTCACTCAGCATCAATGGTCTGTGTGTAAGCAGAAGTAAGACTGTTTCTAGGGCTTGGACATGATCCTGCAAGGCGCTGTGCACATCTTCCAAGGTGCTAGACTCCTGTCCACATTGAAGAAGCTCAGCACCTTGCATAATGGCATCCGTATGTAGTAAACAATAATGTAGCTAACAACAGTAGAGCTTACAAGCACAAACGTTTTGAAAGGTAACAAAGAGCTACCATGAATCAGAAACCATTTTTGTCACTGTTTTCTCAAAATGAGCTCCAGCTAGAAACGCTATTGTCAAAAAATATAAAAACTGCTTTCATTTTTGAGCTAGGCATGTTTGCTGTGCTATTTGCATAAGGCAAATCCTAACCTAAGTGCAGAAGGGGGAGAAGGAGGATTCTCAGGGGGCACAAGTCAGAAACTGATTAAAGAAACTGTGATTGTGTTTAGAAGACTTTCAAGAATTGCACAAGACCTTCAACTGAGCACTCACCTTTGCACTTTCTTAAATGTTACAAAATGCTCATCTTTCAATGAAGGGAGAGACTTAGTGACACAATTTCTTTCCAAATTAATGGCAAATAAAGCCTTTCTACTTCAGTATAATGAATTTGATTACACAGCTTTATCCCTTTACTCATAAAATTCATTACCATTGAGCAGCCAAAGAAGGAAAGGGATTTCTAAGGAAGGGTACAATTTTAAATATCATGCCACTGGAAAATTTTAAACATCTTAGACAGTCATCCAAAATGCTGTTTATACACTGTGTGATGCAGATATACTTGTTTTACTGACTATTTAATGTCACCGTAATCAGCAATAAAACATTAAAATTATGGCTCAGGAGCTGGAGGAAAAAAAATGGTTTTCTATCATTTTTATCACCCTGATTTACATATCTATATAAATATTTGGAGATTCTGCACAGAAAAGGTAGAAGTGGAATGGCTAAAGCAAAAAAGTGTAGTGCTATTGATATGCCTACGACCATCTCACCTGTCTGACCTGATACTAAGATCTGACCCATTCATCCACATTAGAAATACAAATACACATAATGAGAGGTTTCCACAGTAAGACCCAAACGAAGTAATTTTCCTTCAAGATGTAATTTGAATTTAATGGCTTGTCCATGAAATAAACAAAGCATCATAAAAAAAGAAAGTTTAATGATGCACAGTGAATCAAGAAAATGTATGATGTGCCAAAGAACTCTTTAATCTTAACAGGCTCCTGTCTATATTTACTGCGACACGTTGTCAGAAAAGCTGAGCTCATCATGCTACTTTTTCGGTAACATCATGATGCAGAATTTTAACTGGAACAATCAGTTTTGATTGCTGTTCCCCACTGCTTCATACTGGAGGGGAAAATGTGTTTTGGTGGTGAAAATTACTCTGCAATCTTTTCTTCTGCTTTGCAGAGTGATCTGTGTCTCTTCTCTTCTTGCATGCTGAAAAGGAGTTCATCCTGCTTTTATCGGTTCAGGTGTAAATCCATATTTCCCCAGAGCAATTAAAGAAAAGGACAATTTGGCCTGACTTGGGGAAGATAAATATCTTTCTCTTCTAATGCCAGTGTTAGGTATTCGTACTAGCTTGGCTTAATACTAGACTCCAATGTTATCCTTAAAGTAAAATGAAACTGGTTTCTTCTTTCACCTCTGCACTATGCCACATCAATTCATAGTGCAATTTTTTTTTTTTGTACTATGGAGGAGCATAATTCAAACCTACTCAGATTTCTGGCTTCACTGTAAATTAATCTTGCCAATTCATGTCTGACACTTGAACTAAGCTGTATCTTCCACTTCTTCAGTAGCCTGCATGACATCAAAATGCTACTCATACTGTGCACTGCTGTTTCTTATCTAGATTATGATGATATAAAGAAGACCAGAGGAAAAGGTAAAATGCCAAAAAGACACTCTGTGGTGTTTTCATAGCTTGTTCCTATCCTCCTCCAGCTCAAAAATCCATCTACAAGAGCTCTGAGCTGTCATGGGCTGTGAGGATGGGTGACAAGAAAATCTATTTGTCTTGGCTGAAATGACAGTTTAAAACTCTAGCCCTTTTATAATACGAGTGCTCTTACAGATATAATGGATCTGATTTTCCTCTCAGTTACCTGAGTATAAATCGGGATTATCTCCTTGAAATTGCACCAGCTTAAAGCAAAATCAGGCCCATTTCCACATGTGTTGCTCAAGTGAAAAAGTTGTCTTCAGCAGTTACCTTTCCAAGCATTAAATACTGTGGGTTAGATAGAGAACAGAAACAAGCTCCTGCAGTTTCTGGTTTCTCTTACTGCCAGGACTCTTGATCCGTAGGAACTTTACTAATATACACATTTAAGAGTCAAAACAGTGCTGGTGTGGTCACGCCAGGAAACTGATTTCAGTGTTAGCCTACTCTGAAGAAAAAGACTAGCCTCCATCTCTCTGTTAGCCCCAAGCAACATAGTGGTTAAGAAAGATTGTACCAGCGTAGGAAAGTCCTTCGTGAGCACACTAATGCTGAGATAACTTGTAAACTCCCCCAGCAGAGGCTGCGGAGAGGATGTGGTCAGGCAGAGGGAAGGGCTACGTGTGCCTGTGCCTCAGGGAGTCCCAGGAGCCCCCAGATCTCCCTCAACAAGCCCAGGCTGCCTTGTGTTTCACCAGTGAAGATGAAAGTTATTTTTCAAGATGCTTTAGCTTGTGCCAGAGGAACCAGCATAAGCAGACAAGGACTGGGGAAATGAAAGGGTTGCTTAAAATTACCTTTGCACACATGTAACATCTGAATCCTGCTGAGCATTTCTTTATACTAATTTGGGACCTGTTCTACAGTGTTCCTAGAAAAAAGTTGTTCTAGGGAGGGTATTTCCAGGAATTAAATTGTAGCCCATTTAGTTCCAAGGTATCCACCATAAGTAGGAGGAAATATATGTCGCTAACAGAAAACCAGAAAATTTTTTGTAGGGCTGTGGGAAGAGAAAAGAGAGAGATGTCAGTACTGACATAGGTATTTTTCTTCTTTTTAATGCTTCTCAAGAAAGTTTCCCTTATGGTGAACCTTTTTAGAGGAAAAGCTGGTTTACTACTGCAGAGGGAATTAAAATTGCTATTTATTTGTGCTCCCTTTTTATATAGATACAAATAACTATGAATGATGAGTCAAATGTCAGCCATGACGCTTGGAGCTATGGCTCTGCATTAATCTTCAGCTTGGCAATCTTTTTTTCCCTTCTTCCTTAAAATTTGTTTCATCTGAAGGGTTATCCCCCTCAGCTGCTCGAGTGGGAGATCAGTTACCCAGCTTCAACTTCTCTGCCGTAATCCCTCTATTTAAAGGTGAGATAATCAGCTTTTGTTTGGTTGACTTGGATCTAAGACAATCTCTGGACTAAAGACAAAGAAAAGCCTACATGGAGAGAATGCAGAGTCTCTGCTTGCCCGCAGAGAAAGGAGGTGGCCTTTTATGCTCTTTCCAGTATTGAAAATTCTCATGCCCTGCAAACCCCAGCAGTATAACTTAGACCATTACCCAGAGACAAACGTTCCTGTTAGTAAGTGAATATCGTTCAGACAGCAGGCTCAGGAACGTGCCAGAATATTTGGCATGGGTGATCATCCCAAGAGAGAGAAAGAATAAACACTTTGTTCATCAAGTGATGGCATACAAGGTTGCTGCCTGGGGAGCTACCTTTCAACTCCTGTTGACTGTCACTTTTCCTTTTAGGATTGTGTGTGTTTTGCAGGAGAGGCAGAACTAACTTTCCTTCCTTCTTTCCCTCTTTCTCTCTTTCCTGCCTCCCTCCCTCCCTTCCTTCCTTCCTTCCCCCCCTCTCTCCTTCTCCCCCTCCCTCTCCCTCTCCCTCTCCCTCTCCCTCTCCTTCTCCCCTTTCTTCTGAATTTAATGCTATGAAAAATCACTGGACAGAAAACTGTGAGAACAAAGTGGTTTATGCCCACAGAAGTTATGGAGGCATCCAGGCTACCTCACCAGCCTGTATCAAAATGTCTCAACAGTGGCTGGGCATTTTCCCAGTGGACTACATCACTTCTGCTTGGATCTTCCTTCAGAAGAGGCTCACAGGAGTAGGCGATGGACACTGAGTTTGGGCTTCTCCGCACTACGAACTGAGATCCCTCAGGAGCTATATTTCAGCCAGAGATTCTGGGCCACAGGAGAGGAAAGTAAAAAATACAGGGTATCAGATAAAATTCCCACAAGGCGATGAGCCTCTTCAGAGGCTGATGAAATGAGCAGTTTTGTTATCTCCAAGCAAATGTTTCACTCTGCAGTTCTATTTCATGCTTTTGATATTTCAGGTTTTAAGGTCTATTTGGGAGTAAACAAACACTAACACATCAGAATTTCAGCAAGGCAGCAATTCCCATTTTAGGACTAGGTTAGGAAAAGGGCCTAAAAAGAACGCTTCTGTGTAGTGTATTCCTCTAGGAAACTGCAGGTGTTAACATTCAGGGAACAAATAACTTTGGTCATGCCCCTGGAGTAGGGTTCCTGGTTCTCATTGGGTCCAGTAGAAGTTACCACACAATAAACGTCCTGGCTCTTCACAACATAAAATATGATGCTTTGTAGCTCTGTAGCTCTTTAGCTGTGAGTGGCTAAGGGAAAATTCATCCGGAATTACCAAAGAACTGGTAAGTGTTGCTAAACACTTGTGTTAATGAACTCATTGAACAAGGCAACACAGACCAGATCTGATCCTGCCTGCAAGCCCCTGTAGGCTCACCTGGAAGTGTGCAGGATCAGGAGGGACCTCAATGGCCTCTCTGAAAAATCACCCTGGCAGAAGAACGGTCCAGCGTTTCCCCACCCTGGCGTAGGGACCTGCTGGTGGTCAAATGTGTGAGAGCATGGAGCTGGCAGGGAGGTACGTAGGAAGGGATTCCTCCAAAGGGATGGGTCAGAGGGATGTGACACCCCCCCCATTGCAATCTTATGATTGCACTATTACAGATTCAAACTCGGCACATGCAAAAGTTAAAGTTCCCATGGCAACAGTTATCTCTACCACAATTCATGCCCTGTATACTTATCATACACATTTAGCGTCAAAGAGGAATATATTACATGACACATTTAACAAAGAAAAAAAGAAAAGAAAATACTCCAGCTGTGGAACGCAGCCAAGTTAAAGATTGCTAGAGAAACCTTGATTTTTGCACTGCTTGACCTTTTCAATTTTAACTGTAAAACTTTATGGTTACATTAACAAAGGTTTGTGCTTATTATCTGTTCACCTCATCCCACAGATGATAAGGGCATTCTCCAAGCAGAAGTAATATTCTATGCCCTAGATACAGTTTATCTTCTACTAAGTCAATGTTTATTCTCATTTTCCACTGGTGGGCTGAGCTTCATTTGTAGTCTTGCTGGGACAGGAATTAACAAATGCATTAAGAGAAGAAGACTGGTGAAAAATTCAGTGATGCGATGTCAGTTCAGGCAGCTGTTTGCTTTACTCAGTTTTGTAGTTCCCTAATCTCTGAGAAATATAAGCAGAGTTGGATGAACTTACATGGGTCTTGTATCCTAGTTTTGATGCAGAAATGTGGAGGTTTTGCCCTTTCATCACACACATAGGAATGACCTTAACAACTCAACCCAAAGTTCAGCTCCTCCAGCATCATGCTATCAACAGTGACTGACAACAGGTGCCTGTGGAAGACTATAGGAACAAGGCAAAGATATAGAAAGAATTCCCAGAAGTTTCTCTCAGCCTCAAGCAAGCTATGGCTCATGAACATCATGAAACAGATTTATATTTTTTTTCCTCTTCGTCTTCTGAATCCGTCAACTGATTAATTCATTTTATGCAAAATGCATCAGAAACAATAATGGGCTGAATTTAGCCCTGAAAGAAGTGGGTATCATTTACCCATTTCAACGGAAGTACTTCAGGGACAAAATTGTGCTACTTGACCTAATTATCTCCTGGTATCCTTGCAAATGCAATCAATTTTATCGAATCCGTGCAAAATGAGGATAGGTAAAAGAAGAATCCTGGTGGATGTCCCAGGCTTTCTGTCTCCATGCACTTGTGTCCTTGTTGACAGCTGCTCACCATCACTATAAACCACTGTCAGATCAGATTGGCATTGCCTTGCACATTAACTCCACATTTCAGATGGTGTAACCTGTCATAGCACTGTTCATGTCAATTGATGTGAACTGATTTGCTCTAACCAGAGCTTGGAGCAATTTGATGGCAGTGCCTGTTATTACACAAAGCACGAGGCAGTGCCGAACAGCACAATTGGACAATCATTAATTTCATCAATTTCATTAACTTCACCATCATGGTAAGAGCGGGAAAGTAGATTTTTATAGCTATTATGACAGTTTTGTGCTGTGGTTTCTTGGGAGTTTCACTAATTTCACTTCGGTAAATCATTATTTCCCCATACAGGAGTTTTCCCAGGCAGCTTACCCAGTGCAAGTATGCAGTACCTGCCATATGCTCTATACCCCGCCCCCCGCCAAGATGCACAGTGGGTATGAGGGTATGAGAGTGTATATGTGTGCAACCTACACCAAACCATACAAAGGTTTATTTACCTGTTCTTTACTCATGGCTCCACTGAAAGAGAGATACAGGCATTTCTTACACAAGAGACTTGCTGTTAGGCTGTTATGTATCCACTTTGAAGTAAAAATTACATAATCATGCTAACTACCATGCCCCAAAACAGCTGTTAGGCAGGCAAAAGACTTAGAAATATAACCCTAAGTATCATCAATACACTTTGTGAACAGATTCTTAGCGCAGAGTTATGATCATTGTATGCAACAGTTATAGTGCAGTTTATTTGAAAGATATGTTCTGAAACAACATCTCATTTAATGGGACCATAACATCTCTAAAGGAGAAATGTTACAGTTATTTAATATCAAAGAAAGAACATAGATGCGTACCCGCTGATACAAAGGTTGTCTTTGCCCTAAGGCTCTCATGGGTTGAGCTTTGAGAGTGTCTGAAAAGGCTCACTCTCTAATTAAAGCAGAGAAAACCATTTTTACTTGTGACCAGGTATGATTAGCTTTTGACACTCAATTATCTCCATATACCTACAGGAAAAAGTTACCTAGATTTCTTGGATTGCCAAATTTAACATAAAGAGAGCTTTGACTCATACAAGAGGATAATAAAACTGCTTAAATGTGACAATTTGGGAAAATCTGAGATTTCAATGATAAAAAGTTGCTCCTTGTTGTAGTACCGTAACTCAGACATCTTGGCCTACAGATTGCCAAATCGTTTCTTTTCTCTCATCCTCAGACAACAAATGTCTTTGCTGGTGGTGAGTCAATATTAGCATTTAATTTGCTTGACATACATGCGAGGACTATCTGCCAGCTCTGTCAAGTCTGAGGCATACGCGACATATTCCCTGATGCCTGCCATTATTGCAGCTTCTGACCTAAGAAAGTAAGAGTTTCTTCCTTTCTCTGCAAGCCCGTTTGCCAACCCAAAATATCTCAACAACACAATCCTGGCATTGATCTCCTGGTCATAAAGGCCTATGCACCGAGCTGTTCAATCTGTACTCAAAGTAAATTGTTTTCCTGATCAAAGAAAACTGTTGAAAGCTACAGAGTTGGAGCATAGCCTGGCTCCATCCCCATTTCTGTATCAAGTCTAATTCAGAACAGCATGGGTCCCAGCAGGGACCATGTGGGATTCAACCAGGCCCCACTCCTCCACTGTGTAAGGATGGCAGTTTATCCCTAATCTTTGTTTCTTTTCTTCTAGCTGTGCATTAAACCATGTGAGGGGACCTCCCTTTTATCCCATGACCGTTTAATTTCTTTAAGACCCTTTGGTGATGTGAATCACTTTTTGAAAACCCAAGTCCACTATATATCAGGCAGCACGCC
The DNA here is from genome assembly GCF_000699145.1 of Aptenodytes forsteri. NCBI lineage: Eukaryota > Metazoa > Chordata > Aves > Sphenisciformes > Spheniscidae > Aptenodytes > Aptenodytes forsteri. The sequence goes on along the minus strand of NW_008795137.1, from coordinate 428,107 downwards.
CTTAGCCTGATTCTCATTAACTCCTTCAAAGGATGCTAATGGATTTGTGAGGCATGTTTTCTCTCTACAAAATGATGTGTTTACCAATTCTATTTTCTATGATCTGTACCAATTTGTCTGGTACAGAAATCAATTTTACTGGTCAGTAGTTTTTCAGCTCTGCTCTTTAAACGTTTTTTTTTTAATAGCATCACACTTGCCACTTTCTGTTTCTCTGTTTTCAAGAGTGATTTCAGAAATTAGTAGTTTAGCAGTCTCATATTTTAGCTTCTTTAGAATGCCTGGTTGAATGCTACCTGGTCCTTGAGATTTGCTACTGTTCGTTTTATTGAATTGCTCTGAAAATCTCTTCTGTTGACAGTTCGATTTGAGACTGCTCTTCAGGCTTGTCCCTGTAAAGAATGGTTCAGGTGTGGAAACCTCCGTGACCTATTCTGAAGAGAACATTGATGCAAATCATTCATTTAGCTTTCTCGCCATGGCCTTAGCTTCCCGGAGTATCCCACTTGCACCTTAATCATCTCTCAGCCCATTGACTTTCAAACAGGCTTCCTGTTTCTGAGAAAGTTCCTATTAGTCAATTTTATGCCTGTAGGAAGTTGCTCTTCAGAATCTTTTTTGGCTTGCCTCATTAGAGTTCTACATTCAACAGTATGAGTTTAACTTGTCTTTTATTTTCCTCATTTGGACAGGATTTCTACGTTCAAATGGATGAGTATTTTACTTTTAATAGCCTTCTATATTCTGTTGTTTAAATATGCTGGCTTTTTTCATTAGTCAATTTTATGCCTGTAGGAAGTTGCTCTTCAGAATCTTTTTTGGCTTGCCTCATTAGAGTTCTACATTCAACAGTATGAGTTTAACTTGTCTTTTATTTTCCTCATTTGGACAGGATTTCTACGTTCAAATGGATGAGTATTTTACTTTTAATAGCCTTCTATATTCTGTTGTTTAAATATGCTGGCTTTTTTCAATCTTTTGGGGGCTTTTTTTTTTAAATATGTGTGATATACTGACTCTCAGATTCATAAAGCATATACTCCTCCAAAGCATTTAATTCTTTTGCCCAGTCCTTCTATTTCTTTTCACTTTCATGTAGTTTTCCATTTTTATAACTTAAACATGATCATCATTAATGTTTTTCATGTTTTCAGACCTGCTCAGATGATGTAAGTATTTCCAGTTTGACCCAGCACCCATGCACTGCTTCAGAGAAAATATAACTTCTTTCTCCTTTTGCGGGTTTTGGATTAGTTGCTCCAAGAACTAGCTATTTATTGACTCCAGGATTTGTACTCAGACTCCAGAGACCTTACTGCTACTGGAGGTGAACTAAGATTTGAAATTTGCTGTGTAGTGTCCTTGGAAATAAAATCACTTTCCTGTGTGACAACCCAGCTGCAAAAAAAAAGGGTTAAAAATGTTGTAAATCAGAAGTCACTTACCAATCTAAAAAAATTAAGCTAAGACACAAGGACAGTAAATATGTGTGATATACTGACTCTCAGATTCTAATAAAGCATACTCCTCCAAAGCATTTAATTCTTTTGCCCAGTCCTTCTATTTCTTTTCACTTTCATGTAGTTTTCCATTTTTATAACTTAAACATGATCATCATTAATGTTTTTCATGTTTTCAGACCTGCTCAGATGATGTAAGTATTTCCAGTTTGACCCAGCACCCATGCACTGCTTCAGAGAAAATATAACTTCTTTCTCCTTTTGCGGGTTTTGGATTAGTTGCTCCAAGAACTAGCTATTTATTGACTCCAGGATTTGTACTCAGACTCCAGAGACCTTACTGCTACTGGAGGTGAACTAAGATTTGAAATTTGCTGTGTAGTGTCCTTGGAAATAAAATCACTTTCCTGTGTGACAACCCAGCTGCAAAAAAAAAGGGTTAAAAATGTTGTAAATCAGAAGTCACTTACCAATCTAAAAAAATTAAGCTAAGACACAAGGACAGTAGCGTTACCTAATATCTGGAAAACTGATAGCCCTCATATCCTTAATCATCTACAGTTACCTGTGATGGGCAACAAATGAAGTACACCAACTCTTGAAGGTAGGCAAGTCACCCTTAATAAGCCAATGCATTTCACAAATTCCCTTGTTTATCTCCTAGGTCCAGAAAGGGCTGTGAGGTTCATAATGAGCTCTGCAGCAGCAAAGTGGCATATCACCTGAACTGGCCAAATTTCAGCTGGCCCAGCCCATCTCCTGTTGCCTGGGGATAATGTCTGCAAATCTGTGGCCTGCCAGGAGGAAGGAGGTGGCCAGCCACTGTTTCTGTCAGGAGGTCCTTGCTGTCAGTGCAGAGCCTGAGACAGGAGCCACGCGGCCTCTCCTCCCGACCACGTGGCTGGCCGCATCACCCCCGTGCTGTGCCGACTGCCCCCTCCTCGTCGTGTCCTTGGTGCCAGGCCTGGGCTGGGAGGCTGAGCTTTGGATGCATCTCCAGATTTTTCAGTGCAACAAATTCAGATGCAAATAAGAGTAAACACAAACGTGCCCAAGGGCAGTGGCTCACCTTGAAGCTTCACAGCCGGACCAGTTACCCAGCCCACAGGACTCTTGCCAACAGCAGCTAGGGAAGGAAATTTTCACGAAATACCCAGGACTGCTTCTCCTTGTGTTGCCTTCACAGGCCACTTTGAACTCTGCAAGTGTCATGTTAGCAATACTCCCATTGACTGGACTACTGTGGCGTTACCACAGTTCCCTCGAGGCCCTTCAAGGTGCCCTGAAAGGACTTGGTCTGACATGCTTTTCTGTAGTTCTGGCTGCCTCAGAGAAAATGGCTGTACTTTTCCAGAGCTGAGAGACCTGATTTCATAGATTTTTAAGGCCAGAAGAGATCAGCATGTTCCTCTGTCAACATCCCTCAAACACCATCCCTCTAGCACTAGGCACAGACATGACCCTGGCATTGAAGCTTATTAAGTTAAGCTTGTTAAGCTTATTATTTAAGTTATTTTCATAGCTGCTTCTCCGCATGTGTTTGACTAAGAGGAGAAATTCTCAAGTCAAAACTGCTTTTCTATTCATATTACCTTACCAATATGTTTGTCTTTTGGGATGACAGGAAAGGTAACCCCAATTCTTGTATTCATGAATATCTATAGAGGTGAGAGGATTTAAGCAGTTAGGGTACTGTTTGAAAGAAAGTTTAGATTCCCTTTACAAACATCATCATGGTAATAGAAATTCTTCCTTTTCCCTGCAATAATGTACTTCAAAAACATCCTCCTTGTATTATTTCCAGCTATCAGAATTAGCACAGTATAGCCTAAATTCTGATACGGGGCAATTGTAGTAAATGGAGAAACAAGCATAAATTATATCACTAGTGAGCCCAAGAAAGGATTGCAGTGATAAGGGAAGATGAGCTGAATCATTTATTTCACCTTATCTTCTACTGGTAATAAAATAAAAAGAATTAATAATAAATAATTCTTTTTATAAAGAACAAGCTGTTTGTATGCCTTGCCTTTCTGTCCTCATAGAAAGTTCTCACCAGCTAAATATAGCACTTCAGTTCACACCGTTCCATCCATTGGACTTTTGACTGTATTTATGTCACGCAACTTTAGACCCCATTCAATTCCTAAAGTTTAGCTGTCTGTATCATGAAAATCCCACCCTGTATGCAAGCAGTATCATTTCAGGCAACTGAACTGTCTTCACGAACAAGGATCTGCACAACCATGATGTCAGTAGATAAGTCACAGAGCGAGCTGGTATGGACAGCTGGGAAGTCACTGCGCTCCCCAGAGCATAGGTGAGGCTGCAGTTCCTGCACTTGCGCTTCTGCCTCTATTTTTCGCTCTTTCTGTTGACAGAGAACTTCCTTCAGCAGCGGTCTCCTGGTGAAAAGGAGACACAAACTTTGCAAATCTTGCACGAGCATTTTAAAAAGGGAGGGTTGGTGCATCCCTGTTTCCGTGGGCATGTTCACAAAGGCAAGAGTAATGATTTCAGCAGGAACAGACATATTTGCGCTAGTACTGAGCAAACCAGCTTGGGCAGTGGCAGCAGCACACTGTGGTGCTGGGAGTTCAGGATAAATTGGGCAGATCTGCCCAGAAATGATGAGCACATGCTGAGGCAGCTGTTATGCACTAAGGACCACACTGCAGAGCATCCTTCTGGTGGTACGCAGCCTAACCGCACCAGAGGCGTCTCTGCCCTTGCTGCAACGACACCTCTGATTACAGTGTAGGTGGTTGTTGCTGCTAGACACATCAGTGTGTTGAGACTGTTTTGTGCTGCTCTGGGGACATGAAGCAAAAGTAAATAAACATTTACCAGTCAGCTGAAATGGGTGGTAATGGTCACTAATTATGTAAGTCAAATAAAATAACTGGTGTTTGAATGACTGACCTTTAATTTCTACAACTCAGAGAGCATCCATTTGCTACAGCATTCAGACATCAGTTGCTGTCACGTGGCTAAACTTGCTTTATTATATATAAATTCCTCTTTCTGTCTGCCAAAGCTTGGAGTCAAGAATTTTTCAACAAAGTTTATTATCGTCTTCTCTGAATTTTAACCCTATGATGCAGGGCTGATGAGTGGGTGCTTTTGAGGGGTTTCTGTTTTCAGATTTTCCCAGGTGTCTGGTGTCTAAGAGAAGATGTTTTATGAAAGAAGAACAAATTTTACCATCAGAGTAATATAAAATAATGAAATTAAATAAAAGCATCTATAAACTGCTTCATGGAACTTGTGGAAAGAACTTATTTAAGGCGCTGTGACTGTCAGCAACTAAAACTGTGCAGCTATTTTGCAGACCTGAATTTCCTGCCGAATAACAATTTACGTCAACAAACTAATTATATTTCAGAGTTGTTAACAAGCTTACCTATTAATTTATGTGTTCATTTAAAAACTACTAAATAGAAATGTGTTCCTGAGAAAATACTAATCTCACTTTTGGGGGTAAATTGTCACTCAATCACATTTATTATAAAAATACCATGAAAACTCCCACATTGTTTATGGAATTTAAACCCAGACACTAGATTGATTATAGCTAGGACATCGACAGCCAGAACTAGGAGTGTTTTCACACCTGCATCAGTATAATCAGTATCAATATAACTGCTCTCAGATTAACAGAATTCAGCATGACCTGTTGCATGTCATTAATTTTGAGTCGTATCGACCAGAGAGTGAAAGGCATATAGGAATTATCAAAACTAGTCCACACCCGAGTTGCACATAACTTTGTTTTGGTGGAGGGTTTCTTTTCAAGCTGATTACTGTTGGCTAAATCCCTCCACTGATCCTGAACAAAGTATCCAGAAGTTGCTACCTAGATACACATTTCTTGGAAACTGAGAGGAAAATTGTTTTTAAGATGAAAGCATAGGCTGAGACTTGAAAGATCTGGCTTCAGCTCTGTGTTGTCTTCTAGACTCTCCGGAGGCTTTATCAAACCAGGTCATGTGTCCACACTTTACTGTCTTGCACTCTCTCTGCTTCGGTTTTTGCTTGGGTTTTCAGACCATGTTTTGCAGGCTCATGGACATCCACAGGTGGCTACTTGTTAAGGTGTATCAAATGATGGCTAAGGGAAAGGAAGCTTACTCTTGGCAGGCTGCTACTAGTGAAAGTGAGGGTATTTTAAAAGGGACACAAATAACGAAAGCTTAAAAGTCTACACTTTTAACTTTCAGTTCTACCAGGTGAGCTGTCTTTGATTAGGTGGAGGTACAACTCTTTGCACAGTGGAGCCTTTGAACAGGAGTGCAATGCCATTGGTATTGGTGTAATACGAACGTCAGTCACTCCATCCCACAGGACCTCTAGTAGAGGTCCCCCACACCGACCTTCCTTGTGTTGCTCTATTTCTGTCCATACATTATAAACAGTTACTCAAGGAGTAGCATACCTTATTTGCCATGTTTTCTAGCTTTCCTAGTTTCAGGTATTCAGAGCAAACATGGCCAAGCTTCTGTCAAGGTCAGGAGCCTAATGAAAACTGTAAAATACAAAGGATAGATGGATACCAAAAATCTGCAGTTTTGGCTGCTTTGGTGATTTCTGTGGCTCACACACACTTCCACACCTCAAGAGCATAAGCATCTTAAAGGTGAGAGAACACACCTTCAGGGGAAAAAGGATACAAGTCTTGTTTTAGCTATCTGTGTGAATAGAAAGTTCATCCTCATGCACATAAACAGTAGAAAAGACTTTATGTTGAGAGCTAGTTTAACAACTGGAAGAATGCTCCTTCAAAGATTGAGCCATTAAAAGGAGATACATGACCTTAAAACTTAGACAATTTAGAGAAAGTATCTTTCCATTTAATGAACAGCTGGTTGAATGCAGAGAAATATAGTCATTATTCTTGGAGATGGATTTATAACTACTAGTATTTTCATGCTAGTAGTATCTTCGAGCAAATGTGATATGTTTTATGATGTACCATGGTTTTATATACACATTTTATTCTTGTTATTCCTTGAAAATAAAAAACTCAGCAAATATTAACAAACAATGTGGAGTGCTGTAATACTGGATTTACCTGAAATCCTAGCAAAATGTGTCAGAAGCTTTATCAAAAAAAAAAAAAAGCCTTAAAATGTAAACCTCTACTCAGCAAAGACACTGACTGAATGTCATAAACTGTCTGAAAGCAGAACACTGAATTTGCATCCAGTCATTCACTGGCATACTTGCATCTTTTGGACAAATGCAAAGCTCTCAAATACCATAAAAAAAATGAAAATATAATGGCCTCAGCACGTAAAATAAAACCCCAGTGTAAGATAAAATATACTCCAATGACTGCAATTAATTGCAAAGTAGAATAAATAAATATACAAATAATTTATGTGCTTTAAATATCATAAAAAAGCCATTAACAAGCCAACAGGAAACTGGCAGCTTGACAATTTTATGACACTAAACAGGACTGCAATGGTGTGATTCTGACCTCATTTAAGACAATGACAAACCTTCCGTTAACATTAGTTGGGGAGAACTGAAGTGTCAATAATTTTTCATAAAAAAAAAAAAATCTATGCAAAGGAAATGAAAAACTCTCAGAAGTCTGGATATACCAACATTTCAGCTGGTTTAGGTGTGCTTTACATACTTAAAGAAATTAGCAGAAAAATTTGTTATAGTCAGGCTTGCATTGTCAAATAACTCTTGCATTACAGAATCCCCTTATGTTCAGTTGAAGGTTGATAATTATTTTTTCCTCTGATCAAGAAAGAGTGTTAAAACCCCTCATGGTCTTATTGGATGGTTTGAGCCTCTAAAGCTAACAAAAAAGAGATATGACTTAGAAGAAGCCATTTTGTATTGTTATTTTATCAAGTCTGGTCTTTACAAAGAGCGAAAGGTAACCTCGAGACGAGGGCAGTCAAATATTTCTCATGTTTATGTAATTTTTGCAGTAGTGTAACAGTTTTGAAAATATTGTGCACAACAGAAGTGTGATTTATGCTGAGAGCAACATCCAAATGAAGGAACAGAAGAAGAGGGTACCCAGTGTCTGAACTACTGGTACTTGGCAGGTGGACAGCCGGGCATCCTTCTGCTCTGTGCTTCTGTGTCAGGGTCGGAAAGCCCAGGGCCACCGTGGCCCCCTGGGGGGAAGACCCATCAGCTCCATTCCCGCTGGAGGACAGAGCCACAGAGAACCTGAAGAACCAGACAGGAGAGTGTTTCTGTTCTGAGCAAAAGGCAGGGAGAGGTTGTAGCTCTGCAAGAGAAGGAGTCCCACCTCTTGCCTGAGACCGTCTGCCCGTTCACCGTGAGATGGCACCTCAGGACGAAGGCAGAGATACCCCACTTTGCTATGCTGTCTCCAGAAACAGGGGCTGGCACACCATGGGCTTCCCGGGGTTCATCCTGCCACTTTTCGCAGGGAGCTGTTCACTGAGATGAAGGAGCCACAGCCTGCTTTTCCCTTCCCTCTCCTGCTCATCACCAACTCCAAAATACACCATTGTGGGCTCCCTGCCAAGTCCTGCACTGTCCCCCCTGCTCTGACTCAACCTCTCTGCAGGGAGAAGGGCTAACAAGGGTCTGCTGGGGATACCCAGCAAGCAGGAGGGGACGAGGAGATGGTATTTTGGGGCTAGGAGGGGGGGATGGGGTGCTTCATGAATTATTGTCATCTCCTGAACTGAGTTTAATTTACCCCCTAGGACTATGAGTTGCTTTTGAGTAACTGCTAGGCAGTGCTCTCTGCTTGCACATGTCAAAAACATGGTCCCTTCCCAACAAGGGCCCTTGGCAGAGGTTTATGAGACAGTTGGAGTGAGCTAGTGTTGAGGCGCTGTGGTATGCCAACAGATGGGCCGGGATGAACATCTTATGTCGGAGATTGCTCCCCAGAGGCTATTTCTGGCCTCTTTAGGCCTTTTGTGTTGCTGGAGGGCAATGGAGCTACAACATAATACAGAATTAGGCCTGCTAGGTCTGAATGAGGAAGGTGTTTCTAGCATTTGTGAAGCAAGTGCAAGTCAGCTATTTCAGTATTGGAATGATAATTGTCTTGCAATTTGAGTAATTACCATGTGTGGCAATATATGTGCGCTGTGACAGCATTTTCTAATGCATCCATTAGTGTGCAGCTATGCCGTGCGGTAGCAAGGCTTCGCCCTTTTCACAAACTTTTTAAAGCCTGTGAATAAAGTTAAGTGCATCTTTCAGTTCCTTGCTGAGTTGGGAAGAGATTAGTTACAGCCTTAACTCAGCTCCACCAAGGTGCATCTTCATTCCTTAGAGAAAAATAGCAGGGCTGCCTGCTGCTTTTATGCATTGCATAAAATGCATAAAATGCATATATCCCTATATGTAGAAAGACTTCAATGCACAACCTTCCCTCTTCGCTAAAATGATAATAAAATAAAAAGTAACTAACTGTGTTAAGTGACAACAACAGGAAAAATATAGCTCCAGATGCTCGGAGATATTTAGGCACCAAATTCCCATTGAAACTGTCTAGCTACAATCACCCCTTCACTTGCATAGTTTGTGCTTGGCCTTTGGTTATGTCAATATATTACAGTTTGAAGAAATCTCTACCCATTCTCAGCAGTTAATTATGACTATCTAAGCAGGTCGGACTTGACTGACTTGACTGAAAAATTTGTAGATGTTTAAGTGCTCCCGGTTCTGGGTTCTTTCCCCGTTTGAGACAACTGCTTGTCAGCAGAGCCAAGCCCTGTGCTTTCTCTGCCTCTCCCCAGCTAGGAAATGGCGCTTCTTGTACGAGAAGAATGAACCTTTTAGTTGGTGTTTTCACTCCAGGGTTGAGAGCAGAGCCCGGAGCTGAACGAGGCGGGTGGGATAACGTGCAGCTGAGGGCAGCAGCCCCTCTCTGGCCAGGAAGCCGCAAGAGGGCGTGTACGGACGCCGGTCCGGAGGGACTTTGCTGTTCATGGTTCATTAATGGGCCTCGCTGGCAGGCTCAGCACCGTGGCGCTGTGAGGTGGTTATGCAGCTAGTTACAGGCTGGAAGACAGTTTTTGGCATTTATTGGTGCCCTGTGACACCTAAATTATCATAAGGTCAGAGAATTCATTGAACCCGAGCAGCACTTAAGCACCGTTAGACTCATTTGTGGCTATTCAGACCAAACAAGTTTTTCAGAGGGAGACTATTGGCTCCAGGTAAAACATTAATGCAAAGAGCACAAAAAGAAAGCTAGGCTGTTTTAATAAGCTGTCTTGCTGCTGTAGCAGGGACGAGTAGGAGATTATTCCAAACAAGCGGCTTGCTGTGCCAGCTAAAGGCATCCCTGGGACACCGGTAAGAGATAATCAACAAGGAGGCACCCATGCTACATTTTTTTTCTGCTGCCTTTCCTCTCTTTCCACCTACTGTGGGTACCTTACTGATCTCAGAGCACTAGGATTCAACAGCCACCTTTTTAATGTTCAGTACCTTGAGGGAAACATGACGCCGAGCTGTTAATAACCTCACCTGCCCACTCTAACACATTCATTGCTGCTTTCACTATCCCGGTAGCAGTGGCAAGTCAGCGGGGAAAAAAAACAACAGCCTAATGTAGACCCAAGAAACATAAATCAGCTATTTCTGGAAGGTGACGTTGAAGCCCAGGCTGTTACAGGATCCTCCCTAGGTGGCAGGAGGAGTGACCGGGTCCCTGGGAGACGGCCAGGATTCCCCCTTCTGCCTTGCTATGGGGGCAGAGGGGACAAGGAGGAGGAGGAGGGAGGGACTCCAAGGGAACAGGCGGTGGAGGCTGAGATCCCTTTCCTCTGAGTCAAGGGACAGCAGCTGTCAGTGCGAAGGTGGAGATACGTAAATGGCAGGCTGGGTTCACTCTCTTCCCAGAGCAACAGCAGCCGAGTCAAAACAAGCACAGCCAGAAACATGAAGCCCTTAACCCCCCCCCCAACTCACATATATACACACATCATAATTCATGCTACATCAAAGCAGTGATTACCACAGCTTCCTGGCTGTCTATTTCTGTTTATTTATGGTGCATTATACATTTTAATGCTATTCTCATACAGCGGCTCAGCTGCCACTGTTCTATATTTGGGTGGGGAAAAAAAACCAGACAACAAATGGCTGTAACGTACAGTACGTTGTCCCCTGGGAACAAAGGACAAATGAATGCTCAGCACCTTTCAGGGAGCAGCAATTCGGAGTTATTAATAGCATGATTCCCCCTTCCCATTTCAATCTAGTTCATGGCTACACACTTGAGCGGGAGGTGGGAGGGGTGACGTGGGGTAGGAGGAGAAGGGCCAGAGCTGCTCCCAAAGTGACCTTTCAAGCCAAGCTGGCTTCAGAGGAGTTCTTACATCATCCTCCATCTCTGTGATCATGTCTAGCTCTGGGCTGCTTCAAGGCAGGGGATGGAAAAAGGAGGGCAAAGGTCTGACGTCAGCCTGAGGAGAACCACTAAACTCATGTCTTGTTTGAAGCTGGATTCGAGCTAATGGTAAGAGATCAGCTACTAAAAACGCTGCCCACTGTGAGGGCGCAGCCCATTCCCTCTTCTCCCCCTCCCCATAAGGTAAGAACACAGGGACTTGACTTTATTAATTTATTTAAGGAAATAGCAGTCAGCTCAGACCAAGTTGAGCATACGAGATTTATTTCTCCTCGCTGTCAACCTTACCATCATTCCCCCTTGAAGCCTGACTTCTCATTACCATTATTCTCCTTGCAAAATGCAAGTAATTTTGTTTATGCCATGGGAAAAATATATAATCTCTTTAAGTGCATCGACAGTATCAACATAAAACAAATAATACTGAACAGGCAGCAAAAACAGAAGCCATTTTGCTGACAATCCCTGCTGTGAGTGACACAGAGACAGCCGCTGTGCACCTCCTGCTGTACCCTGGCGTGTAGGAGTGACACTTCTAAAAGGCTCTTTTTACATCCCTTAATAATCCAGCCATCCTTGTGAGCGCACTGCGGGCACCATGCTATCAGCAGAGCTTCTGCTGTAATAAACTGCTCTTTTATATGCCCAGCGATAGCGCACAAGAAACATCTGCAAGTTTATCCAGGGTCCCGAAGCCCTCATTGCATATGGCAGGGGAAGTGCAGCTATGCCCTCGGTGCCGTGCCAGTCTACCTTGTCCCTGAACAAGGAGAAAGAAAGAAAGACAGTCTTTCACCTGTTCTATTCACAGCCATTTTTCCAATGGGAACGTCAGCTGAGACCAAAGGGGCTGGCAGTTTCTGGGAGGTTTCTGTCCACTGGAACGGAGGCAGAAACAACACAAATAACAAACTGCTCTTGATGGCTGTAAGCTTCAGGCACTGTTGCATGGAGTCACATCTGAACCAAAGAACCAAGGGTGAAGGGCTCCATGCCTCATGACAAACTTCTTAGGTCTCCCAGTCCCTCCTGACACCCTATTTGCAGAAGCTGTTGCAACACGAAAGGGTAGCATGAAAGGGCTAAGCCTTGCATCACTTACTTTTTCAAGCTACTACAGTGATATTTGTGTTCTTAATTTCACAGAGTTGCTGAACTTCATTAATTTATATGTATCTATATAGCTATTTTTATACATATATGTGTATATATATATACACACACACACACTGGCAAAGACAGACTCTAAGCCAAATGTTGACCTCATGCACAGATTAAAAAGGAAGCTCTACTCATGCCGGTAAGATTGCACTGGATTTACAGTGTAAGGAGTGACAGCCAAAGTGTCTGGATGATATAGTCTACATAGAGTTAAGTTTCCTACACGCTTGTCCCCTGCTCTGTGTATATATATATACACACACACACACTGGCAAAGACAGACTCTAAGCCAAATGTTGACCTCATGCACAGATTAAAAAGGAAGCTCTACTCATGCCGGTAAGATTGCACTGGATTTACAGTGTAAGGAGTGACAGCCAAAGTGTCTGGATGATATAGTCTACATAGAGTTAAGTTTCCTACACGCTTGTCCCCTGCTCTATCCATGTACTGCTCCAGGGGCCTCACCAAGCCCCTTCCAATCCCCTCAAAGATTTGAAAGGCTTCCTAAAGGAAAGAAGAAGGAAAACCCTCATGTGAAAGGTGTGTTTGGGCGACAGCACTAAGCAGGAGAACTAAAGCAGAGTTCAAATGGGGCTCTGCTCAAAACAGAGCGCGAAGGGGAAGACACTATGGGGACTGGGAAGGGGTGGTCCTCTTGCCAAGCCTGGACTATCCCTGAAGCCGGGAAGTAAAACAGTTGCCAACCCCTCTGAGGGAGCAAACCCCAGAGAAGGGACCTGAGAAAAGCACGGCTGAGTCTCCCACCGGCCCTCAAGGGGGGCTCTGGTGCAGGGGTAGAATCAGGTTTACACTGGCCCCCGGCAGGTCTCAGTTTCACAGGCCAGTTAATCCCAGACGGCATGTGCTAGCCGAGGCGGGACGGTAACACAATCCAGATGGAGGGATTTCGTAGAGAGAAAGAAATGCTCCTGCTATGCAGTAGCATTCATAACTGGGGGTAATTTTTAGCCTCCAAGCTCAGTGCACATGGGCAGCAGCCACAGCGCTGAGGGGGATGTGGTAAGAGCTCCAAGGAAGCTGTTTGGGGCGGCTAGGTCAGTGCTGCGGGGCTTCAGCAACAAAATTAACGGTCTTAGGGCTGTGTTTAGGTGAGGGACTGTAACAGTTCAAAGAAGCTGGTAGCGCCTCTCGGCTCTGAAATTTAGTTGCAGCTGGCCCGTTTCAGGGCTGACTGTCAGCCTAATTTTTTTCACTATCCGCTTTACTGTCTGCAGCTGTAATTCTCACATCACCAAAAAGTACCAGGCTGGGTTTGCTGTTGCTGTGTTTTTGCAATCAACCTGTTCCAACTCAACAGCAAAATTAGAAGCATCTTAGGCAGCTCTTTTGTCATTCAAGGTTTTGCTGTCACTGCAAATCAAATAAAAAAATGCTTACTTTGCCCAACCACATGTTCAGCTTAAAGTCGAGGCGTGTAAGAGATGTTTTTATTATTTTTGTCCTATGTTGATAAATCAGGGAAATATCATTCTGATTACAGCAAATGATTTTGGGTTTCTCAATGGGGTAATTCAGACTAAACTGTTCAACGCAAAATGAAATGTACACGTCGTTCTCCAGGTGCTTAGTTCTCTTGTTGAACTTTGTTTCCTTTTAGTTTAGGTCACTTTTAAAATGCCATTTTGAAACAAAAGGTCAAAAAGTTTCATTTGGATAATGTCAAATGAAAACATTTTATGGGCTTTAACACTATTCTGTTAAAGACTGCTGAAACAAGACGTTTCAAGCTTTTTAAGATTTTCCCTTGTCCCTAATTTTTGACAGAAACTTCATTTCAGGAGAATTACATCTCCTAAGAAAGTTTCTAATCCTAAATAGATTGTAAAACAAAGGAAAGTAGAAGAAAAAAATTAGAACATCAGCCCACTTTCACTCAGCTAAGCTGTGGTCTTTCTTGCCACACGAATGAGCCCCCTGAGAGCAAGGAATAGGGATTAGGTGTCCTTGACAGACACTGTTCTTTTTTGGAGAGAGAGTTCTCAAGAAGAAACAGGGAATGTGCAAGAGCTGAATTCGTGAGAATGGTCATATTGCTTTGCAGGGCGATCCTGAAATCAGCAGAAAAGTGCTGCATCTAGAAATATTTCTGTCCTTTATCCCCATGACTGATTACACAGGCTTTGCAAACTGCCAATAGCTGTGTAGGCAGTGGCACTCCTGTCACAGGGAAGGTGTTTCCATTTTCGCAGAGATTTGTTTGCTTTGTCAAGACCCTGCAGCATGATACTAGCAACCTCTCAAATCCAGACTTGCAGCGATTTACCATAAGCAGTGAAGTAACCTTGGAGTCCTGACTTGACTATCCATATTCCCCACTCTGTTCATAAAATGTTTTGCTGTTTACAGCAGAAAAAAAATAGCTGTATGAACATTATCCTGTGGCCGAGGCCTTTCAGTGACTCCCAGCGAGGAAAATTTAGGATTAGAGGTAATGCTTAGTTTTCTGCTATTGGGTCCTCCCTCCTCCCCTTGCTCTGTCCCCGCCTGACACACACACCAGCAGTGATTAAATCAATGGGAATTAATCATATCCTGTGAAAGAAAAGTGGGCCTGTAGCTTCCCTTTTCTGTGTGGTGGAATAATACAATCAACTTCAGAAATCATTTGTGATTGCTCGTCACAGGCTTTTGGCCAAATTAACCACTGTTACATGCAGACAAACCCGGAACCGTTCCCTTGACTTCATGTTTCAGCTCCGAAGGTGCATGCGATGCATTCCCTGTATGTGGCATGTATCACAAACAAAACCAGGGAAAAGTCACAGCGATTTCATCTTAGACAATCACAAATTTCGTGCTGACCTGAAAACCTGAGTAAGGACCTGTGTCTCCCGTAACTGAGGAAATTTCACAGCTTCGAGGGAGGGGAAAAAAGAAAAGCTGGAACAGCAAGACACCGTTTCCAAATTCTTCTGCAATGCAAAAATTGCACCGATCCAAAAAAAAAATCTCTCCCCAACTCCGGTGTCCCACCAAAAAGTGCTTTCTTTCCTTTCAACAAAATCTTTTGGGGAAACAGGAAACCGGACCTGTTTCGGCCAGCCCCCGTCGCCGTCGGGGACCGGCGGGCAGCGCCCGGGAGAGGGGAGCAGCGCCCGGGGGCGGCGGGGGGGAGCCCCGGCCCCGGCCGCGCC
>NW_008795137.1:410023-411538 GCF_000699145.1 Aptenodytes forsteri | reverse complement strand
GGCCCCTCCTCCCGGCCCCCTTTCGGTCCGGGTGTTCCTGCACCGGAGTAAATAAATGCCGAGGACTGGCCAGGAAGCAAATCCGTCTTGTCGTTAGATTAAGCAAAAGCCATTTTGAGGACTAAGCGCGCGCAGCAAATTAACAGACTCCTCGGCTAATTACCGCTTGCCGTGGGCTGAAGGTGGGCCGACGGAGCGGCTGGGGGCCCTGTGCTCCCCCTTGCCGTTTGCCGTGGGCTGAAGGTGGGCCGGCGGGGCGGCTGCGGGCCTCCCCTCCCCGACCGCACGCAGGCGGGCTCACGTCACGCCAGTAAGAAGTGCTGGCTTTGGAAGGGGTTTCCCCGCACCCTTCCTCTTCAATTCTGCTTACAGTCCAGTGGGATGCGCAGCCAGATCCGGTCACCCGCTGGGATGCGTAAAGCAGACTGGCTTCGCCGCAGGGTGGGTACCCTCTTCATGAGGCTGTGCCTGTCCCCCCTGTATGGCAGCTGGGCTTGGTTTTGTATTTACTCCCAGAGCCCTAAGTCACCCTGCAGCAGTCACCTCAGCCACCCATCTCATCATGGCATGGTTAATTAATAAATTAATTATGGTGCAGCAGTGCTAGCTATGTGTCTGCATCGAGTGGGGCGTACAATCATCTCGGGGGGGCTCCTGAGGGGCTGAACCCCTTAGCGGCCTGCTATGGGCTGCATGAGGAACAGGTCCATGTCTATCTGCAACTCAAACGGCATACAGCTCTCACTCTTACAGTTATCCTGACTGTAGCGATGACTTTGTCCTGCAGTCTGGCTATCTTCTCTAGGATTTATTGTCAAGAAGAAGAGGAGGAAAAAACAGATTTTTTTTTTTAAGATCTCAAGAGCAAATGCAAAAGCTGATAACAAAGAAGATGAATTCCACTCGGACCCAAGAAGTAGGTGTAAGTCAGACATTAAACCCTTTATTTAAGAAAATTAATAAAGTTTTCATTAAATATTAATAAACAAGGCTGGAGTCCATTCTCTCCCTGGTGAGTACTAGGCATAATTAAATATGTCATTCTTATCCCTTTAATGTGATTGGTAGGGGTTAATTTTAAGGTTAATTTTTTTCCACTTGACATGTGGATTTCAGGAGGTTTACATAGTACAATCACAACTGGCATTTCACCATGGCGACAGGTTCCCCAGGAGGCTGCCCACAGAAATGTTCTTTTCCTTTCCTCAGAGGGACCGGGGAAGACCATGTCCTCTGGCTACAAAACATTAGTGCTCTGACTACCAGGGCACAGTCACGCTTTGCTACCAATGTACTTCATGATCTTCAACAAGTCATTTCATTTTGAAAAATTTGCATAAAATTGCTGCCAGGATGTGAGCTTCTCCTCAAAATCAGGTGTATATGTGGAATGATGGGTTACCTTCCAACCTTGTCTTCCTAGCAGAAAAGCAGCCAAGTGCCAATCCAAAAGGTGTATATTGGGAAGGGAAGGGAAGGGAAGGGAAGGGAAGGGAAGGGAAAGGGGAGAGGGGA
>NW_008795137.1:395070-409664 GCF_000699145.1 Aptenodytes forsteri | reverse complement strand
AAAGAGGAGAGGAGAAAAGAAGAGAAGAGAAGGGAAGGGAAGAAAAGGGAAGAGAAGAGAAGAGAAGAGAAGAGAAGAGAAGAGAAGAGAAGAGAAGAGAAGAGAAGAGAAGAGAAGAGAAGAGAAGAGAAGAGAAGAGAAGAGAAGAGAAGAGAAGAGAAGAGAAGAGAAGAGAAGAGAAGAGAAGAGAAGAGGAAGAGAAGAGAAGAGAAGAGAAGAGAAGGGAAGAGAAGAGAAGAGAGAAGAGAAGAGAAGAGAAGAGAAGGGAAGAGAAGAGAAGAGAGAAGAGAAGAGAAGAGAGAAGAGAAGAGAAGAGAAGAGAAGAGAAGAGAAGAGAAGAGAAGAGAAGAGAAGAGAAGAGAAGAGAAGAGAAGAGAAGAGAAGAGAAGAGAAGAGAAGAGAAGGCCAAAGAGGCTCATCTCATCCTTCCCTGTCATAGAAACATAGCACAGTTTAGGCTGGACAGGCCCTTGGAGGTCTCCAGTCCAACCCCCCACTCAAAGCATGGCTAACTTTAAACTTAGAGCAGGTTGCTCAGGCCTGTCCGCTTGAGTTCTGGCTGTCTCCAAGGATGGAGAGTCCACAACCTTGCTAGGTACCTACTTCAGTGCTGAATCACTCTTTCAGTGATTTTTTTTCCCCTATATCCAGTCAGAATTTAACTTACTGTGACTTGATGCAAATACTGCAACTATCACCTTGTTCTGATGCGGCAGCAGTCCCACAGAAAGGCAGCGAAGCCCCATGCTATGTTACTGTCTTCCCTGAACCATCTCCTTAGATGAGGAGAGCGCTGGGACACCCACTCTGCTGAAGCATCATGCTTCTGCGGGACTGGATGGCCAGCTGTGACGGGGAAGCCTGGTCCTTCAGAGAGCGGGTAGGGGAAGGAGAACAGTCCTATCCTCTCAGATCAGTACCGAGAGAGCACCCAAAGGCTCCTCTCCACCAAGGAGCCTGGGACAGGCAGACCCTACCCCAGGGTGCCACCAGCTTCCCCAGCCCTTGTGAAAACCCATTGGGCTCCTTGGCTGGAAGTCTCTTGGGGAAGACACAGCATTATTTCATTTTCAAGGGGCTTGAATATTCTGCCTGCCTATGGCCTTTATCAGCCTCAGCTCTTTTTGTAGCCCTGACATCTAAAGTTATTGTTCACATACTGTAGCTAATTCCTTTTGATGAGTTTCACAGCAAATACAGCTTCTTGAATACTTATTATGCCAACTCTGTGGATGCAGGCTTTGCACATAAGGAAAAAAAACCATGGATGGATGGTACATCCATCTGTAGGCAAATTAAAAATGAGAGCTACTCGGCGACTGCTTTGGACGTGCATAGGCATTTCTGTGTTGCGTTTGTTTTAGCTGGCAAAGCAGGAAACTGGGAGCATCTGTAAGGTTAAGAAAATGCACTTGGACAGGGCATGATATTTTGAAGAGTGTCTTGACCTGAACCTGTGATTAAACAAAAAGGAAATAGCATTTGAAAAACAAGTAAAGGATCACTAAGATATTCAGGGCCTTGGAGGGAGAAATCTGTTTTCACTTTTCCTGGCATTTTGCCTGTCAAATTATGAGCTTATTTGTGGTGCTAAATGCTTTGCTTGTGTCTCAGAAAAATGCAGGGACTGCTGGCTTTTTTTTCCAATGGAAAGGAGAAGTCGTTAATGATCCCAAAGGTTAAGAAATTGGCACCATTGAAAGCCAGCACTCCTTTATTTATTTATCAGCTGGGCTCAGTGTGGGCTCCCAACGTGCAGGATTCCCTACTTGACTGCCTGCCTTCCCCAGAGACGTCTCTGCATTTGCCTGTGTGTGTTCACACAGGCTTCAACCTATGTATGAAGGAGGATTAGGTTTGCAGCCAGAGATATAGTAGAGATATACTTGGCCCAAAACTCTAATGATGTGGTACAGTTATAGGCAGGGGTCCTGTCACGTCCCACCTACGAGAAGCGGGGGGTGACTAAGGTCTGCAAATCCCCTTGGGGTGGGTTTAGGGGAGATAACACTCAAGGTCCAAACACGAACAACAACTTTAGTGGCATGAACACTTCTATAAGCATCAACCCGCTGTGTCTTAATATGTCATACAAGCTAAGCGGCTTTATGAGGAGTTGAGGTAGGTCTTGTGTTACTTAGCAGCATCAAAAGCGGAGAGCAAGAAGGAGGGGGGGGAGAGAGAGAGAGAGAGAACGAGAGAGCTGGGAAGCAGGAGAGAGGTAGAGATAGAGAGATCACCAATCCTGGATCCAGCGTCGGACCTGCCAACAGGGGGTGTCAGTGTGGAGAGTGCCCTGAGGAGGCTCACGTGCGCCCCTATTTATTGGCTCCAGCCCAAGGTTTCTAGAGTCTTCTCTCACCCCAGCTCCAGGAGTGGTTGAGACATTAGCCATTCAAGGAGGGTGACACCGGGCCCCTCCCCGTGGCTGGCTTCTGGAGCTTTCCCTGGGGCATTGTCTGTGCTTACAGCACAGTCACTTGGGCCTCGTCCCTTACAGGTCCCAAACCAAACATCTTTGCTGGGCCTTTTCTTTGGTTGAGCCAAACCAAACTTTGAATTGCAATATACACCCAGAGGCTTCAGAGGCGTTCAGCTCTGGCAGAGGCTATATGTTTATATGTCTATATCTCCTAGATGAATATAGAGATGGTGTGTCCAGGGCCACTGAGCCCAGCCCTATATCCCCCAGTATGTGAGCAACTAATCCCAGGGGGGCTGGCATGGGCGTGAGAGATGACTGCCCACAAGTCCCCCCCCTACAGAGGACCTTGGGTTTCAAGGTCTTTAATGTTGTATTTTAAAGCACAATGTCATGCAGGCACGTGGCTTCAGAAAGGGCTGTGTGAAACCCGCACTCAGGCACATCACTGTTGAGCATTTTTCTGTCTATGGAGCCAAGGAAGGCCCCAGGGCACATGGAAAGGCTCTTTCCAGCTCATCCGGACCAGCCCTGATGCTCCTCAAAAAGCAAAGAGGAGTCCCCTTCTGCCACGCCTGTGTCACCTCTGCTTTGGTATGTACAGGGGGGCAGGTGGGAAAGATCAGAAGAAATGCAGCTACTTCTCCCTTTCTACCCTGCCTTTAACCTCCTGCTTCTGTTCATCACCGGAGTGGTCTCTCTGAAGCATGGATGTGTGGCAGTGACCCTACGAAGGAGCATAACCTCAGCCCTTCCACCCAAAATGGAGGAGACCCTCTGGATCGGACCATACCAACCTCTTATCTCCAGTTTTCAAAAACTTTGTCAGAGGACAAGTGAGTGTGTCAGCTTAGAAAATCCTATCTATTGAGAGCAGAAAGTATTGCCTGCTTAGGTAATTGCTTAGGTAATCAAGTGTAGTGAATTTTCGTCTGCAGTGGTATCCAGAGAAATCAAGAATCAACCCTGCCTGACTTTCCGTTCAAACTTCTCTCCAAGGAAGCACAGGAGGGGAAAAAAATGGAGGAAATTACAATAAACTTCATCCTAAGCGTTGCAAGCCATGCCCTTATCCTTCAGCTTGCCCCTTGCCTTTTCCTCTCTGTTTAATTTAAAATATTCATCCTTCAAAGGAAAAAAGGAACTTCAAAAGGACGTATAGAACAAACTTGTTAAAAATACAGGTGAAATTTCACTGCTTGTTTGTGGAACTGAGTACAGAAAATCAAAAAGTGTTCTGGCAGAGGAAGAAATTCATTTATCGAGGTATCACGCTGTAGCAGTGCACGGAGGCCTCTAATGAGAGCATGTCACAGTATGCTAAGTAGTCCTTACCTACATGGGAAGTTGCGTTTCCTGACACCTTCTGAAATCTAAAGACACAGCGACAAAGCATAGTGGCTTCTTTTTTACCAGCAGGAAAAGTAACGCGCTGAGAGATAGGCCTCATATCTCAAAGCTCAGAGCCGAGCAACTTAGAAAACTGTGTTTAGTCTGGCTTACCCCTGTGCTGCAGAACTGGGATCCCAATGCCCATCTCCTCAGGGGCAGGCCAGCACCTAATTAGATGCCGAGTCACGCATCCTCTTGCATGGATCACCCATACACCATACACTGGGACACGGAGTTTGCTATCTGAAAAGGCCCTAGCATTCAGTTTGTGCTAGATAAACAATAAGGGCATTAAGGGACTAAAATATTAACATAAAAGACTAACTGTTGTAATTTCTCCTTTGTATGATTCGAGCTAACAGTATCTTCTTTTCTTGAAGGGAGACTGCTTTGAAAGGATCAAGAACAGCTCTGCAAAAGTGGGAGGAAGGGACATTTATATAACAGTAAGACTTTCCCCCCTTAATTTTCTCAGTTGGCTGCACAGTATTCTCCCGTCTTTTGATGAGATCTCTTAATAAAAACATTAAAAGGATGAGCATAGGCAGCTCCATTTCCAGTAATAGGATGGGTATGAGGCCAATGAGAAAACTTCATTTCATAAAACCTCCCTGCTGAAATCTACCCTACCTCAGCGTTTATCAGCTTCTCTGCTTTATTGTCTAGTTAAAATGGAAATAGCTCAGCTTCAGCTCTTACTCATCAAGCCATGTGGATGACAATGTCAACTGACACCAGTTTTCATAAGCTAAAAAAGCTGCCCTGGGGTAAGCAGCAGTGAGACCAATCAGATTTAGTGATTAATATTTCCTGCTTCAGAAAAGATAAAGACACACATGCAGTTGAAATTAGACTTCACTGGCAAAGACGACTTGAGAGAATAGCTGGGCAAACATCAGGTTTCTGAATGAAGGACCAATGGCTCGATTCTTAAGTGGCATTTCCCAGTGCAGAAATGAAGTTTTCTGGTTGTGTTACACAGACAGGCAAGCATTAAAAAATAGAAAAAGGAGTTGCCTTCCGTTACCCTGCAGCCAAATCTACTCCCTGAGCCATTAAAAAAAGAGAGGCAGGCCTGCCCTCGGTGCTTGCACAGTAATCGTTTGCACCAACTCCGGCCAAAAAATGTTCCTCTCTCCTTTCAGCTTGAATGTGTTCTTTAGGATTCCTGCAGCGTTCTCAGTGTGGGTCTGAGAAATATCACACTCTCTTATCCTGGTTTTTTATTCCTTTCACCCACCAGCAGCTTTCATTTTGCTTTGCTTGCCTGGCCACCTGAAGGAAATGCTTACAGTCTTTCAAAGTGGGCTCACAGAGTTTGACTGTGAAGGTGTTACATCAGTGCTAATCCAGTGCACCGTCAAAATGGAGCAAGCCAGCTAATGAACAGGCAAACTCCAAACGTTGGGTTCATGCCGGTGACTTTGGTATGCTGATGCTGGGTATAACAGAGACTTGCATTGAGATGGCTGTCTCTTCTGCAGTTTTATTTTAGAATATTTACTCTCTAAAGATGTAAAAAGAGGAAAGGCTTTTTCTCCTGCTTCAATTTTATCTTGTAATAGAGATCCTAGCTGAGAACTGGCACAGGGATGAAACATCCCTTTATACACATACACAACTGTCTTATGGCTTTCACAACACTTGCCTTTCCTCAGCCCTTGTGTGAGGAAGAGAGTGAGGAGGAATGCTGTGACCCTCAGCGGCAGATACGATTGCTAAGGGTCCCCTGCTATTTCTGGTTTGGCAGAGATATCTCTTAAGCCAGATGCAAAAAAGCCTGGGTAGACATTGCTGTCCAGTGGAAGAACTGGGCCAGCAAAGTTACAGTCTGCTCTTATAGCTCACCTTCTGTGGTTTCATACTGTCCCCGTGACACAAACGGGTGGAAAGCTGTCGGATCTTCTCATGCAGGAGCCTCATGGCAAGTCAAACTGGCACTATGAACATGGAGCATCTCTTACTTCGCTGCTTCCAGGACAGAGACTGTCAGGAGAAGAGCTCTGTCTGAGCGAGCTGTGTGCTGTTAGCTATTTGTTCTTCGCAGAGTTTTGGATCCCAAGGTAGCTCTGAGCAGCTCTAGGGCTGTAGGACACACTTACCAGGATCTAACATGGTCCTTGACAGGATGCTGAGGCTTTCTGAGCCAGAACTTTCTAATAAAAAAGAAAGCTAAGTGCAACAGGAGGGGCTCGGAAACAAAGAAGCCTTTGAAGGGGAATTGAAAAAGAACAGGCGAGACACAGCCCAGGTGGCAGAAGAGGAGAAAGAATCCCACTAAATAATGAAAATTCGGGTAGTGAGAGACAGGTCTGCCAGAACAGAAGGAAAGAGAGACCAGGCTTAGAAACAGAAAAGGAAGTCAGTAAAAACAGAGGACAAAGCATTAGGAGCCAAAAGGGGCTGAGTGGGGCACTAAGATCAAAGAGACTGCTTTATGGAAGTTGAAAGCACAAGTAAAATGTAAAAGCCATGGAGAGGCTCCATCCCACGTAACTCCACAGCTGAGGTTTTGAGGTTTCTCAACACAGGGTGTAAAATGTTTGACCTGGTTATCTAAAAAGGAAAAAAATCTCAATCACTGTCTTTTTCCAGAAGAAATCCTGCCTATCAGTTTGAAATACAGGAGTGCTACTGTATTTTTTTAATCCTTTCTGGTTTTGTTTTGTTTGGGTTTTTTTTCTGGCATCCTATCACGCCCAAATTTGATGGTGATTCCTCAGTATTGCACATTTAAGTGGGTAGATAGCCCAATGGAGTGAGAGGATGAAATCATATTCCATCTAATCGAGGCATACAATTGCTTGGAGTATTTATGGTGCTCTGAGAGGGAGGAGATGATTAGAGAGCGATTACATCATACAGACACATATAGCAAAAGAATATATTAAACGACAAATTTTAAGTCCACATCACAAGTCATGGCTTTCAAAACAGCTTGGTCTGCATTTGGACATGTAAAAGAGCGGTCAGCTTTTTTACATGCATGAAAACTTATCTCCAGAATGAGATGAAATGTTCATTTGGGGGTGGTAAAGTTTTACGGTGAATCCTGAAGGTCACTGTAAATTAGAAAGCTGGATTCCTTTTCTCTCCATTGTATGCTCTTAGTCCCTCTAATTTATACTCCCTCCCTCCAAAGGATTAGCAAATAAATTCATTTTATTTAAATGGGTTGCCAAAATATAACACAGTCAGCTTCAGCTCACGTGTTTCAGCTCAAGAGCAGAAGCAGTCCATGCCGAGAGAGTTCTGAAAGTCGCACTACCAGCAGATCAGAGCTTTCAGTCAGGGCCACCAGGGTAGCTTCGATGACTTTACAGTTAGTTCATGATTAATAAATGTCTTTTGTAAAACGGCTCTCGCACATCCCCGCTCTCCCCTCTGCCTGCTACCTGTGGGCTCTGCCATCTGATGTCTGACTCTGCACTCACAGCTCATCTGGATTAGGGGAAAAGAGAGTATTTGGGGAGGGGGGAATGTATGCGCGCCCATGTGTGTATGCACACAATGCATAGCTTGTGAGCCTCCACCCTCTGAAAGCAGCTTTTCATTCTTGTCAAGACAAACCCACAGCAAAGTTCAGAAGTCACTGCTGTTAGACAGGAAAAGGGCCAGTTCAAATCTGTCACTCCATCAGGGCACGGTATTCCCCCCTGGTAAAGGTCACTTGGAGAGAAGATATGAAAGCGATTCAGTACTTGAACTTACCCAAAAAGCCAAGCAACTTATTTACTATGCAGCAACCCTGTAGTGACCTCATCCACAACACATGCAGCTCCCACTGGCATCGGTGTCATGAGTACAGATCAAGAAAACAGTATTGCTGTGCTAGGGGAATATATCGAGTACATCTCTGTGGTTTAGTTTTACAAAACCTGAATGCATCTTTCAATCACTTTTTATAAACATTAATAAAGCGTTGAGTGGAACTTTGAAAGATGTGCTTTTATTTTCATCCAGGCGTTTCTAATGCTATTTCTCAAGGCACAGTGAGCAAGACACGTACACCAAAGACACGGAAGAGTTGTTCAAGCTGTGCCATCTTTTACCTTGAACAGGAATGTTCACAGCGATGCTCTGAAATAAATTCCACTCCAAGTGATCATTTGCTTAAAAGTGAGGAATAAGCAATATCTTTTATTCTTTTCCAAAACATTGGAGGCCAAAGGGATAATTTAGAACTTTTCTTGCACTGAACTTGATTTCACTAGTTCTCAGGAAAGCAACTAGTTCAGAAGGTAAAGAAGAAAACTGATGATCCGCATCTTTCAAAGGCACACTGTGGTTATCGGTGCTGCAGGACCACTGTATGAATCACTGGTATGTGTCACCATTTATACACAGCTGTGCTGTCACTGTGCAGAATTTTTCTGAGCATCAACATCCAAATCCGGATTAAAAGGGAAACCCAAACAAATTCATCTACTTCCCTCATGATTCACCCACTTCCTTGCCACCATCATGCCTGCAGTGCAGGGGCAGAGAAGGAGGAGAGCAAAAAATAAAAACAACAACCCCAAAATATGAAAAGCTGAGGCTGTTTAACAGACAGAAAATAATCATAAGGTCTTGCTTGACTCTGGGGTTTCTAATGTGATTTTTTAAAAATTACATTCCCTGGTTTCCCCCAAACCAAGTTTATATTTCTAGTATAAAATGGCCAAACTGCCCGCCTGATATAAAAAGCTATTTTCCTTCTTTCCCCCCCCCTTTCCCCACACCCCCTCATCAATCGACAGCACTTGCCTCCGGTGCCTCAACAGTAGCTATGACTGTGTCTTAATGAAAAAAGATGTATAAAATATTACCATAACCTCAGAGGCATGAGTAAAGCCCTCATTAGAATTCGGGACCTACAGCTGGAAGGGGGGCTCGGGCCGGCAGATAAAGTTAACTATTGTTAGCTCACAAGTGGCTCAGACTTCCTGGCAACTGCAGTGAATTACTCAGCCCTTTATGCAGGGTTTCAGAAACAGTTCACTGTTTCACAACAAAAAAGGCATTCAGGCCGGGAAAGATGGTCTCCCAGGGCTCTAGAAAGCTAGCTTTAAGACAGTGAATGGACACTGGAGCCTCCTAAGTGAATGACCACTGTGGGAAAGGGTGGTGATGTCAGCCTGAATGCATTTCCAATGGTTTTGTCCCACTTTTCATTGCTTTTGCGCTCTCCCTTGCTCTCTTTTTCTGCCTCAAGCTGTCCCCTTCCTGTTCTTTTCAGGCCATTATTTTAAAAGTTTAGAGTTCGCATCCACACGGAGGGGAGGGCCCACTGCGGCATTGCTGCCATGGCAATGTTTCTCTGCACTTTTGTTTGCATATAAAAAATATTGGGGGGTATGGGTGGGGGGGAGCTGAAAAGAAGATGAAAAAGTGAGAGGTGGAGGGACAGGAGAAGAGGGAATGTCAGTGTCCTGCGGCTTAGAGCTGGGGCTACGAGGCTGGTGGGGGGAAAGGAAAACTGGGGGCACAAGGAGGGGAACTGATGAAAGCAGCAGGGATTTGGGGTCCTTTGAAAAACAAATTTGTAATCCTTCACACTGCACATGTTTGAAAGGATCGGCACTTTTGAAGGCCTAGAGAAGAATTGGAATAATGTTCTTAGCTAAGCCCTCGGAAAGAACAGAGCCATGCTTTGGAAAACATACCCAATTACATAAGTTTATCAAAAGCTTTCAAAGACTCCTCTGTCCTCAACCAAAAGGGAAAAAAAAATAGCGGAGGGGTGAAAGAGGGAGAAGGCTCCTAAGTGCCTTTACCCGCAGTAGCAGGCAAACAGCAGCTAAGCTGACATACTCCAAACCGGTGTGGCCCACCATCCCAGGCCTCCCCATGTCAACAACATGCAGGCTTCAAGCAACAAGCCCTGGAAAGCATCTTTGCAAAAACCAGCTGGATGTGTAAGTAACAAGGGAATATGGTGCAAGGCACTCGATACGCACTCAATACGCACTCACTCCTTGTAAATACAACCATGACTACCCTGGTAGGCAAGACCACCTGGTTTGCTTCCTGCTTTCCGTGAAATACTTGCTATTCATACAGATAAATGTATGCAGGCTTGGCTAAGCCTGTCCTGAGGCAAAATTATAGGATAACAGCATTGCGCAGAGAGCGAGCATTACAGCTTAGCCCACACTAAGTTCCCAGTGTGCTCGGATTTTTGATGCTAATGTGTCTAAGAATGCAGATGTACGTGCTGCACACACAAGTGTGTCTTAGCAGCAATCCTCGCGCAGAGGCTTTCCTACCCTCTGCCTGAGCTGCAACCCTGTTTCATTGACACTATCTTTACAGGCAAAAATGTAGCTTTTGCTAATGGATAATTAACACAAATTTGCAATCCTGCTGCAAAAATACCAGCAGAGACCAAGACAGCCTTAAAGTAAAACAGGCGAGGAGAAACTGCTGGCTTCACCTAAACTGTCTTTATATTGGTGCTTTCTGTTACCGCCCCAGACAGGCAATATGCTTGTGTAGCCAGAAGTAAAAGCACAGCACAGGCAACGTGCTTTTGTTTTGCCATAAGGTAAATTCACTAAGAGCCCTGTACCCCATGTGAGGCTGACTTCAGTGAGTTTTCCCCAGGTAAAACTTCAGACCCTTGTCTTCACTGTGTTTTTATTGTGGAATAACTCTTGCATGCGATAAGAGACACAGCTTTTTATGCTTAAAAAGGAAAGACCTGTGGCTACCTTATACTAAACACAGGCTCCCTGTCTCCACACAGGATTTAGCAGTGAGGTACATTCACCACGTTAGTTGTCGTCTGGATAAAACCAAACCAAACCAAACCTTTATGCCAGAGCTTAAAAGGGCAAACACAAACCCTGCCTTCTTCAAAACTATCGACACTCACTAAACCACTTGCAGCCAGCCTCACAGTATGAAACTCATTTTTTGACCTGGTGAGGAGACCTGTGCTCCTGACGTGCTTCTGAAAGTTCCTGTCGTGAAGATGATCCACTAAGGATATTTCTAACCAGTCTTATGAGATAAAGCAAGAGGACATTTATTTCCCTGAGGCAGTTTTTCCTCCTCATTCTTTTCCTTAAAAAGACTGCCAATACCATATCTTGTTCTGCTTGGATTTAGCAGAAGACCTCAGGTCTCAGATCTTGTCCATGCAGTAAAAATCCACAGACCAAGGAAAGCATACGAGGATGTGGTTTCACGACCGGTTTAGGCCAGTCTGAGATTAAGCTGCCACCAAAGGGACACTCAGCCCTGGACACATGTTGTGCCCTTGCTTGCAGAGGACAAGCCTATGTTTTCTGATGGCAGGACAATCTCCAATGAATTTAGGCTGACTGTGAAACCCTCTCTTAGCCTTCTTTTGCTTCCTGGGCTAGTGCAGGCTGGTGTGAATAACGTTAATATGAACGTTCCAGTTCATTATAAATCAATTCACTGGCTTCAATAAACTTACACAGTGCCAATAGGAAAGTTCCTTTACACAGACTTCAGCCAAAATAAAAACAGCAGGACTTATAATTGATATAGGTGTTTCAGTATCATCAATCATGTAGACATGCCCACTGAGAATGTATGTGGTCCTTGTGTCTCCACAACTGCAGGGGCTGAGGTGGTAACTCCTTGACACTGGTGCCATTTACCTAAATTGTTAATCCACTGAAGATAAATAGATGTTAAGAAAAACACCAGAATTTTAAACTGCCTGCCTGAGGTGTTTTTTCTCCTCAGCTTCCCTCCACCTGGGTCTTCTGACTTCACCATTTCATTAGTTTTTTTCTTGCCCACAATAGGCTTGAATGACCAATAGAAAAAGGATTTGTCAATGTAAAGAGTTGAAAAATGAAAATACTTTTCAGGCTTTCGTTACATACTGCAGAAAAACCGCAAAAGGGCACAACTCTATTTTCCCAGTCACCTCTAATTCCCATCCTGGCTTTTAGCAAGTCTAATCAGTCAGGTGCTCACAAGCACTGCAGAGCCCCAAAGGCCCCAGCATGAGGCCCTCCTACACCATCCGGTGCCGGGTGAAGCAAGCTGAGCCCATGTGGGAAGGGGTTCTCTGTCTTGGGTAGAAATGGCTCTGAGTTGAAGCTGCCCAGGAAAGACGCCCTACAAAACGCCTACAGAAAAATATTTTGCTGTGTTTAGAAGGCCCTTGTCTGCTCGAATAGCCTTGGGCCTCCACATAACTAGTATGAGGTACCAACAGTTCCCCACCACAACACTTAGAAAAACCTCTCCTCTGAAGTCGTGTGGTCTCATCCACAGCAGACGTACTGCTGGGCCTCACGGGCTCCAGTGGGCTGGGTGTGCTAGGGACAGCAGGAGGGCCTTGCCTGCAGTGGCAGGTAATCATAGGCATCTGAACTGCAACCCTCATGAGACTCCCTGACCATTCAAGCGATTGTGAAGATAAATGTGTGACTAAGTAGAGGCAAACATTTTGAAAATTTGAATTACAACAAAATTTTTTTAAGTTTACTGCTATGTGAAGTTTCAAAGTTGTTGGGTTTTTTTGGTCCTGATTCTAGATGAAAATACATGTGGAACTATTGCAAAAACCTGGAGGACAGAAAGTCCTGTCTTCTGTAAGCTCTGCTTGAAGGTTGTCTAAAGGTTGGACTGTCTTGTCTGGCACCAGGCTCTTACTAAGCAACCAGCATCACAGTTTTCTTTCACTTATCACAGAAAAGCTCATACCATTAGGAAGTTCTGGCCATTTAAGATATTACTCTAAGAAAGAAGGGTTGTATCAGCCAAATTTGAACCAGCCCAGTGAAATAGTCCCCGAAGTTTGAGTTGGATAAAAATCATAGGAAATAAACAGCTTTGAAGGCAGAAGGCCAAAACAAGATTTCAAAGGCTTTTGAACTCTATCCAGACAAGATCAGGGAAAATTAAAATTATTTTCTAAGAGCTGGCTCCTGGCAGGTATATTTTAAAGTGGTCTCTCCTGAAACCTTCCCTTCTGTGTTTCGATCTCTCACAGCTTTGCTGTGAATATAGTTAATTAGATACTGGAAAGAAAATCTTTAGGAATATAATCCACCTTCGTTCCTTATATAACATTCCTATCACCTTGTATCTAAGTTCTTCACAGACATTGATAAGTTTATCCTATCTCCCTCCCTTCCTTTGGCCTCCATGAGCTGAGGAAGTAGGCTTTCCCAATTTTCCAGCAGGACCTGTGAAGATCTCACTCTCGCAAAGACTAGGTCTCTCTCTGTTGTCTGCAGCCACCTTCACTTACAGAGGGCTTTCCTCTCCTTCCCTTCCTTGCTTTGGCTGTGGAGGAAAAGTTGGGCTTCTCCTCTAAGCCCTTTCTCCTTCCCTTTCCCATTCTTTATCCTCTGCACAGTGCTGTAGATGATACTTCTTTTCCCCTCTGTCCATGTTGCCATCTTTTCTCCCTCCAACTCCTCTCTATCAGCCTTCCCCTCTAATTTTAGCTCTGGATTCTCCTGCTTCTTTTCATCAAAATTTTTCATCTGAGACTTCAGCCTCAATGTTGATAAACTTCTTGATTTGCAGCTTCATGTGTTGTTTCCTCATGTTTTGATTGCACTCATAGTTCCTTTGTAACTTCTCCCGCCCATGAAAAGGACCACCCACTTTACTTCCTCTTAGCCAAACACAGCACTCAGCCAAACACTCTGATGCTTCCCCTTCTCTTACAGCCCATCTGTCTTAATGGTTCACCTGCTTCTCCTGCTCTCCCCCTTGCCTTCATTTTCCTTCCTTCCACTGACATGGTCCTTTGCACAACAAGAGCAGGAGCAGTGCAAGTGTGTTACAAAATGGAGACCACTTCCACTGACATGGTCCTTTGCACAACAAGAGCAGGAGCAGTGCAAGTGTGTTACAAAATGGAGACCAATGTGTCCAAGATCCACTGGTAGTTGTCATTTCCACATTGCCTAGCACAGTCTTCCTCAAATATTTAATGCTGCCACAGCAACTGCCAGAGTTGGGAGAGATTTTATCAGTAGTAGGAGAAGACAATTCAACGTGCTAAGCGGCATACTGGGACCAAGGGAAAGGAGGGAAGGAAGAGATTCTGGCCATTTTGTTACCTTTACTTTCCCAGATTTAATTTCTACCTCTTGCCAGTTCCTCTCTAAAGAAAATTATCAATGTATAGTTTGAATTTTTTTTCCTCTTTATTGGCCTTCTCTTCCATCTTCCTCACCCATAACTCTTTACTTTCATTTCATCTGCAAATGTTTCTTGTCTGCTCGCCTTCTCTGGCCACACCACCTGCCCCAGATGCTTCATTTCATGACATGAACTCTTATATGATCTCCTTATAGCTTACTTTTCAGCATCTTACTCTCCTCTGGCTCTTCTCTCACAGTAATTCTTACCTTAGGAAAAAAAAGAAAAAAAAAAATCTTGACTCTGCTTCTCCAACATCCCACCCTCCCATTCGGCCACACCACCTGCCCCAGATGCTTCATTTCATGACATGAACTCTTATATGATCTCCTTATAGCTTACTTTTCAGCATCTAACTCTCCTCTGGCTCTTCTCTCACAGTAATTCTTACCTTAGGAAAAAAAAGAAAAATAAAAATCTTGACTCTGCTTCTCCAACATCCCACCCTCCCATTCTCCTCCTTTTCATAGAATCATAGAATAGTTTGGGTTGGAAGGGACCTCTAAAGGTCATCTAGTCCATCACCCCTCCTGTGGGGCAGGGACATCTTCAACTAAATCAGGTTTGGCCTCAAGTTGCGGCAGGGGAGGTTTAGATTGGATGTAAGGAAAAATTTCTTTACTGAAAGAGTGGTGAAACATTGGAACAG
>NW_008795137.1:391022-392953 GCF_000699145.1 Aptenodytes forsteri | reverse complement strand
TCGGACGCCTCTGGGGGAGATGGTGCAGCCCCCCCAGCTGGAGCCGCGGCCTTTACCCTCAGGCGAGTGCCCACCATTCTGCCTCGCGGGTCGGGCAGGATGAGTGCCCTTGATCTCTGCCCAGTTGCTGGGTTATGTGCACGTCGAGTCCCCCACTCGGCCCGTAGAATGCCTCTGCTTCCAAGAGGCGCCTTCCCTGCACGCCCTCCCGCGCAAACTGCCCCGCCACGCCCTAGCTGATGCATCACGCCCTGTTTGCCCCTCCTGTTGGCAGCGCTCCTGGTCTCCCTTGGGCTGTTTTGAGTGGGAGTGGGGGGTGGCAGCCGTTACTGCTGGCCCTGCCCACGCCTCATCAGCCGCCCTGGTGAGAGCTGCCGGCTCCCGGCAGGTCTCTGCGCTCCCCTGTGGGTTCCCCGGCTCAGGACACCCGCCTGTACGCCGCCATCTGCCATTCCGCTGCGGGACGTGCCTGCACCGGAGCTGATCGCCTCTGCGATCACCTTCAGCTTGATTGAATATGCTGCTTGCAGTCAACGCCTGAAGTCCTTTCCTCCATTTCTACCCTACACTCTTTCCAATACCTCTCCTAGCAGTCCACAGAAAAAAAATGAAGGACCTTAGTGATCTCATGATTATCAAAGATTTCACCCTTCTCGACCTCTCAGGTGACTTCAACATAGCTAAAATCTTACTCTCTCTTGGCTTTTAGGTCTCTCATCTCCTCAGTCTTCCCCTTTTTCTCTAGCAACTTCTCATTTTTGAGAGACTTCAAATCTCTCAGATTCTGCCTCAGATCACCTTCTTTCCTCCCTCTTCAAAGTATACTTGGGTGATCCCAGCCACATCCATTTTTATGGTATTTTATGCTGTTTCTCAAAACAGCCTGAGATGCAGATTTTTACTGTTATTATCACCATTGATGCTGCTATGTTGGTGCTTAAATGTGAGTTGAACTCTTTTGATAATCCACATTCAGATTGCTTGTCTGTGGTCATGCAAGAAGGATATAACAGAACTAAAACAGAACTAGTATTTCTGATTTCTCTTGTTCTCTTTCCATTCCTCTTCAAACCATTGTCCACACAGACAATACTCTGGATGCATAGAATTCCTTCATTAACTCCAAAATCTGGTTTATGGCTCTTTGCTTTCAGTATGCCTATTTTTCTTCCTTGTATATGTCTTGCTTTCTGAAAATACCTCATTCCTTGTACAAATATCTCACTACCAGGTTAAGGTCTTGCTCCTCTTTGATCTTTCCATGGCACTAGGAGTACTCCTGAAATGCCTGGCAGTTAATAGCTGATCATTGATTTAAGTGGGAAGTGAGAAACCTGAATATTTTATCGGATCTGGGCCATGGTCCCCGCCTCAGGGAGCTTTTATCCACGTAAACTCAGAGTGTCTGCCTAGCATGCAAAAAGTATCTGGCTCTGCTGGAGAGCTCTACAAGTACTGACAGACAATATCTGGTTTCATATTATATGAATAGACAGGAAAAAGCCAGGTCAATTCTGCTTGCTCAAGAGTTTTTCATCGTCTTTGGAGTAGAGCAAACACCAGGCTTCCTCCCTTGCCCCAGGGTGTCACAGAGTGATGCAGTCCCTCTGACTCTGGAAATACCCTAACCAGTAAGCACCGTCACTCCATGGAGCAGTCTCCCACGGCCCCTACTTTGGAGGTCTCACTCATGCCCAGGGCAGGGTGTGCAGACAGGAGAAGCCAGGGGCCTACTTCTCAGGTGCACTGGAGCTGGGTGGTAAGATACTTATGCTGTGTCTGTGAGAAACCCTGACAACACTAAATTTATCTGGAAATACAGCATCTGCAGCAGTAAAAGCTACCATTTATAGAATCATAGAATCATAGAATCATTAAGGTTGGAAAAGACCTCTAAGATCATCGAGTCCAACCATCAACCCAACACCACC
>NW_008795137.1:338069-390381 GCF_000699145.1 Aptenodytes forsteri | reverse complement strand
CTGCATGGGGTTGTTGTGGCCCAAGTGCAGCACCTGGCACTTGGCCTTGTTGAACCTCATACAGTTGGCCTCGGCCCATCGATCCAGCCTGTCCAGGTCCCTCTGCAGAGCCTTCCTACCCTCGAGCAGATCAACACTCCCACCCAACTTGGTGTCGTCTACAAACTTACTGAGGGTGCACTCAATCCCCTCATCCAGATCATTGATAAAGATGTTGAACAAGATGTTGGCACCCTGGGTGAGAGGCTGGAAGATGAGGTTTCACTCTGCACTTTGCGGGAGAGTGCCGTGACCACCAGGCTTTAGCCTAGCTTCAACCATGTAGGTAGGAGAGGAGCACTGCCTATCCTTGCCCAATCTCAAGTTGTGTCACTGTGCAGAAAGTAACTTAAGTTACTTAAAACTTAAAGCCTTTCTCACAAGTAAAGATCCATGAAAAGAACAGGCAAGAAGGATCTTGACTTGGTAGCCCACTGAAAGTGTGAGGATTAAGGGAAAGGAAATTCTTGTTTATGTAATGGCCTAAGGAAAAAAGCCCAAGCTGAACCGTAGCAGGTCTTTCAGTCCTTCATGAGGGCATGAAGACGTCAAAGCATGGGCATGAAGACGTCAAAGCATGGGTCCAACAGCTACTTTTGGTTGAAAGAGTCAGGTTTCAAGGGCTTTTCTGCCTGGGGAAGCTTTTGCACAGAAGGCAGTTTACAGCACGCAGGGGACCCAGTGCTCACTTCCCTTGTGAACACTCACCCTAAGCTAAAAGAAAATTTGAGAAGGGCAGCTTACTCTAATTTGATGTTGAAGCAAGCTACCAAGCATGTGGTGCAGTCTCTATGCAGGTCTGCGCTACACAATGGAGTGCAGTGCAGGGACACCCAAGACAGTAGCAGGACTGGACTGGCCAATCTGAAGTAGTTGCAAAAAAAAAGTTCCTATTGGAAGGTGGAAACTGCATGGACAAAACCTCATGAAGAACCAGTTAATACAAGGCAAGCAACAGTATTTCAGCTGCTGGCTGCTTTGGTTGTTTCTCTGGTTTTGTTTTTACTTTACAGCTGAAGACACCTTTCATAAAATCCCTTCTCACAATATACACCAGATTTCTGGCCTCCTGTACATATGGTTAATTCTGGCAGGATGTCAACAGGATTCTAAGGGTAATAATTTCACATAAAAACAGAAAGAGTGATCCAATGTGTTAATATAATATTTGTGATACTATTTACTTTGAGATTACCATAACATTTTACCAAATCCAGTTTTATATTTGTCATGTTTTCTCTTTTTTTTAATCTTTTATATCTGATTGTTATTTTGTCAGTTTTATCACTGCTTTATTGTGTAATAGAAGCATTTTATATTTCAATTTGTACCAACATTAAACATTATTTATTTGTTATATTCTTTTGTGTTGTGTTTTTTTTTATGCAAGTAATAAAAAGTTTAAACATTAAAGAATATCAGGCAAACCCTTTCTCCTTGTTTCAGTGCTGAGAGTGGATATTTGCAGTGGTCAATGCATTAGCAGCATCTAGGGACAGCATTCAGTCTCATTTTCTAGTATTGGAATTGCTGTAAGTCTAGGTTATGTGGAGAAGCTTCACTGAGGACTTGGAGTCACCAGGAGCTGAGGTTTCAAACACGTGTGCTTTCAGTTACACACTTCAGGACTTACTTAGGTGCCTATCTCAGTTAGTTTGGAGTATCAGAACTGCAAATGAAGCCAGTAAAAGCTTTTGATGGTCAGCACCTCTGCAATTCATGCATCATTTAGGCTTCAAGTGCCAGGTTGGACTCTAATAGAAAACGAAGCTTAGAAACAAAACCTACTTACTCCTGTGACAGCACCATATTTATCCTCAAGGCATCTTCCCAGAGAAAGATTCAGAGGTCATAAAAAATAGTTCTACAGGGGATGGATGAGGTCTCAAACTCCCTTTACCTATGCAAAGGAGAAACCACTTTATTCCATTAGTCTATTTAAAAAAATTGAGATTCCTTCTTCGTCTCAGAAAGTACAGTCACCCTTCTGTTTCTCTCCATGTCCTTTGTACTCCTGTAGAAATCAACGAGAAGGAGCAGGAGAAGTAGAGACTGGAAAGAATCTATCCTGAGAGGGGGACAGAAGGGTGGGAGGAAAGATCAGGCAGATATGACTTGTTTACTCATTGGCATACTAAACAGCTGCAAATTCAAGAAAACACACAGAAACAAAAATCTCTGGGAAAAGATTACCAATAGATTACCTCAGAAAGTAAATTCGGAACTGTTTTCAATAACCAGGACCATGAAACATCAGATGTCTGGGACCTTCTTGGGTGCTGCAAAGGAGGTTAAGCATCTACATTCTATACAGCAATTCACACTACCAACCACCTTTGACTGCCAAACCCTGTCAGTAGAGTGAAAAAATCATGGCACTTAAGCGTCCATAGTAACCTTTTCAAACAGTGCAATATAAATAATTGTGGCAAAGAATAGATGGATGGATAGATAGACAGATGGATGTTTCTTGTCTGTAGAATTAATTATGAATTTGGATAAAGAAGCATTGCTTGTACAGGTGACTTCATACTCTCCAAGCCAGCCTGCTGAATGGAGAAAATATTTTCTCTTTTCTGCTTATGAAAAAAAAACCCAAATCAATCAACCAACCAAACAAAAAAACCCCACTTTTATTTATTCCTTCAGGAACACACAAAACGAACTTCTGCTTAGAGGCAAGCCAAATGCACTTAAGCAATGTGTATAATATGAAGAAAAAAATTGCAGCTCTCTATATTAATATAATTAATGTTGCCTATTAACTAGGACAGGAATGTAATCAGGCAAAATGTGAGGCAGAATCTCTTATAAAACAAACAATAACTTGTGGAAAAGGGCCACAGGTGAGAGAAGAGAAAACAGAATCCAAACAGTGAATATAATGTTGTATGCCCGAATCTACATCTTACAGCATCAGAAAAACCGTCACAGTTATTAGTGTGAAAAGCCCGAGGAAGGCAATGACAGCAAGATGGCACGTGACCCTCAAGACTCCCATACTGAGGTTTGCATTTTAATGCCTCAGAACACACATTTGCCTGAGACCCAAGGAATCTGTGCACTGGGAAAGGAGGTTTATATGATGAAAGACAGGTAGACCAGTGATGGCCTATTAAGAAGTGCTAGGAGCAGAAAGGCGTTTAGTGGAGATCTGGAAAAAGCCTCCAGTTTAAACCCTTCAGACTCAATGGAGTAGAGAAACAGTCCTTTGGCTGGTGGCAGCAAAGCACTGGCGATGCTAAGAAAGTCAAGTAGCCATTCATCACTGTGGCATGGGAGAAGTTGCATAAAGGATCTGAAAAGCCCTCCAAAGCACCCTGAACCCAGGCAGTAATTATGTCAGGCGTTTGACCCACTGAAACCATTATTAACCTCTAACAGAGGCACAGTTGTACAGCCAAACATTCACAATGTTAGTCATGTTTAAACAGCTTCCAGTAAAGATGACACAGGCCTATTAGAAGAATTTGCACATTCCCTCTGGAATTGATGGGATTCTTTCAAGTATTTATCCTCAGCCTTGGCTGCCAACTTCATCTTTACAGTTCTTATCCCTTATTTTCCCTGGGAACATAATAAATGAAATATTGTCCCCACAGATTTATGCTTTCCTATTTGAGGAAATTTGGTTTCGTGAGGGTGGGCTGGCCTATGCTACGAATTTCCTAAATGGTTACTTTAAATATGTATGTTTAAAAACTTGGCCATGAGCCTTAGTTTGGGGTAGAAAGGAAACACTCTGTTCTCCTATTTTTCCTTTCAGGCACATCAAGGAAAAGATAGTAAATGTCATACAAAATGCATCGCCAATCCCAAAGAGTTTTCCAATACCCTGAAATTCCCATATCTCCATGTCTGTGCTTTCCCTTCTTTAATGCTGACACATCACCTTCTCCTTTCTCCAGCATTTCTTTGTGTGACTCCATGTATACGCTCAAGGGATGCCGGGAGAATAAAGTTCTCCTTCACCACACAGGAACCAATCCCACCAGGCCAGGCTCTGAAGCTGCCTAATGCTGCTAAAATCAAGAGTTATCCTCATTTGCAGCAATGGGAGGCAGTGTCAGGTCCTTCCCTTCCTTGGCAGTCTGCAGCTTTGGCTCAAAGCCATGAATGAAATGGCTTATCCTACATGCAGTGAACTAACACTGCTGCTGGACTAGTGAGCGGTAGGACCAGCTGGAACCCAGACAGGCTGGAAGATCATGCAACAGGAAGGACCCCCTCCCTCACACGTGCGCGCACACACACACACAAAAGGGTGACAAAGGCATTGTTGTCAATCTGTTGATTTGGCCATCTTAATTCTTAAGAGCCATAACCACTGAAATGCACCATTTATAAACCAAAAAGGGGCCATAAGGACTATTACAAGATATTTTTTTTAAATCACTGCTCTATCATTCCAGAATAACTTCACTGTATTTAGCTGATATCAGTGGAATTACCCTAGCATAAAATGGAAGTAATCTGGTGGTGAATCAAGTCTTTCAGGAACAAAACACAAAAACAGGGGTGTAGGAGACACCGCATACACAGCTTAACAGGAGTGGACCAGGGACAGAAATAAACATGGTCCTTGTAATTTTCTAGGTGAAGGCACAGTGATAAACATTAGGTGGATAGCTGTTTGTCCTGCTCCACTTCATATTCTGGTATTTTATAACAAAATGAAACTAACTAAATTAGTCACTAACTATGTTCCTAGAATTTTTAGAATTAAGTTCTGTTTATAACCTTTACCTGACATCAGAAACCTTTTAGGGTGTTTCAAACAAGGTTTGAAGTAGGTAGACTGGTTTTGCTCCTTCTCCTTCTCAGGCCTCAGCATTCTCTTTTTTTGGCACCATCTTCTTATTTTCTTGTAGAATTCAAGCAATGCTACTCACAAAAGCATACCAGAAATTAGCACCCCTATGTATATTTCAGAGAAACCAAGCTTACTGTAGAGCATCTGCCTGATCGTAGATCTCTTGGCTAGTATTTCTTGGTCACCGGAATTGTGCCCTGGGTGCCTACAAGTAGTCAGAGGCACATTTCTCCTGCGATTCTGCATTGCGTTCAGAATAATCTTGTCTCCAGTTCCCCAAAGACTTCTTTACGATGTTTTAATTCAATCCTGACACTGCAGCCATGAGGTCTTGATGAGGAGCTGTGTAATGCGATAGAAAGAAGAGTTATGACTGTGGCACTGTGGGATCAGCAGCACTGGCACATCAGCTGTACTTCGGCAGCCAAATGCAGGCTGCAGGGAAAAAAAAAGTGGAAAGGCTATCACATAAGAACTTCACTTTTAAAATGCCCTGTAGCGCAACCATGGTGAGTGGGCTTCTCCTAAGTGTTCTTCTGAGAGTGAGGTTTTGACCTAACCGTTGCCGACCCAACCACTGCCTCTAGCAGGGTCAGTTTTTTCACTCTTTGCCAAGAGGTTTCCTTCAGCTTCCTTCATACAAGCTGAGCAGTACCACTGAATATCTCAAAAAACGGGAAAATTGAAGCTCTTGGCCTACATCGATTCCTTAGCTCAATGCTTAACCAAAGCCTGAAGGCTCTCTTCCCCTTCAGTGACTGCTACTATTCCTGTTCCCACTCTTTTTTTGCAACCATTGGGTATGTTAATGCAACAGACTAGCAGCACTGAAGGCAGAGATCATGCAGGCAGAGCTAAACTAGCTTTAAACCAGACAGCTCATATACCCCTAATGGGTGAAGCTGACGTAGCACGGATCTGAGTGTGAGCTACTTCAGCACCTCCAGCCTGAGGTGAAATCCATGCCTTGATGCATCTTGCTGCAGCTGCACTGAGCAGCACCTGAGCTTGGTAGTGTAAAGCTAGTTTATCTATGCTACCTACAGTAGTAAGGTAAATGACTACTAATGAATACTGTATGCCCTCTTAGGGACATGGTTTAGTGGTGGACTTGGCAGTGTTAGATTTACAGTTGGACTTGATGACCTTAAGGGTCTTTTCCAACAAAAATGATTCTATTCTATGTTTTTGTATTGCACAGAAGCCACTGAAGTGTAAACCAGTCTTCACATTTCTCTAGATTCCCTTTATTACCACCTTCAACAAACCTATTGCTCACTGTGTCTTGTGATACTGAAGTATCCTCAGCACCCTGGCTGCCCTGGAAGGTGTGGCATTTGGATACGATGGCAGGCAGACCCCAGCTAGAGACTGATGAAAGCTCTGGGTTCAGCAACAAGATCTTCAGAATGAGGAAAGCAGGTCCTGAAATCATGGGTTGGGACATTGGAGGAGGCCCCAAGCAACTTATGAAGGCTAAATTTCATTGTATCCTGTGAGAAAAGCACTAGGAGGGAAAGAACTTGGCAAAATGTCAAGCATGAGTAGACATCTGATAAGACTCCTATAAAATTAATGTGAAATAACTTTGGGTTTCATTTCAGTGCTGAGAGAAGGTTAGGGTCAGTTTTTTCTCTCCTTCTGAAGTGATGCCCTGATTCCTTTTTACATTTCTATAATAAGCTTCTATGAATTCCAATAAAATAATCACCTGCAGGATTCAGTTTTATTGCCCTAGACAAATGCATCATCTTTACTCCAATTTAGAAAAAGCATTACAGCCATGTGTAATAGTCCAGATCCTCTAAAAAAATGGAACAGTCATTTAATTTAACAGCAAGGCTTTTCTCCATCAAAAGGCTAGAGACATCACCATTATCCAGCTTTTTCTTAATTACAGCATATGGCAGGAAAAATCCTATAAATAATCATGCTTGCTCTGTAGTTTGAAAGTTGCCATCTCCCACTGGCTATATGTACCTCAATAAAATAATCTAGTACAAATGCTGGAAAAGGAATTGAAACATTGTCCCACCTCAGGCATACTCCCTTCCCATCACCTTAGGACGCTTACCCAGGAAATGGGATCCAGGTTGGGATCCTCTTCACCTAGAGGGTTCAACCTCATAGCTCCCACTTCTGAGGAAAGACACTTAGCCAGGTTATCTAATATTAAGCTTATGAGCAGACCTATGTTACAGAGGCCGCCAGATTGTCACTCAGGCATAAAGTGCCTTTTGAGCTGAAGCTGTACTCATGGAGTCCTCCATTAACACTGACATAGCCATCATATGTATCCTCCTCATGAACTGGGTAGTGAAAACACCAGGGAGAAAAATGAATGAGGTTTAATTTTTATCCCTGCTGAACAGTTTTTCCTTTGATTTTGAATCACACACATCAAGACAGTTTTCAAGGAAGAAACACAAGGTAATATTTTGCATGACCATGTAAGATAAAAGCCCAAAAGAGATAGTCTGAGGAGTTTGAGTCAGCATGCAGTTCCCTTGCTTCTGGGTCTTGGGCTCAAATCAAGTCCACAATGGTCAATATTTGTCCTCTTGTGAGGTGCTCTATGTGAAGGTCTCAACTACCTCTAGGTCTAACTGATAAGGCCAGTGCTTGCAGTGCCACCTTTTGCATGCCAGAAAAGCATACTGTAACATCTATGCATTGATCAAGTGGCTTCTCCACTGTAGCACACAGAAATAATAATTCCCTGAGAGTGTCAACAGAGACCCCATGTGTATTTGGCAGCACCCTATCGGACAGACCAAACACCCGACTCCGTTCAGCTCTGTTCTGTTTGAAGTTGGGTGGGACAACCTCTTTGTTTTGTTTAAGCCCCCAAATACAGTGAAGTGTGTTTAGACCAGTCATTCACTCAATGCACACACCTCATATGGTAACAGCCTAATGCATGGGGAATAGAAGTCTGATCCAATGACCTCGTTTTCATTTTGTAGAAGAATCTTAATACTTCTGTATACTGAAATCTGAAATGCTTCCGGAGCCCTGAGGACAAAGCATCAGATGTCATCAAGAGGAACATGGGCTGCCGTGCTTTATACAGTTCCCTGACTTTACTAAATCTGCCAGTAATGCCACCAGCACCACTGTAGAAATTTCCTGTGCAGATAGAAAGCCCATGTTATATTGGCCACACTGGTAACTTTCAAGACGTATCCATGTTTCCGGGACTGGATAGATGGGCATAACCAGTGTATATATCATTCAGTTCAAACCTTCATGAAGCTGTTCTTTTTACACTGCTCCCATTAAGAATGAATTTGGTGCTTTCAAAGTTGGGCATTAATTGTTCCTTAATAAGATATCATCATAAAACATGCAATTTAGTGCTTCGTTTCTTCCAATTTCCATATAGGAATCTGACTGTGCTAAATTCAAGCTTTAATCCCCCTGGCCCTTCTTGTAACTGGTGCTATAGACTATGAAGGGTTACCGACCCATAACAAATAAATTAATAAGCTTGTGTAATTATATTTGGGTCATTTTATTTCAAACCATGAAATCAAAAGCTCTGTTCACATTAGTGCAGGAATTGCTGTAACTGGCCATTGGGGCTCCCTTGGTACACCATCTGCGAATGCTGCGAATGCAGCAAACTGGCACAGTTTCTTTTGGACAGAAAGAATCCATGCTCATAGCTAGCGTGCATGATTTTTTCCATTACCTTTGCTGGACATAGGCCTCAAATCCTATTTCTATCCATTCCCTGTCTCAAAAGAGTAATTCTGCCTTACACCATGATCTTTGTCTTTTGCAGTCAACAGCTGCTGAAAAGTCCTTACATCGCTACCGATTGGTAGATCAGATTATGTGGCCTTCAGCTGTCTTGGGGTGAAGTGCAGAATGTATGGGCACAGCCACAAAGAGGACTCCTAGAATGCCTAGAAAGCAGGGCTGTGCTTCCCATGGGAAAATGTATCGTAGCACTGTTGCGTATCCCACTTCTCTTGGCCTCCTATGCATCTTCTGATAGAAGGACATGCTCTTTCTGACAGCTTGAGTTGGAGGTTCTTACTTGGCTCTTCTCCCTATGTAGCACAACTCCCCTTCTTACCTCCCTGCATCCCCCACCCTCACTATTGCTTTGTGTTTGGACTTTTTGCTCTTGGCTCCATTTTACCTCATGATCACCTTAAATTGGAAGCCTGGGAAAGCTCTGCAGCTTGCATTGCTGCTGTCCCCAGGAATCTAACGGAGCTTGAAAAACAGTTCTAACTTCTACACCTTGTAATGCGGTCACACAAGATAAGGCTGGTAGGGTTGACTTCTAAGTTACTATGGTCACCGCTATAGCCACCTTGACGTCTGAAATCCTGCAACATGGAGCTATGAAAAGGGTTCTTCCTGCTCCTGCTGCATGCTTGAAGGGCCAAAAACAGGACAGTCATTCCATGTATTTCCCCATTTCATAGACTCATGGAATACTATTTCTGCCCATAGCTAACAACATTCTGGACAGCCTGTCAATTGACTGAGCACCTGGCATCTCTTGAAAAGACAGCTGCACACAGCTGCCTTGTGAAGTAGGCCAGCTGGCATTTTCTGGGTGTGAATTGCCCACACACCATGGCGAGGAAGAGGGGGAGCATGTGAGGATCTGGTTGTGAAAGTAGAACTGGAAATGAC
This sequence comes from Aptenodytes forsteri, assembly GCF_000699145.1. Taxonomy (NCBI): domain Eukaryota; kingdom Metazoa; phylum Chordata; class Aves; order Sphenisciformes; family Spheniscidae; genus Aptenodytes; species Aptenodytes forsteri. The sequence continues at coordinate 380,873 of NW_008795137.1, read as the reverse complement.
TCCAGAATGGAAGATTAGTTCACTGCATTGCTTATGATATATTAGTCAAAAAATGGTAGAGACAAGCATCTACAGCTGCATGGACTTCACAAAGTTAGCAGGGCTACATGTGACTATGCATTAGTAACACAGCAACTTTTAGACAACGCATTAGTCCATCAGTGGCTATAGATGTGACAGCCCTTATGCAACCTCTGCATAATAAGTCTCGAAAATGGTGGCTTCTGGGTGGTAAGAGGATGCACCAAAGGAAAGATCATGCTGTATGTGTCCTGTGCGTATATACTTTTCCTAAGCATCTGCTGGTAGCCCTGTCAGCCTGGTATATTGAGCTAGATGGCTCTCTAGTCTAGGAGAAGAGTTCTTATGTCCTTCTAAAGAAGTATCTATGGGGAGATAAGTTACTGTGGCAGAAAAATGACATAACTTTCCCAGCTTCTTTACAGCAGAAATGCCTCAATTCTGCCCTCAGTAAGCTAGCTGGAGTTCCCACCCGCTGCAGTGCAACTTGTACTTGAATAGCTGAGGGCAGACCTTCTGGCATTCACATTTCTATATGCTTAACCTGAACTGAGAGTAGTTTACCTATCTGGAATTTTGGGTGCAGTTGCTTCATACAAGGGTGATTTTTAGCAGACGTAGCCATTTTATGCTTATAAAGTTAGCAATGATTTTGGCACAGGAGGTTTTGTGTGCAAGAAAGCCACTGAAAGAAAATATGAACCAGAAGTGAAAGTAGCTGCCAGCTTCCAGCACAGCATCCCAAAAGTTTAACTGTGTCGTCATCACCCTTTTAAACTTAAACCATACAGAGTTTGGCAAGAGCAAAAAACTCCAACACTTTGTGTCACATTAAAGGAGACACAAAAAGACAATTTTGTCATTTAGTGGTGACTTTCCTTGAACATCTTTTTCCTTTGTGTCTAGCCCTTGTAAGTACTGTAAGACATGGGGGACGCCAGGTCCATCACAGACTTGGTGGATCAGCCAACAGGGGGCAGCCAGAGGACAGAAATTAGCATCAGAGCCTGACACCCCTTCATTTCAGAGCCCAGAAAAGCAACAGTCAATCAGCCTACCAGAGGCCTGCTAGCTGGTCTCTAGACTGATTCATTAGACAGACACCTCCCTCCCTGGCTCATCATTTCGTTATGACACAGGAAGATGTCAGCCTTTCATGGGACAAAAGGACATTCTTAGGAATGTGAAGGACTGAAATATCATCTCATACCCTGGCACGCTTCCAGGACACCAAGGATGTGCAGTCTCCTTAATCACAAGTCCTTTTTTGGTCCTGCTGCATTTTAAGAGACTAGTCTGACTCAAAGACGATATCAAGTTCGCCTAAAGTAGCCTGGAGGATTTGCATTTGAAAGCCATCCAGCCCAAGCTTAACCAAACCAGCCTTCCTTAAATTAAAAACAAAAAGAAGGGTCTTGCTCAACAGTACTCTCTTTTTCTTCTCAGCTTTGCCCTTGGGAGAGCACACTGCTGTCTGCCTCCAAGATAATATTTTTGGAAGGTATGTTCCTTTTATTCAGGCCAGAACATTAAGCAGACCACCAAAAGGACATATACAAGCTCTTTTGGAAGGCTGTGTTTTTGCTCTGCAGATGTAGTCACACAAGTGCACCTCTGCTTCATAGCACTGTTCCTACACTGAAAGCCGGTGTTCAGGGAAGACCGAATTAAACTGGGCAGCTTGGCATTGCAACCAGGCTGGTCGCTGGGTCCCAGGGAAGATTAGACTGCTATGGCATAATGTTGTCAGAGTATAATATTAGAGGCCTGACAAGTAGAGCATTTCTCACAGGAACCTATACCTGTGGTGGACTCTGGAGCCAAACATGACCAGCTCTGATTTTCATCTCACACGTGGGAAAGCTACATTTTAAATATAAATAAATGATTAGGTTACACTCCTCCCTGTGAAACAAGAGGAGTGAGGAAAGGAATATTACCCAATGAAATCACTAGAGCCTAATCTTTTCAAAACACTGCTACTGAACTCACCCTACTGTCATTTGTTCTTGGCTGCCACAACTTTCTAGAGCCCTTTTTCAATGATTTCCTATCCTTGAATTTTAAACTCTTCTACCTCTGTTTATGAGGTGCAGCAAATTTTTTCTCCCATCCACGGGACCTCCTTTCCTCAACTGTTGCATCTACCCCCATTGCTCTTTCTGAAGCACCTTATCTATTCACCTATTCTCATCTACTTCTCTTTTATCACCCACAGTTTTCATATTCTTTTACATTATTAAGTGAAAAGACCTTTCCACTTCTCTCCTACCTTTACTTTTCTCAGACTCAATGTCAAAAACTCATTCCTACCCCATAACACTCTCCACTGCTGAACTCCATGTTTCTTGGCATCTTCTAGCTCTGTTATTTGCCAACAGACATGACAAAGAGTAACTGGAAAAGAAAATTTTAAGATAGTGGCATTTCGGCATGGATGTCACTTCAGTTCTGTCCCCATCATTAATTCTAAAGGAGTCTTTCATCTCTGCATTATTGTGTTTTCAAACTCTATAAAAGAAGTTTCTGGAAATGCTTGAGCGATTCAGAGCACATATCTTAGTCAAAAAGCAACCATGTCTCTTAAAAAAAATGCTGATGGCCAAAGCATATTTGGAGGGTGGTTTCCTCTATTCACTGCTCAAACTGCTCCATGCTAGCTGAGCCATGAAGAGATGTCAGCTTCTTGGAAACCCACTTTATAAGCAAGTCCCATTGCCTGCCTGAAAACTGTTCAGTCAGTCAGCCAAAGCATTCATTCCACTTCCTTTCTATTCTCTAAGGGACACATCCGGCCCTCTCCTGTGCTCCCTTAAACACCTCAGATTTGTGTATAGCTAGAAAGAGACATGCTCACTAGATTCTAGAGGCATTTGTTAACAATGTTAAAAAAATACTCAAGGTCCGTCAACATATGTGAAAGACTGAGATGCCTCTAGCCCCGGAAGAGTGAAATACGTGTTTCTTTATACCTTGTTGCTTCAAGTCAGCCCCACTTTATTGTCTATCAAAGCCAATGGCTGTCCATCTACCTCAGTGGGCACTGCACTGGGACCCAAATCAATAACATATTTCAGAAATTCTCCTGAGAAAGAGTAGGAGCATTAGCAAAGCAGCACATGAATTAAAACAGGCTTGATCCGCTTTAATGTGCGCTCTGAGCCTGGGGCCCACTAAGAACCTTCTGATCACATAATCTGCCTATCTGGAGGATCTGTATATATACAATGAGATAATCCTGGTAATCAAGAGTGTAGATAATAGCATTATTATTTTATTCCCATAAATATTTGAAAAGATAGGTTTTCTTCTCCAGTGCAGTCTGATAGCTAAAATTCCCACACTCATTGAAAAAGAAAAAAGACCTGCCAGAAAACTGCGGACATGTAACGGGAATAAAAGCAAGGATAAAATGTCTCAGAAAGCAAAACACACAAAGTAAAAACATTTTGACTGCATACATGTTTTCAAATCTTCGGGTGTAATGAAAAATCACGGAGAAACAACATACAACTGATACTGTTTTATGAGAAATGCTAGAAAAGTATAATCATATTCAGACACTGTAGTTGTGTTCCAGGAACACTTGGACCATGGCAGGTAGGGGCAGAAGGCAAAAGGAGACTAGGGCGTAGCTGAGACAGAAGCAGACAACTCCTTTTGTCCAAGGGAAGGGGAGCTGGGAATGTTGGGTCAGAGGGAGACAGGAGAGAAAGTGTGTAGCCAGAGAAGGGCAGTCCAGGTCTGGCATGCTGGTGAGTGATCACAGCAGTTGCAGTCCTATTCTGGTGCGCCCGTAGAAATGCAGTATCTGCTTGAGCCCTACTTAGCCCGTTATGTCACTACTAAAGCCAAAGAAAAATGTTGACAACTCAAAGACAGGACTGAAGGAAGGAGTGTTACTGATGTAGTTCAACTGGTAAGAGTGGAAAGCCTGGTCCACTCATAGGGCAGTGAGAGGACACTCACAACACCAGAGCAGGAGTGACGTCTGTTAATTGGGTGAACTGTTTCTCCGAGCTGTTGCTTCTCTGAAGAAATGGACCCTTCATCTTTCCTAATAGGAAGTAGGGAATTTCCTTCTGATCCTAAGGGAACTGCAGCAAGGACAAGAGGTCACTGCTATGACAAAGCCACTGAGGTTTGGGAATAGCAGTTATTGACAAACATTTATCCAGTGAGCGCCAGAATAATCGCCTAAGCCATTGAGGGAAACTTAGGTCACCTTCCATTCCACACATCTCTAGCTGTGCTTTATTAATGGTCTGAGTATGTTTGCTATTTCTACATAAGGGTAGTCTGTTCTAGTGAATTTGTTTTGGTATGTTTTTTTATAGTAAGATTAAATGATACTTATTTTGTAAAAAAAAAAAAAAAAAAAAATCTCTGCAATGTAACCAGTTTCACAAACTACTGCAACCTTGGCCCACATGGTGTAGATGGGGCTTGGAAGGGAAGAACTTCCTCTACAGTCAGGCATTCCTGTTCCTTGTTGTTTTTAAATTGTAAATTAACAGTGAGGGATATACCTACGAAGCAACTGGATTTATTTGAAAATTAACACTTTGTGATAAACCAGAGCACTACAGCTTGAAATTGGACTTAAAGAATCATCTACATCATATGCCATCTGCAGAGCAAGAATTACTCACCAGGAGCTTTTGAGCTACAACAGCAAAATAAATGTATACATTTCTGCCAGAAGGATTCTGCCAAAAAGAGCAGACTAACCAAGGAATATTTTTTGCTACATGGTATTTACACAACTCTTATTATCACTGTAGTCCCCCAAGTGACTCAGTTTTGCATATCGTCTGGAAAAGTATTCAGGACACACAATATGAATCCTTATCCTTATTTCATTCACAGTAAGGTTATTTTTTTTTTAGGTTATGGTTTTGGTTTGATCCACAATAAAGACAAGGGACCATTTGTAAAGTCTGGATCGATTTTGCTTTTCAAATTCTCATGACATTCAGTGAAAGCTTAATCCAGCACTACTGAAGTCAGTGGAAATTTTGCCAATGACTTAAATGGGGAGTAAGAATTTTAATTATGCACTATTGAGTACTGTCAGCATTTGATTCTGGTACTTGTAAACACAGGATATGGGCCTAAACAGATTACAGTTGGTCCCCGAATGGCAGTACCGAGGATTAAGCCCAGCTCGAGGGTCTTTTTTTCCAAAGAAGAATTTGTTTCTAGAATCCAAACCCCAGGAGACTTGCCTTCTGTTTCCAAAGTATTCCCTTGACCTGCAGGAGATTAATATCTGTGCTCCTTCTTCTGTAGGAGCGTTTTTTGGGAATATATTCTTTCCTCTGAGTCCAGGTCACTGACATCACAGGAGGAAATAAAAGGTTATTATTGTCCTTCTATCTGATTCCTCCAGTTTGGTTTCCCAAGCCTGCAGTCCCCTCCCTCCCGGCACCACGGGGAGGATTGTTTTTATGAGTCCTCTTCCTTCCCTGGGGAGTCCCCACAAGCACTGTTCAGATATGTTAGGTTTTCTTTAGTATTTAATTTAATTAGGAGATCAAGTCTTTCATAAATGTCAAGAGATTGTCTGGTTTTTTGGTTTTTTTCAAGACAGGATGTTTACATTCCTGGCTTTCACCTAGTTTTCCAGGTTATCAAGATTTCTGTCAGGTAGGATATTACTTTTTTCCGCTCCCTGCTCTCCACACAATTATCTAAAGTGCTTTGTGTTTTCCCACATGGGGCCCACTTCTGATCTCCTTCACACAGGTTTTAATCTGCCTGCTCTAATGGAGTTACTTCTGATTTAGTTCACTTTGGCGAGGAATCACGCCTTGAGCCTCCACAGAGCTGTAGTGGGCTTCAACTCCCTAATTGTGCTGCATAATGCTTTTATCTTCCTTAAAGGTCCTCCTGGCCCCAAATCCCCCCTCTCAGTGAAAGTCCCACCATCAGTCAGTCCTCACGTCACGGCCTGAAGGGGGACAAAGAGAAGGAGCACCAGGACCATGGGAAGAAGATGCAGCACGGGCTGTTATCTTCCACTCCATTTTCTTGTTGCCTGTGGCTTTGCCCTGCTGTAGGAATAAGAAGACACAGGAGTTTTGCCCCAAACTCATTTCTGCTGGTGCTTACACTGAGTTGAGAGATTTTAATCTGTTCTGTCCACATTCACTCTGCTCATCCCATCTGGATCTTTCACTGAAAGAGTAATCTCACCTGCTCAATAGGTATATGTTGCTTTGTTAGGGAAAAATCAAATCTGGTAAAGAGATTAAAGAGGTAGTGCCAGAGACAGATGAGATACATGGAACAGTTTTTTCTGGATGCATCAATCCTGCATCTAATTACAGTCAATCAGCACCACAATAAGCTCTATCCATTTCATGAACACATTGACTAAGAGTTCATTTTTAGAGCCAAGAGCAGTTTATTCCCAAAAGTTAACACCCTGAAAAAGAAGATAAAGCAAATGAAAGATACTAAGCAGGAAGTCAAATGTGTATATTCTGTATTAAAGAAGTTTTTAATATTTGCATTTTGTAGGCCTTAAGTTAGAATAGATGTTGTGGTTAAATAAATTAAAAATTAAATAGGAACACACTATTATTAAAATCTGTATGCTTAATATCTGAGACAACCACCGAGGCTTCTTCTCTCTGTTGATTTACAAGATATATGGTTAGTTTTACAATCCAGGAACGGTCTCTAAAACAATGCACACATTTTACTAGCAGCATAAAACATTCCTGATATTAGTATAATAAAATATTTTACTTGCAAATAAGCTTATAAATGTTTTCCTAAAGCAAGCAGTAAAATGTGGCTGCAAATGTAGTGCAACTTCAACTAGAATTTCTACACATAACCATTCCTGGTTCAATCCACCACCCAAACAATGATTAAATCTTATAGGCATATTTGGCAAAATAACAGTGAGTGTTTTCAAAGGAGGAATAACAGGATAATCTGTCTGACTATCCATTCAGATAACACATCAAAAGAAATATTCCAGAGTTATCTTTAAAAGCATCTTGGCTAAGAAGTGTTGCTGAAACTTCTTAATGAGAAATTACTAATGAAGGAGTCTACAAGGCAGCTGAGATAGAGTCCATGAATAGAAATGTTCAGAACCCTCCTCAGGAGGCAGGGTAATTGGCTTTGAAGCCAACTTCCGCTTTCTAGAAGACAGAGGTGGAGCAGTATACCTGTTTTGGTTCACAGGCCTTCGATAACTGACCCTACATTCGTCTGTGTAACCGCCGTGAACATCGTCATTCACAAGAGCCTGATGAAAATTCAGGTTAACTTTCCCACTCTACCAAAAAAAGTATGAATCTTTTAGTGCAGTGGAGGCTTGGAATCAGTATCATCCATTATTGACTTTGTAGCTAACTAATGGCTTTGCACATTATTAGCATTACTAGTATGAATTTAGCTAATGGATATTAATATGATACGAAAAAGTGCTCATTAAAACACTGTAAAATGCATTTGGTTAGTAATTAGCACTTTTGAAAGCCTAACTTCTTAACTAATGCGTTTGTTTCACATATTTATAATTGCAAAATTGTATGTGCTCATTTTTATAGATTAGAGTTTCAAAAGAAATATGCTCAGTGTAATTCCAATATACTTTTTCATCCTTCCTTTCTTTCTCTTTTGTGCATTTACAGAAAGTGCAAAGGAAGAAAATTTCAGCAGTAACTCAGTGATGGAAAGCTAGCAGGTGGAGCTCCTGCAAAAAGCATTCCCCTGACAGGAAGGGCAGGATGAAATAGGGCAAAATGCCACGTGGGAATGCAATGCTCCTGAGTGGACTCCAAGGTGCCCAGTCCTCTCTGTCCCACGTGCTCTCGCTTGGAGCAGCCACTTGGTTCACCGGTACATTCAAGGCCTGCTGGATGAGTATCATGCATCAATAATGAGCTTCATTGTAAGTGTAGCTTCAACACAAAGGCTTTTACTTCAAAGAAAAAATGATCCCCCATTCCCAAACACCATCATGGTGAAGATCCAGTTTCCTGATATAGACAATCTGCTAGAAAGTGGTTGAATTTATCATATCCTGGAGGGGAAAAGACCCAAACAAACAAACAACACCCCCAACACCCCCTCAAAAGCAACAACCAAAAAAACCCAACAAAAATCTAGCTGAAATAACCAGGAAAAACAGAGCTGAAGGAGTGTTGGAGGAGAGCTAGGAGATGACATCCCTTTAGCAAGGCCTCGACTGGGGAAAAAGGAAGAAAATTACAACAAAAAATTCCTACACCTTCATACTGAGTTTTGATTGTCACCGAACTAGAAATATAGTTACATTTTTTGGTTTGTGAGTGGGACATGTGAGACCGCTTAAGACCACTCTATTGCCTGCAGTGACACTCCTGAGGGCCATGAGCAGAAGAGGTCTTGTGACACCCTGTAAGGTCTCTGTCCAAGTTACATGAGCCCTTGGTAAGGGGTGGTCTGCCCAGGCAGAGTAAGGCCTTGCAGCTGTGGCTCTTTCCATGAGCAGAGGATTCAACAGGAACACTTGGCTCTTCTAATCCTCCATCTCTGAAACACTGTGGTCTCTGAAGCCACCTCCACCCCCAGCAGAGAGGGGCTCCTGCTGCGCTGGCTGGGGTAGAGCATGCTCCCAAGCTGCTTCACGGCAGGCCAAGGCTGCTTATATTTGCATATCATTAGTACAGAGACTTAAGCAGGAGGCTTTCACTTGTTTTTCATGACATCCTTTAAGCAACTTTTCAGGTTCCTATGGAAAAAAAATCTCCTTAATGCCTTATTGAGTTCATTTGAAATTCCAAAACTAATGAGGCTTTTGTCTCCCTCTTAACCTAAGAACTATTGTTACCTCTAAAAATAAAAGAGATAATCTGCTAAAGAGCTAAAAATACTGAACTCTGACAACCTTTTCAGACCTTTACAGAGAAGATGATTGGCACACTTGCACCTTTAATCTTCACAAAGAAAATGCTGAGGCAGGAGCTCCTATGCTCACCTCACAGCAGCTCTTTCAACAGCTGCCTGCTGGTTGTTCTCCCACCGTTAGGAGGGGACCAGCAAAGTCTGGGTAGATGGTTAATGTTCAGAAGGTGATATTCATGAAGAAGCTGCAGCAATCACTCAAGGGTGCTTGTGCAACATTGTTTTCAAGAACGAGCTCTGTATTTTTTTTAGTAGGAAAAGCAGGGAGTGCTTTCAGATAGGAGTGCCAAGAAATCCAGCTATGTGCCCTCTGCCCAAATCCCGACGGCTCCAGGACAAACAAAAGCTCTCCTGGAACACAGCTGGATCCAGGGTGCAGACTGGGTGAGTCGCTGCATGCTGTGAATTGAACAGGACCGTAAAAAAACCGTAGACCTAGTTAATAGTACCAAAAAGCTCTCCAATTTATCATAAAGAAGGCTTGAATAGTCACAGTGCAATGAGCAAAAATGTCCATTTTTCCAAAGCTTGCTGGTCAAAACACAGTCAAACATTTACCTTACTTTACTAATAGCAAAGTTGTATTGGGTGTCCACAGCAAGTTGTTGGCAGCGCCAGGGCTACAGGGGTGGGTTCTGGGAGAAGAGACCAGGAGCTGCCCCGTGCCAGACACAGCCAACTCCAGCTGGCTCCAACAGACCCACTGCAGGACACAGATGAACCCATCAGGTGGTGCCTCTGTGATAAGGTATCACGGAGAGAGCATCAGAGAGAGAGAAGGAGGAAATGAAAAGGAATGAGAAAGAGCAGAGGGAACACCAAGGTCAGAGGAGGAGCTCCAGGGTGCAGCAGATATTCCTGAAGGAACTGCAGCCCATGGAGAGCCCACGAAGGAGCAGATATTTCCTGAAGGACTGCAGCCTGTGAGGAGAGCCCACATCAAAGCATGGGAAAAGTGTGAGAGGGAAGGAGCAGGAGAGAGAAATCACTAAACCCCTGTGTTCTGACCATAACTGCCCCCTGCTCCCTGCACTGCTTGGGGAGCAGGTACAGGAGTCTGGAGTGAAGGAGTGAAGTTGCGCTTGGGAGAGAGGAGAGGAAAGGTGGTGTATATTTTGTGTCTTACTGCCAGATTCTATTTTAACTGGCGATAAATTAAATTAACTTTCTCCAAGTCAAGTCTGTTTTGCCTGCAACGGTAACTGGTAAGCGATCTCCCTGTCTTTATCTTGACCCATGAGCTTTCTCATCCTATTTTCTCCCCCTGCCCTGCTGAGAGGGGTTGTGAGTGAGCATCTGGGTGGGAGTCTGGCTGTTTGCCAAGGCTAGCCCACCACAAAAGTGAACCAATCACAATGTGTTGAGCATGCGGAAGCACATGGGCTTTCTCAACCTGGAGCCTCTGCAAAAGGATATATTTGGTTTCAAGCAAAGGAAATACTGGGAAAGGTAAGGGCTATTTCACAGAGTTCTTCTACAGACATAAAAAACTGATGATTCTCTAGGGGAAATACCAGTTCCAGCCTTTGCTGGAGGAAGAGGATGCATCTGCATGCTCCCTGAATCCCCTGTCTTTCTGCTGTCCATCTTTTAGAAAGGACTGGAGAATGGAGGGCAACTGAAGACTCTCCAGCAATGACACCTAATAGAGGCTCTTTTTGATTCTAACAATATCCTGTTTACTACAAGTTGTGGTCTTTCCACGTAAGATGTAAACCTGCTTCCAAGTCCTGATTTCATTTCAACTAGACTTCTGAGAGTATAGCAAGCCTTCCTAGCTCTAACTACAATGGGACATTTTGGTCACTTCTCCCAGAAGAAGAGGAATCCTAAACCCTCTTTCTATGGCCAGCTGCATTTAGTTATTTTTAGTCTAAAATCTTTTAAATGTGAACCCATCTCTTTCCTGGGTTCTGGGTTCTTTTTATGACACATAGTAAGTTCTGCAAAGCTTGCAGTACACAGAGGCGTGTCCTTCACCTTCTCCAACTTCTTTGACAATAACGAGGCTGCAATGGGAATGACAGTGAATCAAGAAAGATTCCCTCCCCTAAACACTCATTCTGGGGAGTGAGGAGAGGCTGACAGAGAACGTTTCTCCTGTCCAGCAGATTGCTCGTGCTGCGGAGCCATTTCCAACACATAGAATTCCCCAAGCCTGTACAAGGTGCCGTGAATTAATCTCTAACTCATTTGTACTCTAGAATGTTTCCATCCATTTAAGCTATCAAGGGATTTGCTATGCTTCTAATGTGTCATTATAAAGTCCTTTAAAATATTTCGATCCTGCTTTAAACTTAAACTCCTCAAAGAACTTTAACTGTGTGGTGTAAATTTATGAAGACCATATGAAAGATGTCAAGCTCATGATAAAAGTCAAAGATAATCCAGAAAAAAAAGTAATTGGAGTACAAATTACTCTTCAATGTTCCTGTCTGTTCCCAGCTGAAGAAATATCTCCAGCATGCCTCTAGAGCAAATCTCCTGACAGAAGTCAGCCAACCTACCTTGTACGTCTGTGTACATTCTGAAGCCAGTGGTCACTTCCACAAAATCCTGCATTAAAGCCTTTCTGCTCTTCAACATGATCTTGTCAAGTTTTACAAGATGCACGGGGTTGGAGTTAGTGTTAGACCAGACTGTCTTTGGAAAAGCCAGGTTGTTCCTGTAGGTTGTGTTCCAGCTGGTGGAGCTCTGCCTTTTCAATCAACACTGAGTCAATGGCAAATCTTGTCTGAGGCTGGGCACCAGCTCTGTGGCTTTTTGCAATAGAAATTAAAATCAAGTTTTAGTTGTTCACAGTTGACAGAGACTGTGTGGCACTCATGCATGAGTTATATCATACCAGCTATTACCTCCTGTTTAAATCATACTTTGGGTGGTTGCGCTCTGGCCATTCACGCTCCTTACCATCTCAAATCAACAAAATAATCTCTAACCTGTAGCTGTTGCTGTGGGTTGTCAAAAGAATTGTTCTGGCCACTCCCAGCATGGTTACCTGACGTACATGAAGTAGAGCATTTATAAATGCTTTGAAAGTGCAGGATATTGGTCATTATATAATTATTTCTACATTCTATCTAATTTCAACATTATTTCTATTGTACTAGCAGAATTGTAATAAAGATTAAATCACTTGTTAGTTTCACTTTACTAACATTGTATCCTGGGCTTTGTAATTGAAGAGAAAAAATTAATTCTGACTTGCTTCTTGTATCCTTTTTGATAATCTGATGATGATTTTGGAAAAAAAGTTCCATTCCATAGAATGGGAATGCATTTCCCCCAACCCGTTATTTCTCTCCCAAATTAAACGTTTGTTCTCATTCTCATACATGAATCATGCAAATCCCTTGTTTTCCTGAGTCATTCCTGTGGGCTTCTCTCCGTCAAAGGAAGATTAAATGAGGTGGGCAGGATATCTAGAGTACCTCTACAGCACGGTTATCTAGGCAGGTTTAACCTTGAGGCCCCATTAAACAGCACGCAGTCTTGCAGGGCAAGAGTCTGTTCTCCAGTTGTGTGGTTACTAACCCTTCCATGAGCCTGTCCTCTAATCTCAGGGCTCTTGTACATGAATTGACGTGTGTCCTGTAGTGTCACCCTTTACAGCTCTCCCGAGTCTTCTAGGACTTTCTCTGCTGGCCTTCAGGTCCTCTTTAGACCAATTTGCAGGCTGACATCAGAGGAATGCTGTTCTTTCTGTCCCTCTCTCCAACTAATGATTTTTAAAGCCATCCATTTCACTTTGCATTTGACATGAAGGCAAGGAAGTACATTTTAAAAATCACCTATTGGGTAAGTAATAAAAGCCTTGAGCCATTAAATTCATACACGTTTTTCCTTAGCCTTTGCCAAGTTATGTGCAATAAAACAATTTGACTGTCCTTGACCACACTTGATTGTTGACTATCAGAGTAGCATAAGATATCCCTCAGACAGTCTGATTACATTATACAGTGAGATTATATTAAATGTGTCCTACATTTTTGGCTGGGACAGCGGCTAACCGTGAAGATAGTGGAACCTTTGATTGTGGGATATTTCCTTTCTTGTTTCTATTTAAGAGTAAGATCTTTGCAAATTCTTCATAAGACCTCCTGACAGTTCACATTTATTGTTTTCTTTAGCCTACATTTGTGTGCTGCATATGTGGGTAAGCCTGCCCCACAGTGACCCTGGCTCCCAAACAAACTCTGCTTAAACATCACACTGCTGGCTGTGTGAAACAGAGTGATTTCAATAGGCTTGCTCAGTGACAAAAATCCATTTCACATCTTCTCTGGCCCAACCCTTTTTCATTTAATCACGCAATAGGGTGCAAAGGGCTTATATGGTGCATCCCTAGGAAAGGAATGCTACTTATACCCTGCTTGATTTTTATTTTTTAGATGCTTTTATAAAAATAAGCCAACCCAGCTATAACAAAAAGATCTTTCATTTGACATTCATCATTCACATTCATTTGTCATTAACTCACTGATATTGAGAACAATCACTGGCTCACAAAATAGAGTAAAATTCACCTTAATAACATCTGCAGGAAAATTGTATCCCTGCTATAATACCTACATTTCTGTTTAACAACGTGACCCAAGCCATAGAAGACACACACATACTTCTGATTTTGAAAGACAGAAAAACAAAATCATCCTCTCCTGCTGATGAAAAACTCAGTGATTCCTTTTTTTTTGAGCTGCAAGCTTCAGGGAATCTTCATTCATAACCAGCAAAAGACAAATAGTGGTAATGTTGAAGATGCACACAGAAATTTGCAAAGTCTGAGCCAGGTTCGCCCTGGAGTTTTCTGAAGGTGTCCTCTGATAAAGGCCATCATAGTGGGAATTATGATGAAGAGGAGTTTATGACGGCAAAAAGTAGCTCTTCCCCCACCCCTGCCACACACACCTCCCTTCAAGTCATAATTACAGACATATAAAAGGGCCAGGACATTCTGGAAAGTGGGCAATGCCTGCAGAAAAGAGAGTGCCAAGGCAGGAACCGTGTATAGAGCATATCAGTTCTGCACATTCCTCCTACAGCCTCTTCCCATGAAAGCTGCAAAGCCATTGCTGCTTAGAAGATGTGACAAGGCAACCACCTTTTTGCCTTCCCAGAGAATCTCCCAGGTAATCCACCGGGCTTGTTTGGACAAGGAAACTTATTTTACACCTTCCCACACTGACAATGTGACCCGACCTACTGAATGACTGAAAGTCTTTCTATTGATCTCAGTGCGCACCAAAGTGCCTCCTGTCTTCATTGAAACATCCCTGTTAATAAATCTTGCAAGCCCAGTGTTATTTTCATTTTACCAAGGAAGAAGTGAAAGTGAAGTTGAAGGACCTTTGGTCAAGGTCATGGAGAGTTTCCTTGCCAGAGCTGGATTACAGAAGCTAGTGACTCTTCATCTTATCCTCAAGCAGCAAGCTGAAGCTGTTTTCTTGTCAACTTTTCTAAAATCAGTGCAACGTTAAAAGCAAAAGGTAGCAGGAGGCATCTGTATGGTGACAGCACCCACTTCAGCAATGAGTGTATTGCTAACCTCATTATTAAAAAAATATAAAAAATAAATCCTTCTAAGTCCATCCATCTCTGAGTTGCCTTCCTTGCTTTCTTGCCTGGAGTTCAACCATCATTATGAAATTAAGTGCAAATTAAAATTAATAAATAAGTTTAACCAATCCAGCACAAATGGTTGCTTGGCTGTTCACATTGTTTGGCTGGACATGATCGGTCATTCACGCTGTAAAGTCTAATTCTGAGAATCAGTTGCAAAGATAGGGAGGATTTTCTGCCCACTGACATCTGACCTTGAAGTTTTGAATTGCTGAGTAGGAGCTGAAACCTGACTGTTCATACATTCCCAATGCCCAAATTATATAGAGAAGAATGGAGTTTGCAATAAGAGTGGGGTTGAGACAGGCCAATGTTAAGTGTCAAGCACTATACTGAAAGGGCATGCATCTCATAAAATAACAGTCTGTTGATGAAGTAGCAGACAACATTTTGTGTATCTATCTGCTCTATTTTTAACATGCACATTTTAAATGAGACTGTACCAGTTTGAGCACTTTTTTTTCTCTCAAAGACTCATTATTACCATAATTTGTTCCACAGTAAAATCAAATATTCACTAATGTTTTTCATGTCAGAATGACAGGGGGGAATACTATTTTAGCACCACAGCAAATTCCATTAAATACAAGAAGAGTTTAAAGTCTTGTTGTGCATCTCAAATTCCCGTTTTTAATTAGATCTCTTGTATCCTTATTTTCCACCGGGTGTGGGAATCCTTCAGAGCCAAACCCATCTGGCAAAAGCACAAAACTTACTCACAGCCCATGGCTTTATTCGATTAATACGGAATTTTTACATATCATTGTGGACATAATGCAGCATCTGGACTGTTTTTCCCTCTCTTTCGCTGTTCTTTCTCCCGTTAGCATTAAGAAACAGTATTTTCCTTTTTAACTCTTCATTTAAAGTGTTGTGTATGTCCGTACACCAGCTTCTCCCCCTCCCCAGCCCCCCAAAACAAGGCTGCTTGTGAACTGCGGGCCCAGCACACAGAAGTCTGCAGAGATAATTTTTAATGTTATTTCTGTTCCACTGATGATGGGGGCTGCATTTATAAAAGCAGAAACATACAAGAAACACCTTTCAGAGATGGTAGGATATAGTTTCTGATTACAAAATAGAAAGAGAGTATTATTTTGCCTTGCAGAAGAAGAGCGATAAGGCCAGATATAGTAACTACTGAGAGATCGCAGTGCTGCAGAAGCAGTGAAAGTCCTTGCTTTTATGTAATGGCTTGAATCAGCAATGCCTTTTGTGGCAAAGGCCAAGGTACTTAGCATGCCTTTACATTTAGCCATTCCACTATCCAGCACATCTTCTTTTGAAATTGTGTTTTGAAGAGATATTTGAGTTTAATCAATTCTGCTCAGTAACTTAAAAAAAAAACAACAACAACTCAAACCCGAACCAAAGAAATAACACTTTCATCAGTCCTTTAATTCCAGTCATCATGTGGAATCTGATAAATCAGCTTGGCCTTTTGGAGAAGATAGGGCTAATGATAGAGTGACTAGGTCTTGCACAGCGCAGTACTAATACTTCACTGACCTCAGGACCCAAGCTAACAAAACACAGCATCATGCTGTATCAGAGAGGGATTGCAGTGCCTCAGGAATTGCTGCATCATCTTCACTGCATGCAGCAAGTACACTCCTGGACATGGAGAACAATGGAGACTGCAGAGGTGAGGCACAAGCCAAGCAAGCAGCCGTGTAGTTAGCAGGCAGCCAGAAACAGCAAAGTAGCCGTGAGCCCTGCTTTGCCTATGTCAGAGCCCTGGAAATTCATGCTCTCTGTGTGAATAGAAGGGAAGGCCAGAATATCTATGATGGCAACTACTGCTGTGTTGGCTGGGCAAAAAGGATCAACCCTTTTCTTCTGCTTCCCTCAGTAGCTGTAGCAGCATCACCAAACTGGTTTCAGGAGGGCTCCCTGGCTCTCTGTCCTTCCCCACTCTTGCCCTCAACCTGTCTCCTTACAACAGAAGAAACTGGCCCAGGCCACACTCCCTGTTAGAGAGAGCTGATAGTTGAGGTTTTTCCAGACAGGAAACCCTGAGCAGCACACCACAACTAACTAGCTCAGTCCATCACCTTTCAAGCAGTAACCCCTCTGTTGAGGTCAACAGTCTCTGCTTGACTAAAGTATCAGATATTTATTTCCCCTTCAGAGAGATATATCCAGGGCTGATCTGGATGACAAAACTGTCATCTTTCTTCATATTTGGCCCAGTGGTTTTTACTCATTCTCACTGTTAAATAGTAAAATTGCATCCGGTTTCTTATTTGATTTTTTTCTGGCTTGAAGCTTCTTGTCTTTGTTCTTGAAAATAAACCCATTTTAAAAAGTTGCCTAATGGTAGCTTTCGCAGTCTGACTAAGAGGCAATGGTTTCTTCAGCCAGGTTTTGGCCACATGCTCATCTTTTCACTTCAGCATAGCACAGATGCTTCTTTTCCTCTGATCCACCTCATGTTTCTTGCACACAGGTTGTGCTCACAGCCCTAACAAATTCTGTGTCTGCAACTGTATCAGATGTTTTAAAGGCTAGATGGATTCAGAAGTGTGCTGTGTGTTGGACAGTGCAGCACTGTTGTATCTGAACACATTGGTCTTGATTCAACGTGCTTGCTATGGGCTTGGGCGCACAGTAAAAAAATAGCTTAGGTGCCAAACACAACAGCTCCCAGTCCAGCTCCTGGATGGAGCTCAGGTTGCTCGGAATTGAGACATGAGACTGCTTTTGCTGATCACAGCTCACCACCCTTCACAGAAAGGACACAGTCCTGTTTCTACCAGTGGAGATATTACTGTGTCCACTGGGTAGGCCCACTTGGTATAGGAGACCCAGAATTCTGCTCCTGGAAAGCACTTTCCAGGTCATCTGAGAAGTTACCTCAGATGTTGGTGATTTTGTGCGTGTGGGAATTGGAACATGATAGTTCATGTCCTTTGTAGGCATTTGTCCTGGTTTTGGCAGGGATAGAGTTAATTTCCTTCCTAGTAGCTGGTACAGTGCTGTGGTTTGGATTTAGGGTGAGAATAATGTTGATAACACACTGATGCTTTAGTTGTTGCTAAGCAGTGCTTACACTAGTCAAGGACTTTTCAGCTTCTCGTGCCCTGCCAGCGAGAAGCTGGGAGGGGGCACAGCCGGGACAGCTGACCCAAACTGGCCAAAGGGATATTCCATACCATGTGACGTCATGCTCAGTACATAAACTGGGGGACTTGGCCAGAGGCGGCGGTTACTGCTGCTCGGGAACTAGCTGGGTGTTGGTTGGCAGGTGGTGAGCAATTGCATTGTGCATCACTTTATTTGTATATTATTAATTTTCCCTTCCTTTTCTGTCCTATTAAACTGTCTTTATCTCAACCCACGAATTTTACTTTTTTTTCTTCCCGATTCTCTCCCCAATCCCACTGGGGGGGGTGGGCGGGGAGTGAGCGAACGGCTGTGTTTAGCTGCCTGCCAGGTTAAACCACAACAGCATTACCTTGATTGAAACAGTGCGAGGAAAAAAGTTGAGGAAGACCTAAAATATTTGCACAATAATTTTTCATAATTTAAAAAATTATGAAACTTCCAAATAACTACGTTCAAGTCTGAGGGAGTAAAAGGAGCAGAATCACAACTGGAAGACTTCTGCCTGTGAGGAGCCGCTATCCAGCCCTCCTTTCTTGTCACTGGACACATATGTTAAGGAGTCTGTTGCAGTACTGCAGCCACTTTAGCCTCTCTGTGCTGTATATAATTAGAAACCTATTTGATTTTTTCTTATTTTATTATATAGACTGGCTAAGTTCTATTTTGTATAATGCGGGGAACCAGGGGTCTAGCTAAGCATGTGCAGCCATTCGCACTTATGCTAAAGACCTAATGCCCTTAGTCTGCCATGTTTGAACTTAAATGACTAAAAAAAAATCAGCCTTCAGCTCAACTGCTCCAAATTACAATTTATTTTGCATTATCGAGGAACATGCTGAGGATCACCTGGAAAGTATAATAATTACCTCACTGTAAGCAGTGCTCTCAGAGCTCTCTACCGTGTGCTTATTTTGTCTTATTCAGTATGTATCATTTTGATTTAAAATCATTTCTAAAAATACAATCATTGCCCTTGGCTTTTATTCTACTTAAACTATCACATAATGCTGCACATGGACTGTTTTCTTTCATTATCCCAGGCCACCCTGAGTTAGACAGCATGCATTAACACTGTGCCTCCTATAGAGTAAAACATCCAAGCCACGGACTAGAACGGAGGACCCAGTGTGCCAGCAAGGGAGCCACATTTGCATTTATATGCTTGGCCACAGTGATGCTGGGGGATGGGGTAAGCAGAAGCTGTCATTTGACTCAATCTCTCTAAATAAATGAAGGGAAAAAAGACTTGATAAATGCATGATAATCAACACAACTGTACAGTGAAAGAATTATGGCAGGGAGGGTAAAGAGGAAACAGACATGTCTATTTGTAATATGCCATCCTAACAAGGAGAGAGCAAGAGTTATAAGATCACTCACCTAAATACCTCCCAGGATGTCTTCTCTGATTAAGGATTTGTGAGAGTTATTGAGTTTTGAATTAGATGCACTTTAATAAAACAGTAGAATGTTCTTATCTGATTGCACCTGTATTGATTGTGTTAAAGAGGTCTATCCTCGGATCAAGGTCAATGATTTTACATAAACTGACTAGATAGATGGAATTGCTAGCAGTAGTTAGGACTCCCAGTTTGTCCACCCTTTCAGTGCATGGTACTTAACTGTGAAACTTCGAGAGAAGAACTCAGTGTTCATTCCACATTCTCTCTGTCTTCTAGCAGTACAGTACTTACTCTAGTTAAAGTATAAAATTAATTTGGAAAAGACCACTCATGCTAGTAAACTCTCTAGCAGTGGTTCTTATCAGCTAGAAAAGGAAATTTTGTATCACGTATATTTAAACAGCAACATTTCACAGACTTAAAAGAAACATTTTGAAATGCTGTACTTTATGTAAATATCCTTCTTTACCCAAGTAAAAATGGGACATTAATCTGATTCCTTGTTCCATTGGCTTCAGTAGAGCTGATCCAGCTTTCTACTGTGGTGTTATAATTTGGATGGTTTCTGAGTGATATGCTCACAGTTCTCCTCAGTAACTATACATATATATATATCTCTAAAGAATTGTATATATAAGTGTGTATAAAACTTAAAATTGCACATACCCACCTACCCACTTGATCTGCTTGGGACCTTGGGTCCAGATCTCAGGAGCCCAGGACATAAAGGCTGCCAGACAACCCCCAACTTCATTTAGCAGTGGATAACAAGCCCTTCAGGGCTTAGCTAGACCAGGGAGCTACCACAATGAGTGAAGGTCCTAGCAGGCTGCTGAGGCTAGCAGCAGTGCATGAGTGTGTACATGTACCTTGCGGGATGGCCCCAGCCATGTGAAGAGATCAACCTTGCACTTACAGAGCTGGCAGGCAAACCTCCTCCTAGTCATCCTTACTTGCTCTTGACCCCACAGGGGATGAAGCAGAGGAAGAGGGCTATTCAACAGGCTGCTTACTGCTGATGGAGACACGCAGCAAAGCAGAGGTGATACTGAAGCTGAGGTAAGAGCCTTTTGCATGGGCACAGTGAGCTGCACTGCAGCTGAGAAGGGAAGGAGGCGGCCCTAAGCTACCCCTTCGAAACTCAGGCTGAAGAAGGACTTGGCTTGCGAGTTTTGCAGATAAGTGATGGCTTGTTACCAAGAAGCAGGCTGAGGAGATCTGGTAAATCCATAGGTAAATCTCCAGGTAAATCTGTACCTCCTAAAATGCTGCAGGAGTGGTCTTCGCTTCATGGCAAGGGGTGGAAACTGAACATTGACTGCAAGTGGAGAAAGCTTCCATCACGTTTATAGGCCGGGATAAAGGGCTGACCAGGATCCACAAGCTGATTACTGTCAGAGAAGCTGCTGACAGACCGAGGAAGAGAGTCTGAAGGGGACAGCTTCAGGGGAAGAGGTGGGCTCGCTGTTGAGAGAGGCAAGGGAGCGTCAGCGGTGCAGGCGTTGAGGCTGCTGGAGGCCCAGATGGCAAGAGATTTCCTGAGTAGCATTTCCAAATGTCACAACTGAAACACATGAAGGGGAGAGGGATCCCAATACCCATTAAAAGCAAGTTTTGTTCATGACAACATGAAGCCTGTCAGCAAGGCAAGGAAAATGGGCCACCGCAACTCCAGACGGAAATGCATCCTGTCCATGAAAAATACAGCTCAAGAGCCTGTTGGGTAACTGCTCGTCTTTCTGCGCAAAATTCAGGCCCAGCTACAGACACAGCAGGAAAGCAGGATTCAGGGGAAACAAAAGTTTGCCAAGGGCATCTGGAGCTTTCTCTGGAAAGTCTCATACTTCTGCACATCCCAAGCTTCAGAGACCACCTGGCCAAGTTGACAAGCACCCAAAGGAGGAAAGAAGCAAAGCACTTCTTAGCTACCTTTGAGCCAAAAAAGTCACATTTGCTATCTATGGCAAAGGACACCAATAAGAATCCTCTCTCCTCTTCAGCTGGCACATTTTCATGAAGGGTGGGATTTCATTTGGATGATACATTGGCTCCCATCTGTTTGCCTTATTTTCCTGGTGCTGCTAAGTGCTGGGGAGGAGTGAGTGTGTTCATTTGTGAGTTTCTACTCCCTGTAGCCTCCTGTTGGAGTGAGTGTAGAAGGGAATTGGGAGATGGTGCTTCTCAGCCAGAAACAAGTGGTTCAGACAGGACTGTGGGACTGTGTCCAAGCACTGACTGGTCACACAAGTTTCTCTGGATTAGTTGTTAGCACATTTGCCTCAGCAGCTGAACGTTCTCTGTCCATCAGCAGGTAAAACACACAATGAATTTTGCTCAAAATTGAAGCGAGGATAAAACACTTATTTCTTATCAGTGACAAGTAGGATCCCTTTTCCTTGCAATTCCACTAAGCTACTAAGATATGAGATACCTGATCCTTTTCTTTCATGCGTTAGCTGCTTGTTTCATTTCTCACTAGTTAACTTCATGCAAGAAAGAATCCATAGGCTTTTGAAGAGGCTCAGCTACTTGTTTCCCTGCTGTAGCAGTTACAGGGCCTAATAAGCAAGGAGCTCCTGATGCAATTCCAGGCAGCAACATTGCTCTTTTACTGCTGCTCAGCAAGGATTTTATTTTTCTCTTATTTGGCAGGAACGAGCAGACGTCTCCTTCCAACAGATGAGGTAGTTTGCTTAGAAGGGTCTATGGTCTAGGCTTTGGAGGGAGGAAGGAAAACTAAATGAGCAAGTGAGGCAATGGCTTCACAGAACCATAAGCCATCAGATCAATTCACTAAATGAAACACAGTAAGCATGTTGTTTCAAAGAGATTT
Organism: Aptenodytes forsteri; assembly: GCF_000699145.1. Classification (NCBI taxonomy): domain Eukaryota; kingdom Metazoa; phylum Chordata; class Aves; order Sphenisciformes; family Spheniscidae; genus Aptenodytes; species Aptenodytes forsteri. The sequence continues at coordinate 358,979 of NW_008795137.1, read as the reverse complement.
GTACCCTGACAACCTCAGATTTTTCAGGCTTGAAGCATGACGTTTGCCATTTCTCCTAGCCTCATTTTCAGTTCTAGGAGCTGCGGGAATGAGGTACAAAAACTAAAGACTGACTGTCTTCTCCTCCTATGAGGCGAAGACCTCCATTTGCGGGAATCCTCAAAGATTTTGAGAACTTGGCCACGCTGGCTTTAAATGAGGAGTCATGGGTATTGCTAGCAGAGACCCCCACAGGCACTCAGGCAATATGCACTAGAGAAGCCAGAGGTAAACTCCTGGGCTGCTAACCTGTGCTGAGTGTCCTGCTACAAGAGTTGCACTGCAGCTGGTACCCATGCTAGAGGATTTCAATTTAGCCCGCTTTCACCTGCACAAGATGCCTTCATATTCAGGGCAGTCAAACCCTGCAGTGCCTTAAAGGAAAGTCAGAGCAGCAGCCCAAGTACGTCAGTCAAGAGAAAGCAATGTTGAAGAACTGGAGTGGAGACTTTGATTCAGTTTCTGTAATGACAGACAAACGCTTCAATGCCAGCAGATACTCGTATTTGTCCTTTCCCCCTGCTCTACTCGGACAATGGGACATGGTCAGGGTCTTTCTCTGTTAGAACAACATTTAGGTTGCTGGAGAAACTTTCAGGGACTCTGGTGCTCTAGAGATGCAAATGTAAACCAACACACACACACACAGACATTTTCCCTCTGGCAAAGGCCCAAGGAAACTATCCCAAATGTGTTAAAAGCAGGGCTCAGGTAGAGTTTGCCTGGCTGGACGCAAATAAGGGGGTGGGAGTGGGCAGTGTCGGGCATGGTTTTGGAATTGGCAAAGCTTTGAATTCAGGTGGGTTATCCTTCACGGTTTCACTTCAGCACTTTCTTGCTAGTTTAACCTAAGCAATTGCAAGCACTTATTTTTCGCAGCCCTCCCTCAAGCACCGGTGCTGTGGGTCGCCAAGGGCACCTCAGAGAAGGACAGAGAAGACAGGGTGAATAAATGACGACTTTCTGGAGCTCACAGTGACATACTTTCAATCTCACCACACAGTCTGCCTTACATATCTGTGTCTGTCTTCACAAGTAGCAAGGCTGGAGACATGCCTTTTTTTCCTTTTTAAAAGAAAGGGAAGACAGAGTTATCCCTCAGGATGTCTGTCTGCAATCAATAGAGATACAGCAGTAGGCACTGTGGTTGCAATAAGCCAGAACTAGAAATAACAAGCCAACTCAAATCAAATATCTGTCAAGTCCCCGTCTTCTCTTAAACTAGGAATGCAAATGTCTCCAGTTTCTATAAGCACACATTGGAAGCAATCACCATGTGTGCTAAAAAAACCCCAAAAATCCAAGTCAAAGCCAGGCAAAGAAAGTTCAACGTATGCGCATAAAAGGAAACATCTCCGATCTCTCCTTGAAAAGTTTTCAGGTGTGAAAACATTTGGCATGCTTTCACATCCAAAGCACTAAGTCCCCATTCCAAAAATCAGCATCATCCATGACACGCTCTCAGCAGCCCAGCTGAAGGGGCAAATGAACGTGGAGGCCGAGGAGACACGGTGCTGCCCGCCCAAGCAATGTCTCAGCTGTCCTCGGACACTGCCACCCATGCTGTGCCTGCTGTCTGCATCCACTGAGCACTTATCTCCAGGCAGCTGTTAAATAGACTGGCACCTTTTGTCGGCAGAGACTTCAATATGAAAAAATCAAAACACACTCAAAAAGAAAAATAGAGGAAATGGGAAAGCACATTAAACCCCAACTGGAACAAAAAAAACATAAACCCGGGGCGGGGGAGGAAGAAATAGAAGATGAGGAAATTTATAGCAGCTGTTGCCGGAGCTGCTCACTGCAAACAGCAAATGCTTCCAGGGCCACCCGTTTTAGCTTGTGAGACGTCCGCCTCTGCTGCGGCAGGCTTGCTCAGGCTCGGTTAGCAAACCCAGACACCCCGCTCAGGCTTATAAACAAGAGTTATACACAGAGGTTCATAGTTTGCTATGCCTCTTCTTTGCATGTTTAAACTTTCCCTCTCCTATTTTAGGAGTTGCGTGTTGTTCCGAACAAGCAAAAAGAAAGAGGCAGAACTGGAGTCATGAGAGGCAGATAAGGCCTCATGGACCCAGGGGGCTGGGTAGACTGAGACCCAGTCTCCCAGCTGTTCTACATCTCCACAACCCTTGGACATAACTTTATGCAATGAGCCACCTCTCCTTCCCTCCCATCTCATTCTTGGGTGAATTAGGAGAGGAGGAAGAGGAGTGCTTCCAAAGGTTGACTTAAGTCTGGCAAGGATAATCCATCCAGGGCTTTCTATAGCTACAAGGGAGAGACAGGCATCATCTAAAGTTGGATTTGGAACGGGGGCCCAACTTGGCTGATTTAAATCACTTCTCTGTGATTCAAGCCTGATTCCTCTTCCTGCCATGTGGCCTGTGGGGGAAAACTGCAATGAGAACAAGACCCCAGCCAGGAGGGAAAGCTACAGAGCCATCAGCACTGGGAGCCTCCAGCTGCTCCTGGAGCTTTTTATACAGTTTTGACTGGATTGTCAATTTGTGCTGGTTGGCTGCTCCCTCCAGCCTCCTGCACGATTTTCTTCTGAGCATCCGTCTTTCCCGGCTTCTCTTTCTCACTTCACTTTCCCTCCTTTTCCATTTCAGCTTCGCTTCTCCTCAAGAAACCTCCCACGTCCAGCCCCCCCCCCCCAAGCCTCAGCGCCAGCACACTGGCTGCTGCGATGGCACTGTTGCCTCCCACTGTGCATTTCACGTCTCCCTGCTGCTGTGTGTGGCCAGACCAGTTGCACGGCACGGGCTGCGACGCAGAGGGCAGGACCTGTCTGCTGGCTTGGTTGTGCAGCACCCGGAACGGTGGAGCCCATTCTTGGCAGCTTGTAAGGCACGACTGTAGCAAACGGGATCCCCCGAGAGCAGCGCATGCAGAAACTCACACAATCATCCACAAGAAAACATGATTGTTTTAGGCATCAGTCTTAAGAAGGTGCCTGGGGAGTCTGGGGAAGGAGACATAAGCATTGAACTGAACACCTTTTCAACTCCACTTTGTATGTGTTCACTTTATGAAGGTCCCACACACATACACACACCCCGATTGCTTGTTTTTTCATGAGACTCAGATAAACACGAGGCAATGCTGCTTTATGTCAGCAAGAGTGAGTAAGAGTGATAACAAAAGCGACAGGATAAGGAAGCCCACATCAATAAGATGAAAGCATCATTTTTCTACTTTCTGGAGCTTTCCCACTTTAAATGCCTTGCTTCCATTTTTCATGTGTGTTAATAATTATAAGCCAAGAAACTCAAACCTAATACACCCAGTCTTTGTGCCAAGTTAGATCCTTAAGGGTGCATTTTTAAAAACACACTGAAGTTATGATATTGATACAGATAGGAAGGCACTATGAGCTCCTTTGCATTTGTGGGATCAGGCAAGATTGGCATAAACATCCTGATAATAACACAACTGCATTGTACTAGGTTCTATATACTGCTTTCAATATACTAGTTTCAAGCCTATATTTAAAGCAGTACAAAAACTGCGTGTAGGCAAACCCCTGAGAATATGTTTTTACTCTTCAAACAATTGTAATCAAAGGAACAATACTGACCCCGCTGCAGTCAGTGGGAGTTTTACTGTGCATTGTTTTCAGAAGTTCTTTCAGCTCCTGGAGAAATTTCTGTTAAGTTAACAGGCTTTCATGGTGCAAACAGCTTTTCGAAGTCAAACAATTGTAATCAAAGGAACAATACTGACCCCGCTGCAGTCAGTGGGAGTTTTACTGTGCATTGTTTTCAGAAGTTCTTTCAGCTCCTGGAGAAATTTCTGTTAAGTCTTTCATCTTTCATGGTGCAAACAGCTTTTCGAAGTTAAAAAAAAAAGAGGGAAAAAATAAGGAAATAACACCGACTGATCAAAGGCAAATCTATGACTGCTTCGCTTATACACATTATAACACCTCATTAACACTACTTGTACCTACAGAAGAAATCGAGCTTGGGAACAGCTCTGGCACAAAGTAAACAAATCCCAGGTAGAAATCCTGCTTTCTTCTTCTGAAGTTAAAAAAAAAAAAGGGGGGAGGGAAAAAATAAGGAAATAACACCGACTGATCAAAGGCAAATCTATGACTGCTTCGCTTACATACACATTAACACCTCATTAACACTACTTGTACCTACAGAAGAAATCGAGCTTGGGAACAGCTCTGGCACAAAGTAAACAAATCCCAGGTAGAAATCCTGCTTTCTTCTTCTGATAGAACCAGAAGTAGCGGGTCCTTGATTGCAGTAGCTTTGTTCTTACCATTTATGAGAACAGAAATGAAAGATTTCAACATTCTGTAATAAAGAGTTCCCATATGAAAACTCATAACGATCATGATAAAAACAACAGCAGCAAATTGAAGATAACAGGGTGGGGTTTTTTTAAACATAGTACCAATTTTACACTATGGTTAAAATATCAGAACAATCTTTTGGAGAAAAAAGCATCAAAAGAATAGTGTAACCTTGCAAATGTTTCATAGTCCTGAAGGTGAGACAGCATTAGAAATTGGTCACATCTCGAAATTCTCCACTGATAATTCTCAGTTCTCCTGGCATTTCCATTTTCACAGTATAGTGCCTCACCAAGAAGTGGAGCTCCTGCTTCCTCCTCTTACCTCTGCCTACTCCTAGCCAAACTCCCCAGTCAGTTTCCTTGCCATACCTCCAGCTCAGCCATCTTTGCAAACCTCTTTGAAATACTAACCTGGCAGAAAACAAGCGCACTAAAAACACATGGAGCAAGACCAGGATGTTTTGCTGCCTTGGTGGCCTGGGGAGCCACAGCCTGGGCCGGGCAGAATTAGCAAGCTCTTAGCTTGTACCTCACTTGCTGCTCCCAAACCTCCTCCACTGACCAGTGCAGTCAGGGTGAGGGTGTGCTTGTGGGTATGTGCACAAGTTGCTGGGGAGAGAGTCCTTCATTCAGGTAACCCCCCTTATCTCCCTTTCTGTATATGTTATTTCACCAGGACTTAAGATTGGGATAGGATCTGCTTGTGGCTGCACAGGATCTAGGGGTTTAGTAGGACATCCTCTGCCTGATCACTAGCAGGCAAAAAGAGAAAGCCTTCCTTGGGCCCATGCTGAATGTGCACCCATTTCACTTCTCTAAAACGAATTTTGTTAAACCAGATGAGATGTTCTTATACTGACTTAGCTAAAATCAATTCCTAATTGATTAAAGCTAACTTGAAATAAAATTGCCTAGGCTATAATAAAGGGTGTCCGCAGCAATTTAACTGACTGGATTTAAAATAACCCCATCAATTAAGCAGCTACAACTGTCGAGCTTTTCATGACTGGGTTTGTTTCCTCCTCTGTGCTCAGGAAGCATTAAGTGCAATGGGGACCTAATCCCAATTAGTGCAGCAGAGTGCTGCTGTGGGAAAAGAGTAAGCAATCCAGAGTGAAGCTCATTGTGCAAGGTGCCAGGCCAGAGATCTGGGTTCTGCTCTCAGCTTTCTAGTTAGCCCCTTGCATTGCCTCGGGCACAACATCCTCCCTCTGAGAAGGTTATGAATGGCGAAGGCAAATACCTGGGGGCAGGAGCTGTCTCATACCTTGTGTTTGCAGGGCACTTTGCCCAGGGGGATGCAGTCTTGTCTGGGTGTTTGGAGTGCTGGCATTAACCAAATATCTGCCTTTCTAAAATGATGAACACCATGCCTCGCGCTTCCTCAACAGCACAGTCAATTTTTTTTTAAGCTTGCGTGTGTCCATGGGTGAGAGAGAAAATTAATCTGAAGGTAGCTTTTCTCCATTTTAAAGGCTTGTGTCCTGCTCTGAAGTCACACCAGATGGGGAAAAAAAAAAACAAAACAAACCCTCTACGGCCACAAATCTACTGATGAAAGTCAGTTGCACTAGGTCCTGTGGCTTTGGGTGCTAACTATACATTTGTGTACTCTCATAGGAAGAGTCTTCAGTACAGTAGAGGTTTAGCAGCAGCTTATAGATCAGGATTTGAGGAGGCATATAGTGCTTGGCTGCTTTCCCTGTTTCTCTTGTGTCAGGTGGAGGCCCCCTCGCCAAGCTGGAACATGCACCAGGTTCAGAGTGCTCCCAGTTTTTAGGAGACAGCTCTAATCTGTTCCTAAGTTATTTAAAACCTTTGTAAATAGGTGTTCAAAGCACTGAGAGCTGAACATCTTCCCTCTGCAAGAGCAGCACTTTCTGCCTGGTACACCGGTCAGTACTGGGAATGAGGATGGCTGAACATTGCTACGTTCAGGGAGGTGCATCCCTACAGGCTAGCAGAAGTTAAACAAATCATCTCCTTCAGTCCTCCGTGCTGCATATCTTTTCTCCGCCAGCCCACAGGGGACTAAAAAATACCCAAACTGCTTAACTGCTTATTCAGAACAGACGTGAGCCAAAGCTGGAATTGGTTATGCAAACGATCCTGAACGCTGGATTTGCTGGTAAAACAGGATTCAGATCCAGGCCACCCTGTCTTTGTTTCTGCAAAACCAAATATCGGACAGTGATTTTCTCCAAAACAACCGGAATGTTTCTACGTTTACTTCATTTCCACATTTTGATTCCCTGCTTTGCATCCAGCCCACATAACATCCTTTCCCTCCTCCTCCTGCCAATCACTGCTTCACATTTCCAACATTTAAATTATTTACATTGCATTAGCCACATAAAAAGGGTCTTCCTTTTTATTATGGTCCTCCTCAAATCAAAATCTTATATTGACATCAATACAGAACAATGATAAGGAACTAATGAACATTTAAAAATACCCTAGTTATGTAGAAGCAATTTAGACATGTCTAAAATCTAGTTTATGGGCAATGAGAGATACTAAAAAAAATGCAATTGATTCCTTTGATTATTTTTCCATCAGTAACTTCTTTAGCTACTCAAGAAATGATTTAACAACTTTTTTAATTTGAATTCTTTTGTAGGAAATATAGTCAACACTGATGGAATTCCGGTGGAATATAAATAAGTCACTTCTTATTTCCAAGTACAACCCAGAAGCAAGATACATACATTTGTGTGGGTATGTATCAATATATGTGTTGTGTCTATGTATGTGAATACACGCATGTGCATGTGCACATACACTCTTTGCACACTGAATTATCTATATATTAGAAATAGATTTAAGTTGCACAATTCAGTCTAGATCCAAGTTTGAATCTTCCCAAGTTTCAGAGGTGTTTGAATCTAAGCCTGGTTTCCAACACATAAAAAAGCGGGTTCTATTCAAAATTGAGAATCCATTTAAAGCTCAAACATTTCTCACCAGTAACCTTTCCTGGAGTGGCAACGACATTTGAGCTTTGCAAATGAGACAAGGTTACATGAAAAACACAGGAACATTATGTCTCTACCAAGATAACATAGCAAGATGGCATTCAAATAAGCGACTAGGACTTCTGCTAGTGTAAATCAGCATATTCCCACTGAGATTCCTACCATATGGAAACCAATATACCATGCAAAGGAACACAACAATTTCAAAATCACATTTTTATCCTTTGTTATGAAAGGGAACAATACTATGTCAATAAAGAAAAAGACGACTCTCTTGGTTCAATTTCTTTAAGCATTTGACAGGAATTTCACTTCTTCCTCTGTGTAATCAATGAACCTCATTTGTGTAGGTTTTTCACACAGTAACACAGGACTGTGTAACATGGATGTATATAAATTATCAGAAATACTGGTGAAAAAGTCAGGAATAGGAAGAAGGGAGCTTAGAAACAAGTGCTATATTAGAGACACTTTTTATTTTGCAATTGACCACATTCCAAGTTGAATTTGTCCTTCTTATCAGCCTTAATATAGATTTCTCCTAGTTGCAGTTCTGACACTTTAACATAATAAATTATTACGCTAACATGCTAAAACACAGTTGTATTAAATGGCCTGTTGAAGACAATTAAATCCTTGTGAAGGCATGCAGAACAAGATTCCGGAGAAAATTATTAAAACGCAATCCTAATAAATAAGTGCAATCAACACAAAATTTGAAGCCCAAATTTTGAGTGTGTGGCAACAGGCAGCATGTGCGTCTGAACCTTTGAAGGGGTAACGGTGTCTTGTATTTTAGAGAAAGAGCATGACTATGGTCACCATAGACAATACCCATCGTGTGTCTGGCTTGGGGAGCCGCCGTCTCCCCCCCCACCATTACCCACAGGACACATACCCACCCCACAAACCTTCCTTCGGGTTGCCCGGCACTGAGCGCCGCTGCTTCCTGGTCCCCCTCAGCCATAGGGGGTCACCATCAAGGGCTGCACCAAAACCCCTGGCTGCACCACTACCCCCAGGGGGAAGCAATGGATAAATGGCACAGTGGCCCTGCCCTCCCACATACCACCCCGACTTTAATCAATACAAATCTGAAGCCCAAATTTTGAGCGTGAGAAGGAGTTAGCCATAAATTTACTCCCGTTGCCTGCCAATGATACATTATCGACACTGAGGAAAGAAGACACCTGCGCAGTCAATAGTGGAAGCCGCTCCACTGCCACAGTTAGGCATTTATAGCAGAGGTTCGCTTAATTTAAGGATGCTGACTACTTCTCTCTACCAACTCTAGCCGAGGCATGGGTAGTCCCGAGCATCAGGCAGGCTGAATTGTTCCTCACACCCCCACACTTAGGTGCAATAACAGCCACGATGCCTGTGTTCAACTCTACAGCACTTGGTGTGACAGCCAGCCCTCTGCCTCAGTTTGATTTGCAGGTTACCACAAGGAACTTCAATAGTTTGCACATGAATAATAAATACATAAATAAACTGGCAAAAATAACACTCCCGGGAAATCAGCAATGAATTGCCAGGTGTATTTCTTACCGGGGCGGGGGGGGGGGGGGGGGGGGGAACAAAACAAAACCAAACAAAAAATGAGAAAGGGAGAAGATGAATAACTGGGAGAGAATTATGCTCCAAACCTTCCCTGGTCACGGAGTGTTGACAGAATAAGAAGTGCTGAACTGTGGGCTATTTGGAGATGCATTTGTCAGTCGGTGCACAACTTCCCCCAAGTCTGGGCTTTATATTTGGTTAATGCTATTAGAGCTGGGAAAGACTATTAGGAAACTGAGAGATGAAAATGATATATGAAATTAGTGTTTCTGACTGTTTTTCCTTCCTCCAGGTTATTTCTACAAATCAGTGTTGTGAATTCTTATCTTGTTCCCTAATCAAACAACTCCAGTGAGCGGCAGAGGCAGGGTTAGAAAGAGGAATCTCCAGTGGTCTGTGCCTCAGAGCTGTGGTTTACTCTCTCCCTTCTCAACTTTGAGGTAGCTTCATTAACTTGGACTTAGGTTCCAGCCTCAGCTCCTGCTGTGGAGAAAAAAAAAAAGGGATGAAAGAAAACCTCAACATGATCCAGCCAGACCTTGAAAAATTAGACCCACAGAAGTAAAGAATACAATCGGAACTTGCAAAGACATTTTTTTTATTGGCCTTGTAATTTCCTCACTAAACACCCTTTTAGCAGCCTACCCGTCTCAGAATCTTAATTATCTAGCGGCCCCTCATAATGGCCCCATTCATGGCTTTGCAGAGCAAAAGCACTGTGATATCGCAAACACAGGAACTCAGAAGATACAGCATGTTCCTGAGGAAGGGCTGCACACCCACAGATAGTTGGCAGAGGGAATTTGCTACTTGGAGAACATAATATAATACAAATATGTGGATTTTTTCTTTCTTTCTTTTTTTCCCTGAAGCAAGGAAGAGGAGATGCTGTGCCCGAGTTGTGTGTAAAGGAAAAAAAGCCCTCTGATATACAGTTCTGAATAAAGCAGAATATTATAGGCTCTCCATCTCTCTCCTCCACCATTTCCGACTGTTCATTGACTACCATAAATTAATATGACGTGATATATTGTATGGGCTGGAGACATTTTATGAGCTTTTGAAATCTTTTCCAACAGGAAATGTGAGGCATCACTTACTGTTCAGGCTTTTTTGGTTCTGTTTGTTTGGAAATGAACTACAGGCTGGAAATATTTAATCTGAATCAAAACAAAGAATAACGAGTTGGTCAGCATCCTTGAGAACTGGACATTTTTAGCTATTTGAGTACATACTTCTACAGACCCTTTCTATGATAAAAGAAAGAAAGAAAATACTGTTCTATCAGGAGGAATATAATTGTGAAGTTTTCATAAGCTACTAGCTCTGAGAGTCCGTTACTTCTGAAGCCCCCACTGATTTAAGCTCTCCAGGTACTTTCTGCAGTCAGTTTTGCTTCTTAAATTTGTTGTCTGACTTTGTCTAAAAAAGAAATAAAATTTAAAAAGGAAAAAAGAAAAAAAAATCCACAGTTTTCCAAACAGAAACTGTATCATATGCAAAATACAGCCCAGAAAATTATATTCAATCACTTACATTAAATAAAAATCTTGCCAAAAAAGCTGTAACTACTGCATAAGCAATATAAGAATTTAACCAAAGAAATCACTGTTCAGAGAAAATATCAACTCCCTATGTCCGTACTTGTCTTTGGATGACAGTTAAATTAATATATTTGATATTCCAATAGAAATGGTCCTATTTACTTCAGGATCTGCTGTCCTAGGCCTACTCAATGAAAATTGACCAAGATCCTCTGCATAACTTCATGAAGACCTACCAATTTTTATTTCAGCAAATGTACTCCCTCCAGAACTGGTGGGCTAGCCAAACACCATGAGCCATATTCCTGGCTGCAATGCCAAAATAAAAGTGACCCCAGAACAATGGTAAGAATTATGGAAAAAAGGGGAAAAAAAATTTACCTAGGACCCTCACAAGATCAAAGCCAAGTGTACTTTTGGTCCACCTCCATCCAGCCTAAAAATTGCTTTTTAACAATAACCCTATTGTATCTAGTTTGTGCAGATGTGATCCAGGTCAATTTACATATTAGAAATATCCAGATTAAAAAACAAAATAAAATAAAACAAAAAAAAACCCAACAACAACTATTGTGTTGGATACAGAGAGGCATTTGGACCTGGGAGGATGGGAGGGTGGGGATTTATAGATAACACCTCCCTGAAGACTTTGGATGAATCCACTCTTCAAGCAGTACGGCAACGAAAAAAACTTACAACATTGCTTTTGGGGACAGGACTCCTTCCCAGAGGCCTGTTTTTAGCCACCAGAGAGGCCACCTCAGAGAGGACCAAAAGCCAGAGACACCCCACAGGTATCCAGCAGCCTGTGCATGAGCTGCATTAGGAATCACCTTCAGGCTGGTTGTGCTTTAGGAACCTTATCACATGAGAGTGTACCAACCCAGCACCATGTTGGCACCTTGTAAGAAAGACAAAGGAACATAAAGGAAAGAAACAGCCACTTTCTCTCATTTGAAAAATGTCTCCTCCAGAAGAGGGTGAACAGAGGAGTGTGTGCATGCCAGACTACCCAACTGCACCTGCCCTAGACTGATACAGTAGCATCAGTCTCCACATTTCATGAATAATAAATGCCTATGTTAAAGGAAGGGATCGCTAGAGAGGGTAGACTGAAGGAAAGCATAAGTTAAACAGCGAGAAATGCATCTAATATTTGCATTTACCAACTGGAGCCCAGAGTTTTGCATCGCTAGGCAGAAGAAACAAATTGACCTCTTCACAGAAGTGGCGCACTGAAGATGTTTAATGAATTGCTTCAGAAGCAGAATCAGTTCTGAACTGAACACAGGTATTTCAGGGAGGAAAAAGACGCATAAAAGCACTGTGCAAACTGCTGACAGCACTAGCTATGTAAGAGACAATCAAGGTACTTAACATTTTAAAACACATGCTCTGCATAATAACCAACCCTGTAGAAGCCTCAGTCGCTCTTCCAAGCACTGAACGAAGAGGAGCATTGCTGTACTAGGATCATAAAAGATATCCTTTAAGCCTCTTGCATAAATGCATGTGTTCCGAGTTGGAGAAATGTTAACTTACATTCTTCATGTACTTAGGGGCCATTTTCCCCCTCAGAAGCTGAGGGGAGAGGAAGAAGGGGGCATCACGCTATTTTCTACAAACATGCTTAACCTGTAGCAGCTGCTGTCAGTGTTTCCAGTGTCAATACCAACAGCGAACAAAGTAACTGGAGAAGTGCAGGGAGTTTGCTTCAGATGTAAGACTCGGGAAATCAGAGGTTCCTCTCTCAGCCCAGGGTTAATTACTTTAATGACCATACCTGAAAGGGTGTGGATGGAGGAGAGAAAGGGGGGGTCTCCACAAATTCAGAAAATATTTCCTGCAAAAGTTACAAGTGGCCACTCTGTAATTCCCCTGAACCATTGGGTCTGAGTCAACTAATAACACTCACTATCTAGAATATACACAGTTCTTCTAATGAACATTTCCTTTAATGAGTGCTGTGTGGTATCACAGAAAAGTGCTCAGGCCATGGGTGATGAGGGGGCAGCTGCTGCCTGGCTTCCAGGCCCTGAGAAGGCTGCTGGAGAGGGGACAGGAGTTTTACAAGAGGTGGTGGCTGATAAGACTGGTAAGAGCTTGTGTAGCTCTTCGTTTCTGGGTCACTAGGTCGAGTGCAGAAGCATGCAAAAGTCAGCTTCATCTCTCTAGCAGTCACCTGGTGCCTACGTGAAGTGAGGCAGTTGTTTCAGCCCAGCTCCTCCCAAGCAGCTGCTTGCTCTCATTGCAACCCAGGCTGGCTCCCTCCGTGACAGTCTCCGTAGGAAAGCATGGCAGCAAATCGACATATAGCTTGAACTGCTTCCTGACGCCTGCAAAGCCTGATTTATGTCAGGAAGGTGATGTGTCCTCCTCACAGTAAATCACAATTGTCTTGAACTTTTGACCAACTTACCTACACTCTGCCCACTAACATACCTCCACTGAGCGTACTTCACACACACCGCTATTGCAGCTGCAGTCTCTAAAAGGAAACCAAGCGAGCAGAAATACAAAGTCTCTCCTTGTCCCACACATACGCAGTTCCACACATGCGTGCTTCACAGCAAAGGAGATCAATGTTTGGTCCTGAAGCAACTGCAGGGCTCCACTGCCATAACTCGCAGATGGGCAAGGGCTGAGCCCTTCCAGCAGCGCGCCGGAGCTGGCACGCCACCCTGCCACAGCACTCACCCCCCTCTTACTTGGCAGCGGGTACCGAGCCTTGGTATTGTGGAGTTATGACCGAGTTTTCTAAAATGTACTGATTGCAATTTTTTGTTGATATTACCTCCTCCAACACAGTTTGGGCTTGCAATATTAAGACAGCTTGGGTTTACATACAGAGGGAATACAAATAGCTTTCCTGCAAAATAAGTGGTGAAAACACACCATTTGACGGCGCTGCGTGGCTTACAGGAATTATGGTCTCCCGTTTGGGATGAACTGTGCAGTTCTCTTGCGGTGTTGCCATTATGAATAATGTGGCCACACTAAACTCACGCTAATAAAACCTGAATCTATCACCGCATTGTTCGGCACTCTGTATAGGAGAAACCCATCCATTAGCGAGGCGGGCACTGAAAACTCTTTGTGGCAGGAGCAGTGCAGGGACAGCTTCACAGCAGCTATTCAGAGCCACTTTACAGCTTCCTGAGCACAGCCCAGGCTGGGCTGCATGCCAGCAGTGTGGGAAATGGCTGGCAGAGGAGGCTCTGGCCACTGATTTGTAGATCACATGAATCCCCTGGGAAAAGGAGCTGGTACTGAGAGTACCTGCTAGAGAGTGCTTGTAGCATGTCTGCAGCCCATCTTTAACATTTGTTTCAGCCCACCTGTGCCTTTGACAGTTCCTTTGACAAAGTAAAATTGCTAAGACTCTGTGCAAATCGGACAATCACGCCACCGCTTTAGCTGCTACGTAGCTGCTATGCAGCGGAGCCTGCATCGACATCAGAAATGTTCAAACCAAAGTAGGCAGCCACACCAATGAGAGGGACAATCCGGTCTCCCGAGGCAGCATGCTCAGAGGGGGGCTCCCCGCCCTCGGGGCAGGAGTGGAAGCACCACAGACTTCCCACTGCCACCAGCCTGGTTGCAGGAGCAGAGCTGATGACCGCAAAAGGCGTGTCTGCTTACTCGGAGCAGAGGCGAAACCAAAAGCAGTGAGAGCATCTACCGGCAACACCATCTGCTTCCTAGCCAAAAGCCTCCAGCCTTCCTTGATAATGGCTGACATATGCTGCTTCCTGCATGTCCCGTGACTAGGCTGGCCGGCCTCCATTTGTCCTCCTTCAAACCGCTTCAGTTTGATGAATGCTTTAACCCTAGAGAGTTACCCAAGAATGGACTAACACCATGCCTTACATTTCTTCTGCATGAAGCTCCTAAGAAATATCTTACTAAGTTGAACTGCCTTCCTTTAAAGAAATCCATGACTTTGCTTCTGGATTTGCCTTTCCTCCAAGCAGCGGTATTTAGACATGCAAAACCATCCCGCGAATTCACCCGACTGCTGTGGCACAAAGACAGCCCTGATGAGAAAGTTTGAATTGAACATCTTTCAGCGGATGACAAATCTTGGCCTGCCTGAAGCCTTTGGAAGCCCAAAATGCAATGCAAATTAAAGTTCAAGGAGCCTAGAAGAAAACTATTTTAGCTTTAGGCTTTCAACCAAGCAAAAAAGAGTTAAAAATTTTATTTTAAACAGCAGTTCAATCATTTGCTTTCCCAGTATTAATGAACGCCTTCTGCCTGTTTCCCCAGATAAGGCTGTGATTCACGTAGCAGGCATACCCCAGAAACTCAAAAGGTCAAAAAGACGGCAACAAAGAATTTTGTTAATATTACCTAGAATCCACTTTGTTCCTTTGGCTATTTTAGTATCAGTAAATAACTCTCTAGGTTTTCTGACCTAAGCAGTTCCATTTGAGCAGCTTCCCAGCCTGGATGTTTCTAAAATGTTACCAAATGATTAAACACAAATCCTCAAATGAAGAGAGCGGGTTTTATTAAATATCCCAGAGCAGTGCTGACTGCCCACACTTATGCCCATGTCTGGCTGCTGGCTGATAAACGCCTTGGCTTTAAGATATTACTTATTAGCATGCCTGTATATTTCCACCTCACACAGTCACCCAAGGGTGATTGCTATCTGTTAATTGAATTCTGTGCCAGCAACTGTGTCTTTGTGTGCCTGCCATTATAATTTTGAGGATTGTGACTTCATTTCCTATTTACAAGTTGCAGCGATAAAAAAAGTGCATTTATTTATATATTAATAAACACATTTTTGTAGCTATATGGCAGGGGATAGGTGGAAATCACATGTGAAACACACAGGCGTGTCTGTTCTTTTGCCTTCCTTTTTCTCTTTCTTTTTAAAGGCATTCTGCTTGCCACCTGAAACAGAGCTTGTGTGGGGCAGTGATGGGAGAGGGAGCCAGGGGAGCAGAATGAGCGTCTTAAGTTTAGAGCAGAGCAAGCTGAGGCTGTAGAAATGCTTGGGTCGATGCCTTCCAAGCACTGGACTCTGTGTTGCAGGCTTACTGGAATAATGATTTGCACATCTACCGCACTTTATTCAAGCATCTCAGAGCCGTTTCCCATCACTGCCTTCATAACAGTGGTTTATGGAATGCTTCTCCCATTGTTTTAGATGAGAAAATGTAACGTGTACATGGCTTGACTCTCCCAAGACCACACTGTGAGACGGAGGTAGGACTAGGATTAGAAGCCAGCAGGAGACACAGGACCCCAGTGATATTTGAGTGAAGGCTGGCATGTCTGACCTCTGGGCCTGCATCTTAGCAGCAAGACCCACGTCTCAGCTAGCTTTTGCTGGCCTCCAAAAGAACCTGAAGCTTTTGAAAAGATATTACTCTTTTTGAGTTTGGACAAGTCTGCTTGGGCAAGCAAAGGAAACTCCTGAACCACCAACCACAGCTGGCTGCTATTGTGGGGATAGCTGGTCTATAATAAACGCATTGAGATTCACCTCATAATCCCTCTTGGCTTTCTTCCCCCTCAATATGTCTGCAGGAAAGTTGTTCAAGAATCTCAGTCCTTGGAAGATCACAAGCTGATTTCTCTGTTAAGATCCACAACAAGCAGCTAGTAGAGAAGTGAATGTAAAAAAGCTTGGAAGGGGTTGTGGCCACCTCAGGCTAAGGGTCTGTGGAAAACCAGGGTGATCTTTTTTAACCGGCCAATTAATATTTCACGGAAAAAGCAATCAAGCCTACAGCCAAACAAGTCCTTGTTGCAGTGTCCTGTATGAAGGTGGATTTCTCACTACCCAGGTTGCGCTTCTGAGCACGCCTGCTGTGAGCACTCCTGTTTCCAAATGTCTCCAGAGACGCCACCTGAGTAATGAATTGGAGCATCCCTATATGTTATGTCAGACACTAGCCAAATACTATTTATTTAGTAGGAGATGTTATGAAAGCATTGCTTTTTAATAAGATTCCTAATATTTCCTGGAGCTTGCCTACCTGAGAGTCTCCTTCATCACTGTTTTGCTTTACCTTTTTCCATAGCCAGAACGTGCTGAGCTACAAGTCAATTAACATAAGCACCCTGGGAAGTTATAAAATGTTTTGTGAACCGGAAATAAAAGATTTGGGATCAGATTCATTTTACCATCCTAATAAATCTTTATCCAAATGGGTTTACTGTAGTCCCACCTGTCCACAGTTTAAGAGCACTTCTCTTTAGTCTGGCTTTTATGAAAAGGCTGGATGCATATTGCTATGAATTAGCTTAAGAAATAATTTTTGCCTGTAGACAGTTGTATGCTTCATATTCATCACTGATTCAGCTAACACTAAAAAAACTGGCTTCAAATATCCCCTTTTTGTGTTAGAAATTCTCTATAAATTATTTTATTTTAAAAATGAAATACAGTAACTGTTTTCAGAGAAAAAAATTTCCAAGGACAAATTGTTTGCGATGTAATAGATGGAACTAAGGATGCCATCTATTACTGAGATCACTCAGCTTCATCTGTAAATTTATTTTGGCTGCTTATAACTTGGGCAAACTTTATCCACTTGAACAAATTTTTTTTTTTAGATTGGGTGTCATCCTCATAGCACTTATAAATTCTGTTGAAATTAAGTTTCTGGGATTTGCTTGCCTTCTTAAAACATAGGAAAGCATGCATGCACAAAGGCCATTAAAAAACATACTTACTAAAACTCAAACTTATTGAAGTCTTCTAATAATCGAATTGGACAATATCAGAATTAACAGCGTTGAAACATTTCAAGGTCATCGTGCAGGTGATTTGATAATATTTAACCCTTGAATAGTAAATATAAATAATATATGTTCTGAAACCAAAAGAAAAGAAATCAAGTCTACAGTGAAACAACTGGCAGTGAGAAATACCTTCTTCTGATTTTGAATTGCTCACATTTTTTCCTGTCAAAAATATCTTCACAAACAAAATGTTCCTATGAAACATTTCAACTCCGACAAAGCAGCATTTCCTGGTGGAAGATATTCTGGTCAAAAAAACCCTTTCAACAAAATGTACTCCAGGCTCAGTCTTTGATTATACGAGAACACAGTGCTCTTTCAAATGTCTTAAATGCAAAATTAGTCCTGCTCGGTGTATAGCTCTAGACTGAGAGGTGAATTAGTGCAGGGCGTTCTCTTGCTGCAAGCTCTTGCTGTTGGGGTGGGAAAATCAGAAACATACTCACTGAGCCAGGTCAGTTGCTTAGGTGACCAAATCCAGGGAAAAGTTCTTGTCTGGGAAACATCGCAAATTTGGCCTTGGTCTGATCCCAAGGCTTGGCCAGAGCCTGGAGCCTTGGCCTGCAACACGGTCACACACCCGTAGCAACTGACGGCAGTTGGGGGACAACCAGAGTGTGGCTAGTAAAGGCCATGTTATAACGCATACATGCATAATTGGGGGTTGAATTAGGATTGCACCTTACCTCTGATGCTCCATAAATTTGAGTGCTTGGCTTTGTGACATTAATATTTTTTGAATCTGTAATTTTTGTTGTATAATTGTATATAGTACATAATTACTCATAATTCATTACTGCACATGCGACTGCAGACAATGTTTAGACATTAAATCTCAGCTCAGTGATTGAATAGAGGGTACAGTAAAAATAAATATCCATGTATTTTGTAAATATTTGCATAATGAGCTATTTAAATGCAAGAGATTCTAACATATGTAAACAATTGGAAATACTGTGTGTGTGTAAGTCTAAAGTGGATGCAAAAATATATACAAACCCTTGTAAAATCATATGATTTAGGAGGCAAACATAGCATATTTTTTAAGGCTTTATGTATTCCAGTACTACAGACTGTTGTTGTAGTTTAACCCCAGCCGGCAACTAAGCACCACCCAGCCGCTCGATCACTACCCCCACAATGGGATGGGGGAGAGAATCAGACGGGTAAAAGTGGAAAAACTCATGGGTTGAGATAAAGACAGTTTAATAGGAAAAGCAAAGGCCACGCACGCAAACAAAGCAAAACAAGGAATTCATTCACTACTTCCCACCGGCAGGCAGGTGTTCAGCCATCTCCAGGAAAGCAGGGCTCCATCACGCGTAACGGTTACTTGGGAAGACAAACGCCATCACTCCAAACGTCCCCCCCTTCCTCCTTCTTCCCCCAGCTTTATATGCTGAGCGTGACATCATATGGTATGGGATATCCCTTTGGTCAGTTGGGGTCAGCTGTCCCAGCTGTGCCCCCTCCCAGCTTCTTGTGCACCCCCAGCCTACTTGCTGGTGGGGGGGGGTGAGAAGCAGAAAAGGCCTTGACTCTGTGTCAGCACTGCTCAGCAGTAACGAAAACATCCCTGTATTATCAACACTGTTTCCAGCACAAATCCAAAACACAGCCCCATACCAGCTACTGTGAAGAAAATTAACTCTACCCCAGCCAAAACCAGCACAACTGTAAATACACATTATATTAAAAACACATTGCTCGGTACAATTAGTCATTTTCCAGAGGAAATAATTTTCCTGTTGTTACAAAGCTGCCATGTAACATGATGTAGAGCTTCTCCTGCAAAACTTTTTCCCAGCTCAATGTGCAGCAGTGCATGCAATGGGAAGTGAGAAGCTGCCTCCACCAAAACACACCGCTTGCTTCTTCTGGTCTTAGTCCAGTCTGAGACTTCTGGACCAGTGCGTCAAATGGCACCTTAAAGAGGCTCCGCAACCCCAGCCACAGCGTAATGTGGTTCAGTGTGGTTTCTGCAAAGGAAATGTAGTGGTGGAGGATGGAGGGAACAAAAAGAATTTCAAAGTGAAAGCTTTTTTTTGTGTTAATAACCAGCCTGAGCTAGCTGTCAAGGAGAGAAACAATGAACATTGTAGCTAGCATTGTAGCTAGGCTGCCTACTGACTAATTACTGCCTTTGCAGAAATCAGCTCCTGTGCTGAGGGCCCAAAGCAGTTAGATCATACCCACAGTCACACCTCTGAGCTCGCAACTGATTAAAGAAAGTGCATAGTGGACTGTTGCGGCCATCTCCCTCAGGCTTCATGACTCAAAGGGACACTGCTAACGAGATGCATCCCACCTCCTGTGGAGCACTCCACATCTCTGTGGAGTGGACAGGTGGAGGGCCCCCCAGCTTTGGGAGGCACAGCTGGCCTGCATGGCCAAGAGGACATGGACAAGGGATCTGCTGTCTTCAGTGGGACTCATTGTCCCAAAATCACCTAGGTGCCAGGCCTATATTAGAGCAGCTGTCAATAGCCCCATGGCCAAAGCAGCCAGAGACCTCGGGGTGGCAGGGACAACCCAGCCACACCCCTGTCCCCAGGCGGTACCCCTGCTGCTGCTGCCATGCTTTAGGGTGCAGGAAGACCACCATCTGTGTCCTAAACAACTTCTGTTGCAACATCCCAGGCCCTGGACCTTTGTGCATATGTCGAACTCCCAGCACCTGAGCAGTTAATAAATGTTTGAGTCACTGGGGAGCTAATTTAAGATAGCCCACAATAACTGGGTGTAGCGAATAATTAGTGGACTGAAGAAATGGAAGATAATATGAGATGCCTGGGTGTGGGTGTTTATGTGAGGCATAGGGAGCAGTTTTTGACTCGGAGGTTAAGTTTTCTGGGCCAGATTTAACACTATGGAAACTTCAGCATAAATTTTGGGGAGGGAAGAAATTAGTGTCATTCTCTTCTATGGGACATTTAGTTTCAACATTAAACTCAAACATATTTTCATTAGTAATGCTCCCAGTCATCAGACAGCTCTGAATTTTTAAAACCTCCCTTTCGAACTCCTACACTACATTTCAGACATGTTGTGTCCAACTCATGACAAGCCCTGCACCAAAAAAATATTTTCTGCACAGGCATTCCACATGCTTGGAGGCAAAAAAAGGGTTTTCTGAAATGCCACACGCAAGAAAGCCATTTGGGTTGTGGGGGAGAATCACTCAGTGTGCACACCACAATCACAGTCATATTTCTTACACCTTCCAACAATCAACCCACAAAGCTAACGCTCCTCAGAAATGCTTTTAAGAGATTTTCTACGCACCTGAAATAAAGATAACATTTACGCTGCTGTTCCTTGTTGAGCAGTGTTGTGATTTAACCCCAGCCGGCAACTAAGCACCACCCAGCCGCTCGATCACTACCCCCACAATGGGATGGGGGAGAGAATCAGACGGGTAAAAGTGAGAAAAGTTGTGGGTTGAGATAAAGACAGTTTAATAGGAAAAGCAAAGGCCACGCACGCAAGCAAAGCAAAACAAGGAATTCATTCACTGCTTCCCACCGGCAGGCAGGTGTTCAGCCATCTCCAGGAAAGCAGGGCTTCATCACACATAACGGTTACTTGGGAAGACAAACGCCATCGCTCCAAACGTCCCCCCCTTCCTCCTTCTTCCCCCAGCTTTATATGCTGAGCATGATGTCATATGGTGTGGGATATCCCTTTGGTCAGTTGGGGTCAGCTGTCCC
>NW_008795137.1:329770-337994 GCF_000699145.1 Aptenodytes forsteri | reverse complement strand
CCCCCCTTCCTTCTTCTTCCCCCAGCTTTATATGCTGAGCATGATGTCATATGGTGTGGGATATCCCTTTGGTCAGTTGGGGTCAGCTGTCCCGGCTGTGTCCCCTCCCAACTTCTTGTGCACCCCCAGCCTACTCGCTGGTGGGGTGGGGTGAGAAGCAGAAAAGGCCTTGACTCTGTGTAAGCACTGCTCAGCAGTAATGAAAACATCCCTGTATTATCAACACTGTTTTCAGCACAGCCCCATACTAGCTACTATGAAGAAAAATAACTCTATCCCAGCCAAAACCAGCACAAGCAGCTATTCTTAAAACCAAGATGTGTTCTATGACTAACCTGTTTCCAAAGGAAACTTGAGCAGCTAAAAACCATGCCTTCTGCAGACCAAGGAAAAAGGCCAGTCAATTTTGTTCCACCCATTTCTCAAAGTCTTATAATGTGAAATGCTATGATTTTAAAAATTTATTATTAAAATAATCTTTAATTAATACAGGGTAATTTTACACAGAAAGAAATCTCCCTTTTCTTTTCTCCACCCCCAAAAAAAGGCTCTGAAATTAAATTATTCTGGTAGTGGAAAGCATCTCCACATCTTCACCACAGACAAATATGCGAGGAGGAAATGCGCTTGACAAAACCTATGTAATAAAAAAATCTCAATTCCATATATCAGTCTTTCCCAGCCTTCTCTCTCACTGTCCTTACTTGTACATCTAGTATCTGCTTCAGCCCAATGCTCTTTTAAGAACAAAAGGTTAAGGTGGGCTCAGCTTATGTCTAAACATCTGGATGTGCTACAAGATGCGTGCGTCCTGACAAAGGGTGGTTGGAGTCCAGGGGCTCTCAGGCATCTCCTCTCATCCATGGTCTTCTCCTGTACTCCACCAGAGCACTGCATTTACAGGAGTTTGCAGCTGTGTAGCTGCACACCTACATTCACGGTACATTGTATGGGACAGCTTAAAATTCTAAGCAAAGTCCCTCTCATCCCACAGGCTTCTTCCAAAGTACAGCTCCCCAGAAATACATGTGAGGAATTAAGCACCAGATCGTTACCTCCCAGCACGCTCTCTAGAAGCGAAGGGCAGAGGAAGAGGAAGGGAGGACTTCAGCACAGGACCCATCGGTGTACAGATGACACTTGCATGGGCAAAGATCTCCTGTACGCTTGCAAAGGTGCAAGCACCACACATAGCCACTCGGATTTGCTCATGTAACCCTCCCAGTAGACTATCTGCTTTTATTACTGGAAGGCCTCTTACACGGGACAATTTCTTCCCAGCAGAGGTGCTTCCTGCTCCCACATCTGCCCCTGCCTGCTGCCTCCTCTATCCCTTCCCCTTCCCACCTCCTTGGGACCTAAGCTACTGCCATCATGTCCTTCTCCATGACAGGTGCCAGGCATTGCCTTTTGGGCACTGGCTCAAGCAGGGGCAGGCAGCAAGTGGTTCAGGAAGGGGGGGGCAGCAGCTGTGCTGCTGCCAGCTCACAGAGATGAGCTGTGCTTGTGTCAAAGGTCTCCCATGTAGCTGCATGCTTTACATGCCTTGGGACAGCTGTGCATTAGGGCCAAAGTTAGCCTTTCATTGTAAACTGTTTTAAGCAGCCATTTAAAAAGCAAACCACCTACCTTGGCCTCCTTTTGCCATCTCTTTGCACCTTCATTGTTGCCAGCAGAACTCTTAAAATTGTTCAGCAAAAGTTGTCTCCGGATGGAGACATCTCCATAGTATGAGCACAGCAGAAGGTCCCCACCGACAGTTTTGGGGGGTTGGCTTCAAGCATGTATGTGTCCTCATGTTTTTGAGAACGAGGATAAGACAGGCTAAAAGCAATCAGACGTACGGGCTTCTTGTTTAGCAGGTAGGGACACACAGCCTGCTTGTGTGCAATGAAGAAGGAAAGGTAGTGCATTTTGGAAGCAAATGATCGGGTCTGCACTAGCAGCTCTTTATGGTCCAGCAATGGAAGGTCTAATTGAGGCTGTACAATTATCTCCTCACTATCTAAAATGAAATGTGCACTTCCTCGGTGGTTATCATTGATGAAAAGCCAATTGGGGAAAAGGTTGAAATACACGGAAATACAGGATCAATTTTATTTGTAATGGTTTTTAACATTTCATCTATGCATTTAACTGGCTGAAGCAGGTGGAAATAAATATTATGTTAGCAACTGCGTCATGGAATGAGGCTTCGCTTTTGATTAAAAAAATAAAGGGAAAACAACCATCACCATTTTATGGCTATCATAATTTGTTTCACATACATTTTTTCAATACTAAGGTATACTAAAATATTTAACTAGTAAATAAAATGCCTATAAACTTCTAAAGAGATCTTCAGAGCACCTGGACAAAGACTGAAGAATGTGTTTTTATTCTGTGTTAATTGTCTTGTACTACTTACATGAGTCTATATAATAAGATAGGTACATACATAGTTACACATGCAATTATCTCTTTATCTATGCATCACTTCCATATAGTAAAAATGTACTAAAAATATTGATCTCAAACCTTATTATTCATTGCTCTGTTTCTTGTTTTATTGGTATTAACCATATTTGCCTCCACATAAAGTTTATTTTGCTGATATTATTACCACACCGCGCAAACTGAAATCACAAACTGAGATACAAATTCAGGTTCAGACACCAATCCTGAATTCCCCCACTGCAGAGCAGTTTAGAGTTCATGCTTAAAGAGGCATAAAGATAAAAGCTTAATTAATGCATTTTTTCATTTTAAAATATGGAATATACGCACCAAGCTGGAGGCAAGAGAACATCATCTTTTATACGATATCATATAATTTGATCTCTTAAATATCAGACATCAATAATATTACTGATGTAAATAAATAAATAAATAAATAAAGATAAAGTAAAAATCTGACATGTATCATGTCTAGGGGCCTTGGTTTTATTTTGAACCTATAAACCTCGGGTAAGGATCAAGACTTTTCCACTGAAGTTTTTACCCAGCGGATGTTTATTTTTCTCCAATGTAATTTGATGCTGCTGTTGGTTTTGGCATTAATACATTAAAAGTTAAATTTATGTCAGCACCAACAGATCAACTATCAGATGTTGCTATTAACTTTGACATCAAAATCATTAAGAAATTGCCATCATGTAAATTAATTATCAGAATTTTATTGGCATGAATGCATAATGATATTACTCATGCAAATAATTAAAGAAAACGCACAGTGAAAAACACATTAGAATAATGGCACAAAATGTCATTATTCTGGCTTCTTGACAACTAGACACTATTAGTTTTCAGCACAGTGAACTTTAAGGTTAACAGAAAGAGTCAGGGAAGTCCAGTGCAGGGCTCAAGCTGCTTTTATTTGTGCCTTTATTTATTCAGTATATGAGACGGTAGGAGTGAAAACTAACATTTTTTAACTCATCAAAGAAAGCTTTCTACATCACTCTGGGAGATATTAAAAAAATAAACAAACCACCAAAGCAGCAGAATGACTTACAGTGCTGTTGTCCAAAGATATATGTTCTTTTGTTGTTGCCAATTTCAGGTCTCAAAGGACCTCAGGCACAGAAAGGTTGCTCTTGTTAAAATGCTAGGATTTTTCTAAGCGCAGGAGAGTAATAATTAACCTGAAAGTATTTAGGTTATCTCCTTCCACCCCCGACCCAAAAGGTAATTATTACTGATCAGTGCTCAGGGAGAAAGAGTTGTGATTACGGTGCATGTATGTGTTCTCTTAATTTAATGTGTAATGGACTGAGTTAGCTTTTTCGTCAACAGCAAAAGACTGTCCACTCTAATAGAATAAACATTACTAACGACTCAGTGGTGCGTGCCAGCTTACTCACCAGCTGGACACATTTCTTTTAAATGTCTCTCTCCATTCCCTCCCAAGTCAATGGAAGAGGTCTCTCTCAGTCATGGTTTTGTACTCGATCCAGAAATGATATTATAGAAATAATGCAAAAAGGCAGTCATTTCTGGGCTTCTTGCCTTCCAGCTCCCATCTTTACTAGACTAAGGAAACACCACCACCCCCCCAAACCAGAAGTTCACATCCTAAAATTAAAATTTAATGCTTTAAATAGTTAAAGCATGGGGGGAATGAGCCTTATTTATCCTCCTATAGAAGACCACTCCTAATGACACTCGGAAGAAAAGGAGTATTTCCAGGATAAAGTGGAGGGCTAGGAAACAGGACATCTATGAGCTGTTCTTGGCCCTATCCTTGTTCTTCTACATAATTTCAGGCACGTCACTTAAATGACTTGCCTTAAATTTTTCCCCGTTGCCAAAGTGAGAACAGCAGTGCCAACACAAAGAGAACACAAAGAGATGTGGCAAAGGATCCACAATTAAAAAAACAAAAGCCACTCCATAAATTAAAACTAGTCAAGCTACCTAAGCATGCATGAACATCCTAGAAATGTCTCAGAAAATCTGTAAAAGATTCTTTTGTGACCTAACTTCCAAATTCTGCAGCTGAATCTGCCAGCACAGACTCCTGCATGTCTGAGGAGTCGCTTCTAAATCTCTGTTTGGACCCTCCTTGCCACTGCACTCTCTAGTCTTGACGTAATGAGTCTCAACTCCGAAATGGGACACAATGGGCAGGCAATCTGCGCGTCACTGCTACCAAAGGTTTGATTGCTGTCTAGATCTCCTGGCAGTTCAGAGCTTATTTTCTCCGGTTTGCTTTGGGGGGATGGGGAGAGGCACAGAGCAAACTATTTTAGGGCAGTCAAGGTCTCTGGGAGCAATCTGGATCATAATTAATATCAAGGCGATGGCAAATGTAATTTTTAAAAAAAAAAAAAGACTTAAAAGCTGTTTCTGGTTTTCTTTAAACTTTATAAGTTGCCTTGGGGACAGCTAACTTTTCAGGTATGCTTTGACTTTTTATGGTGAAATACAGACATTTTACTTGAAACAGTTTGTTTAATGATGCCCTGAGCCTTTTACTTCTGTTTAACAATCCAAGCTTTGTTTCTAATCCATCAACAGATAGGTCAAACTTGTACCCATAATTTAAAGTTATGTTAATAAGATCTATGACATGTCTTGCAACATTTTATTGATAATATGTAATGTATTATAAGTATCACGAGCTTGCAGAGCTGCTGTCACCCAGGGATTTTGCGCATAAGGTATTACATCTCAAAAGCATGCTGCTGCAGTGAAAAAAGGACTTTAAATAAATAGGCTGGCACAGTTCTGCCTTCAAAGGGACAGTCTATAAATTCACAAACAAGATTTACTCTGTAATGCAAGCCTGAATCAACACAGGACTTACACTGTGTAACTGAGAAGGGACACACCATGTGGTAGGGTGTTTATAGTGTGGGCAATATTGTAATGCAGAGGTTGTTTTGCAGGCACATCTTTTCCTTTTCTAATTACACTGATTGCCACCTCCCATTTACAATCACATACCCGCACTGAGTTTAACTGCAGTAATTGCTACGTGATAAATTTATATAAGGAAAATATTGAGTGTCTATTTAGTGCATTATAATGTAATTTAGCAGCTGGGGAAAAAAAACATGGCAAAAACAGCATCATGTTACTTCATCAATTCTCCATGCAACATGGCAAAGCAGCCTCTGCGCTATGTCTGCAAGACCTCTGAGGTACAGTATCTGCATCTGGATTAGAACGAACATCTGTAAATGCACTAGCTAACTTCTAGTTTATGGCCACATTTACTTGTGTGAGTTTACGATGTCCTGCAGATGATATTTTTTGCTCCCCTGCTGTTTGTCTATGGTATAAAACTAGATTCCTGGGAAAGGACAGACGGTACATTACTTAGGGAGCAATAAAACCCTGAAGTGATGGTCCTTGTGACATCATCTGAAGATGTAATTCACTCAAGGAGTTGCTTTTTCTCCACCCAAAAATTTAGCAACGCAATCTACTAAGAATCAGCTTGCTTTTTTTCTTATTAAAAAAAATAGTTAAAATTACAAACAATACAGGATACCCTTACCTGGTTAATTCTAGCTTTACAGGGGTTAGGACCCCATGCAATTTAGTGCCAACTGGGAAAACACGTCTCCCTCCGAAGAGTTAATCCGTGTCTGTGTTACGGCACCAGCATGTGGTGGTGTTACATGATCAGCAGAAGTCCTGGCTCAAGTCACCCACCCTCAGAGCTGTCCCTGACTTTCAGAGGTCAAGATCATGTTACCTGTCATCTTCTCCTGTATGAGCAAAGGAAATGTATTCTCTCCAGCTACTTTCATCTCTGCCTACAGAGCTGTTGCTTGACAAGTAGAGGTGTATTAAATACATATAAATAAGTATATATAAATACATATGAATATAATAATAATAAATAAATTAAATACAGAAATACCTTTATAAAAACAAGTCCGCTCGATAAGCAGTCCAACTCAGGTGGTGGGATATATAGGACTTGCAGTTGACCACTCCTGAGAACGAGGTGAATAGCACTGAAGCCTGCAGTGAAAGAGCAAACAAAGTGTGATCTGCTAACCAAAGATACAGCAAAATCAAATGTTACACCCTGCAAGCTGAACTGGAGTTGCAACTCATGAGTCCTGTTTAAAACCAGAACAGAATCACACGGCCCAGTGTTTAGGCAGGTGGAAGAAAAGGACGCATAGTGTGTCTGTCCTTCAGAAATATTTTCTGCAGTTTTAGCTAGTTTAACTGGAAGATTTCTGACCTGGGTTGCTTTGGAGAGCAATACTGCACTCGCTTTTCTAAGAGGCAATGTTATAAATTATCATTTGCTACTAACTGAAAAGGAGGGATTATGGACAAGTACTTGGAGTGGCATATTAAGAACTGCAACTCCTCAGCCCTGCTGCCTGCTCAGCTTTGCATCTTAAGTCTTTAGGCAAATAACTTTAACCCCTCCGCACCACAGACTACAAACCTGTGAAGCAGTCACTCCCACGAGTGCTGAGTTTAAATATGTATTTTTAAAGATCTTTGAGATTCGCTGGCACACCTTACTCTAAAATGGCAGATATCTTCTAGCCAAATTCACGGGCTGTGAAGTATCAAGGAAAAGAGAAAATGCTGAAGAGCCAGCAAAGCTAGTATCTATAGCCTGGCCATGCTGGGGACTCCTGCAATTACAGTTTGTTCTTTTGATTAACCTCTCCAAAAACACAGAAGGTGTCATGCATCCTCACAGCTGTTCCTGTGCTCGTGCTCTCCCAAAATGACCACTGATCTCAGTGAAAGCCTGGCTGCCTCAGGGTGACCCAGACAGGCCCCTGGCAATGGCCAAAGCCCTTATGATTTCTCCCCAAGCTCCCGTGCTTGCCACTCCTTGTGAAACGGGGACAGAAGCAGCCCGTGGGCTCTTAGAAGCAGCTGCTGGGACCTGGAGCTCATTGGAACTCTCACTTCTTTACCATGAATATTTTTTTCTATCCAAAACTACTCTTCTCAGTTCATATTGCACGAGCATTACCCTATACTGTATTCAAGCAGCTTTTGAAGAAGTGTACTGAAAGTGATGAAGCTGGCAGGGCAGAGCCCTCCAGCCCCTCACATCTCCCCCTCATACTGCAGCACGAAAGTGGCTAATAGGCTCCCTAAAATGGTGGCTTCATCCGTCTCACAACTCCTCACACCAAAGTCACAATGCTTGCTTCGTCCCTCGCCTCAGCCCTCCTCTGCATGATTTCAGCGCAGGAGCAACGGCCCCCGCACGAATCTGGCCATGCCTGGCTGCCCGGCTGGGATGGGACGGGACGGGCAGCAGAGTGCCCAGGCAGCAAAGGTCTCCTCATTTTAGACAGAAGGATCCTGATGTACACAATCAGAGACAAAAGCATAATCAACCCTGGTCTGATTAATTGCAGTGGAAATGCTAAGGAGCTATCAACGCAGCAGCCAAGAGAGCTTAAAACTAAATATAACCTGCAGGAGGGGAAGAGAGGATGAGTCTTTGAAAACACTTCTCTGAAACGAAAGAGGAATCAAGGGAAAGTTTTCCTCTCCTCTCCCCACTCCCCCGGCCTGTGCAGTGAAACGGGAGTTCCTGCCTACCCTCTCCGAATAGAAGAGCCGCTCACCTCCCTGGGAGGAACAGCTGGGACCATCCTGCTATCACCTCCCTGCTCTTCCTCACCGCTTTAAAATTAGCATCGCTGTGATCAGGCGGCAGCGGAGGAAATGCTCACCCACCACTTGGCGTTTAGAGCTGATCACTAAAACACCACCTGCCTACCGGAGCCGGGGAGTTTGC
>NW_008795137.1:310450-325519 GCF_000699145.1 Aptenodytes forsteri | reverse complement strand
GACAGAGGTCAACGGCCAGTTACAGCATTTCTGTTTCCATCGTGAAATACTACGTATGTCTTCAGAAAATAAAGAAACAGAAATACCTTTATAAAAACAAGTCCGCTCGATAAGCAGTCCAGCTCAGGTGGTGGGATATATAGGACTTGCAGTTGACCACTCCTGAGAACGAGGTGAATAGCACTGAAGCCTGCAGTGAAAGAGCAAACAAAGTGTGATCTGCTAACCAAAGATACAGCAAAATCAAATGTTACACCCTGCGAGCTGAACTGGAGTTGCAACTCATGAGTCCTGTTTAAAACCAGAACAGAATCACACGGCCCAGTGTTTAGGCAGGTGGAAGAAAAGGACGCATAGTGTGTCTGTCCTTCAGAAATATTTTCTGCAGTTTTAGCTAGTTTAACTGGAAGATTTCTGACCTGGGTTGCTTTGGAGAGCAATACTGCACTCGCTTTTCTAAGAGGCAATGTTATAAATTATCATTTGCTACTAACTGAAAAGGAGGGATTATGGACAAGTACTTGGAGTGGCATATTAAGAACTGCAACTCCTCAGCCCTGCTGCCTGCTCAGCTTTGCATCTTAAGTCTTTAGGCAAATAACTTTAACCCCTCCGCACCACAGACTACAAACCTGTGAAGCAGTCACTCCCACGAGTGCTGAGTTTAAATATGTATTTTTAAAGATCTTTGAGATTCGCTGGCACACCTTACTCTAAAATGGCAGATATCTTCTAGCCAAATTCACGGGCTGTGAAGTATCAAGGAAAAGAGAAAATGCTGAAGAGCCAGCAAAGCTAGTATCTATAGCCTGGCCATGCTGGGGACTCCTGCAATTACAGTTTGTTCTTTTGATTAACCTCTCCAAAAACACAGAAGGTGTCATGCATCCTCACAGCTGTTCCTGTGCTCGTGCTCTCCCAAAATGACCACTGATCTCAGTGAAAGCCTGGCTGCCTCAGGGTGACCCAGACAGGCCCCTGGCAATGGCCAAAGCCCTTATGATTTCTCCCCAAGCTCCCGTGCTTGCCACTCCTTGTGAAACGGGGACAGAAGCAGCCCGTGGGCTCTTAGAAGCAGCTGCTGGGACCTGGAGCTCATTGGAACTCTCACTTCTTTACCATGAATATTTTTTTCTATCCAAAACTACTCTTCTCAGTTCATATTGCACGAGCATTACCCTATACTGTATTCAAGCAGCTTTTGAAGAAGTGTACTGAAAGTGATGAAGCTGGCAGGGCAGAGCCCTCCAGCCCCTCACATCTCCCCCTCATACTGCAGCACGAAAGTGGCTAATAGGCTCCCTAAAATGGTGGCTTCATCCGTCTCACAACTCCTCACACCAAAGTCACAATGCTTGCTTCGTCCCTCGCCTCAGCCCTCCTCTGCATGATTTCAGCGCAGGAGCAACGGCCCCCGCACGAATCTGGCCATGCCTGGCTGCCCGGCTGGGATGGGACGGGACGGGCAGCAGAGTGCCCAGGCAGCAAAGGTCTCCTCATTTTAGACAGAAGGATCCTGATGTACACAATCAGAGACAAAAGCATAATCAACCCTGGTCTGATTAATTGCAGTGGAAATGCTAAGGAGCTATCAACGCAGCAGCCAAGAGAGCTTAAAACTAAATATAACCTGCAGGAGGGGAAGAGAGGATGAGTCTTTGAAAACACTTCTCTGAAACGAAAGAGGAATCAAGGGAAAGTTTTCCTCTCCTCTCCCCACTCCCCCGGCCTGTGCAGTGAAACGGGAGTTCCTGCCTACCCTCTCCGAATAGAAGAGCCGCTCACCTCCCTGGGAGGAACAGCTGGGACCATCCTGCTATCACCTCCCTGCTCTTCCTCACCGCTTTAAAATTAGCATCGCTGTGATCAGGCGGCAGCGGAGGAAATGCTCACCCACCACTTGGCGTTTAGAGCTGATCACTAAAACACCACCTGCCTCCAGGAGCTGGGGAGTTTGCAACAGCCGGGGCCGGGGCTTGCCGCACAAGCAGAAGGCTCTCACCCACCCAGAGAGCTCCCGCCGCTGCTGGCACCACGGCACGTCTGCCTGGGCTGGCTCCGGCTCTCGGTGTGAAGCAGCCGGGGAGGCAGAAGTGACTCTTCAGACATAAATAGCAGAGCCGGTCTGAGCTGAGGAAGATGATTCAATGAGATATTTTGGTCGCATTTTTACAAAGGCAGCAAGACTCTCCAGAGAAGGTATTTTTAGTGGGCTGAGACCTGCGATCCTGATCAGTAGGCACAGAAACTGCCAGTGCAGGAAACCTGCAGAGTAAAACCACCCTGAGGGTGTATCCAGAGAAAGTGGTAAGCGCAAGTCAGAGAAGAGCCTCTTGTAAATTTGGAGCTCCAGCAACTTCCTGGAGCAAATTTCACAGAGTCCTCAGCAACATGAAATGTCCATTCAGCCCTTCCTGGCTCATCCTGATAAATGCTTCGTTTCAGGTTAACAACAAATTGAAATTGATTAAACCAGCATTGATATTGTCCTACAAGGTACCGAGAAACTAAATTCATTTTGGATAAATCCCAAGAAAGAGCAACACTTATGCACGCATACACACACACTATTTAAGATAGGCTCATCTGGGATGCATAAAACCTGAAAAACGTTCATTAGGACTGGAAAAGGAAACATTATTAATCAGCTCTAGGCTTCTTATTACTCAGTGGAAGAAAACTTCAGTCAGATAATTTTTTAAATGCACATAAACCCCCAAAATTCTCATTGGAAGAATTAGCCAGCTAACTTGCCGTAAATATGATGAGGTGGGAAAAAAGGCAAATGAAAGGGGTTGGGGGCTTGATTCTTATTATTTTTTAATTTGCATTCAACAGGAGAAAGATTTATGCATGAGATGCAAATTGCTATGCGTTATTTACATATCTCAAGAAAAACAAATCTTGAATGTAAATGCTTAGAGGGCATATTTTTAAATATGAAAGCGGTAAAATTATTATAATGTTTATAACTCCCACACTGTTAAAAAGATATTAAATTGGGGGAAAATGAGCCCTTTTATTTAAATTATAGAGTCCTCACCAAATATTAGGGCAGAAATCAAATACAAACATCTGTGTGTTTCCATTCTTGAGAGTCTTTTAGAGCAATTTGTTCACCTTGCAGTTGGTCCTATCCAGAATACCCCAGTGGGTTAGCAACTGCAGAGGTCAACGGCCAGTTACAGCATTTCTGTTTCCATCGTGAAATACTACGTATGTCTTCAGAAAATAAAGAAACAGAAATACCTTTATAAAAACAAGTCCACTCAATAAGCAGTCCAGCTCAGGTGGTGGGATATATAGGACTTGCAGTTGACCACTCCTGAGAATGAGGTGAATAGCACTGAAGCCTGCAGTGAAAGAGCAAACAAAGCTAAAAGACCAGGAAGAAAACAGTAAGAATGAGAAAAAGATGAGATGATAGCAAGTGATGGCACCTAGAAAATCCAGCATTGCTTAGCTGATCCATATCCACTGAACTGTGCATTTTCCAGTTCTCTTTGGAAAATGTAAAGGATCTCTATTATACAAGCACTGCTCAATCTTTCATGTATTCACTTCTGGAGGGGAAAAGCTATTATTTCTGTTTTTACCAAGAGAAAATCAAGGTAATACGACCTGGGTTATCAAACCTGTTTACACGCTTGACTCCTGTCAGCTTCTAAAACCTTTGATTATCTGCACTGCAGACTCATTAAAAAGCAAAGAGATTTAGGTGTCTTCATGTCCTTGCCATTTTTGAAAAAGCAACTCGCAACGCTGCCAACCTGAGGGGCTCAAAAGTTATGAGACTAGACTCCATAAGCTGAAAAATAATCATGGAATTACCATTTTAGCTTGCTTTTTGACATTGTGAGAGCTGGATGGGGGTTGCTGTTTTCCTTCAGCTGCCCTATGCGAGATGGACCTTAGAGTCACGTTTCTTTCCTCACAGCACATTTCCCCAGTGGGAATGCTAGATTGAGACCTGAGCACACCAAAACCACCGTTCTCGTAACACAGGGCAGTGACTGCCCATGGCAGTTACTCTCAGGTAGCTCTGCCCATGGCACTGCATTCCCACAGTATGAATTCAGTGGGACTCCAGGCTGTGTCCGGCAGAAGGACCCTTGAAATCACACGTTTCACAACGAGAATCAAAACTTTCACATAGAACACCAAAAATTTGGCAGAGGGCTTAGAGAGGGAGTGAGGGACATTTCCCACCCATTCAATCAGGCCAGAGAATTTCTAGTCTGATTAAGAGTGGTCAAAATGAAAGAAAACCCAACCATTAGTCACGACCGCTCACTTTTTGAATGTCAGTTCAAAAACACACTAAAAACAAGGGAGAAGGCATCCACTTTTGCAGCTAAAGACTTGGAGCAGGTTTTTGTGGTTGTGGTTTTTATGGCTACCCACATGGCTAATTCACATCAGGTTTTTGTTGATCTTTTAATATTTATGTCCAGATGCCACTGTAAGCTTCCAGATGTTTTTGCACAGACATCAAAAATGTTTGCATAGCAATTACCTGAAGAAAGTTCAAGGCATTTTCAAAGATCTGAGAATGACAAAAGACAAAGTGGCTTTTGTTGTTGAAAGATTTCATTTTCTCCTTTTTTTTTCTTTAAATTTTATTTTATTTTTTTATTTCTTTATAGACCATTTGTTAGCCTACTAACCAAAAGTGGAACCCAGTCCGTCTACTTTGAATGTCCTATCTAGGTGCTGCCCCATAAATTTTAGGTTTCTAATGCCAGATGATTCCTACATTTTCTAGCAAGTACAAATAAGTAGATACTTTCACAGGTCACCAAAGGGTGATCTATCCATATAACTTAATCACCCCTTCAGTCTCCGCTGACCATACAGGACTGTAGATATTCCTGAGGTTTAAGCCACAAATATTCTTCTGCCATAGAGAAGAGACTGAAGGAGTAGGAGCTGTTATGTGCCTGCTGCCCTTGGGATCAGTCCTGAAGCAGCGGGGCTCTGCCTTCCTACGTGGTGTCACAGCACAGTCCCTCAAGAAACTTCGCAGACACCCCTGGGGAAGGAGGTGGAGGTGAGCTACCTGTCCATCTCTGCTTCCACCGCACCACAGCTCTGGCTCAGGGAAAAGTGCCTGTTGCACCAGAGTGGCTGCTTCCAAGCACAGATACGCAACTAAAACAGAGCCATTAGAGCGCATTCAGGCTAATTAGGAAATTATCTAACGCTTGCAAGTGTCTGCAGGGAAAGGACTTCTGGGAAGTCAGTGGGCTGGACTGCAGGCAGGGCTTCTAGGTGAGATGGAGCCAGTCTGGGTGGGAGTTGGGTGGAATTAATCCCTTCACAAGTTATTTGTGCTCTGGCAATTGTAAGACAACTTCAGGCTTCCCTGTGTTTCTGTATTGTGTTGGGAAAAAAATACCCAAAAGCAAACATAATCCAAATGCCAAGTGTGGAAAAAAGAAACAAAACCTTTCTTCATGTTGATAATTATATTATGTGCTCAGAACAACACAGTTTAAAAAAGAGCTATGTTGGGCAAGAGTGAGAAGATGACAGAGAGAGGTGATTTGTTTAGCACCAACACTCAAAGTGACAGTCCAGCTGCCAAGTCCAGTTGTTTCTGGGAGAGAAAACAGGCAGTCTCGTTCTTTGTGCACTCTGAGTGTTTGTTGCAATACATGTTTTGGTCTGACAAATAATCAACGAGAGTTTTGTCAGCAAGTTCAATGGGGCCAAGATTTTCCTTTGGCTAGGAATGAGTGGCCGGGCCACCAGCAACAGCAGCAGCAGCTTCAGGCAACCACGCTGCTCTTGTGAACTGGAGTGTCCCTGGATTTGCCCATAGAACTCTGCAGAGACAGAGGTGGGTGGCAAACATGACTGCATGAGTTATATTTGTATTTAGTCAGCTACAAGTGAAATTACACAATAATGTACTTAGGGAAGGATTTTTCACCGAGAAACAAATATTAAAGTGTGAGAGTGTTTGTCAATATTTTCTGTTAATTGACTAAGGGTTGGAAGCATATATCTACATCCCAGGCAGCAGTATGAAGTAGAGATAGCCAACTGCTTTAAACTGGCTTAGATACCAGAAGAAATATATCCGCAGCAGTGTTATTTCAAACTACCACTCAGTTAAAACTAGCTCAGGCATCTCCCTTGGCTACCTTGTAACCTGCAGTATATTCTGATGCTGTGATGTGAAGAGAAATTGCAGAGAGGAAACAGCTGGGAGAACATAAAATAAATTTAAAATTATTTTTCAGAAAAATATATCAGAACTTGCTAGAGAAATTACTTCCTAGGCACATCTTTCCTAGTCTCAGCTCAACTCTTTAGCACAAAAAATATGTAAAAAGCAAAAAAAAAAAAAAGGAAAAAAAAGGAAAAAAGGCAAGAAAGAATAATTCATCTGATTAGCGTCATGAAATCCATGCAGCCATTATTCAGCACTGCTACTGTCAAAGGTCTTCTCGAGTCCATAAAACTAAACACAAAGACCTCCAAATGCAATCTGCAACCTTTAAAAGGCAAAACAAAAGTAAACGTCTGAAAACTGTGGGTCAGGTCTTCAGCTGCTGAGAATCACTATGGTTTCCTTGCCTCCAGTGGAGCAATGCTCACACACATCATCTCAGAAAAAGCTGTACTGAGTTGCACCAGTCATCGTATCCACTGGAATAAAGGGAGCTCCTCATACCAGACCACAAGCCCTCCTGGAACTGGTGATTCTCAGGCAAGTCAGGTGTCTTACCTATATGACCTACCCCCAAATTTACAGACTGCATCTTGCAAACATAGCCACCCCCTGGAAGTTGTACATACTGTAGTCACTGCCAGCACTGACCATGAAATTCCATTTTATGATTCTCAGCAGCAGAGCCACATAATTATGCTGTTCACCTTTTGTTGCTTGGCATTTGCTGATGATTAGTCCAGTCAAGAAGACATTTTTTTCCCATAGCACCGGGTCAGAGCAAGATGCATTTTTGTCTCTGTTTATTACAATTATTTTTTTTATCTTCCCTTGAAACGTCAAGCTTTGATCACTGTCAGGGACCGATTAATGAGCAAGATGGACTTTTTATGTCCTCTGGGAAGGCAATTCTTATGATTCTTTTTCGATGGCGACATCTGTTTGCATCCTACTTTAAGGGCCTATTTCATCATACATGATGAAATGTATGGTGGCCAAGAGACATGGTCCTGGAAATCTTTATTTGTCATATGGGAAGCAAGACAAAACTTTACCTAGTCATATATGACTACTCTGCCTGCTTTGGTCTTGCCCAATGCTCCCAACTTGTCGTGGCAAGGGGTGTTTGACAAAGACTCAAAATGAAGGGCATCTGCATGTGCAGGAAGCCTATAAAATCGTGGGAATGGTTCATTTAGTAATGTTCTCTTCCTTTGTTTTATAGTGTTTCTGATAATGAACAGGTTTTAGCAATGAAAAATAAGTTGCACTATGACATCAGTAACTGCAGGATTAAAGTGACTGGAGCTCCTTTAAATAAAGGACACCAAGGAGGTATGGGCTCATGTGTAGTTGTGCATCAGGATTACCCCAACTCTTCCTCCCCTTTGGCCTTGCCACTTCTAATCGGGCGGGTGGTAGTAAAAGCGGCCGACGTGTACATGGTCTGCTACGATATTAGGAGAAATTTCTTCACCAAAAGGGTTGTCAAGCATTGGAACAGGCTGCCCAGAGAAGTAGTTGAGTCACCGTCCCTGGAGGTATTTAGAAGACGTGTAGAAGTGGTGCTTAGGGACATGGTGTAGTGGTGGACTTCACAGTGCTAGGTTAACAGTTGGACGTGATGATCGTAAAGGTCTTTTCCAACCTACACGATTCTATGATTCTATGATAAAGCTGCCTGGAGACTCACATGAAAGAGGGGAACCACATCTCAAGGCTGCGCTGAGAATTAGGTCTCTTTTGATCAGGAATATATCCTGGCTGTATCACAGCATCAGAGTCCCTCTTCTGTGCCATGACCCTCAGGAGTCATTCAGCTGTGTCTAGCATTTGGGGTCACGGCACAGGAGAGGGACCACAGTGCGGTCCTGTGCAAATGCCTGAGGTACAACCCTGGGCACGGCAGGTTGAGAGGAAAGGGACTGCGCAGCCCTCTGATACAGCCCTGCGAGGTTTGTCTCTTATTTTCTTACAGGTCCAAAAAGGCATTTAAAAATTTTCAAACAGGAAAAAAAAAGGGATAAAAAATAACTTTAATTGCAAATAGTGGCATAAAACCTGTGGCATTCAGTCAGCCTTTTTCTACCAGGTAGTAACTTAACTGGCTGTTTTTAAAAACTATTGCCTTGCCCTGTTAGACTCAATACCTGTCACATGATTAATGTGCTGGTGTCTTATTAACTGCTGTGTTAGAGGAGCTGCCGTACTCACCACCACCCCCCTTCTCTCACCCCTTTCGTAAAAACCTCGTTGCAATCCCGCTGCTGTGACTGGAGGGTACTGCACCTTCCGACAAAACATCATAAAGAGCAAAGAATTACCGTTTCCCAGTAATCCAGCCCATAAATCAACCCTTACGTTTTGTTCTGAGGACGGTGAGGGACTCTGCAAGTGCTCCCTGCGTTCGCATTCACAAGACAGGCTGTGTCTTCAGAAAGAAGAAAGGGGAGAAAAAAGGGAAAAAAAACCCAGGAATGGCTAAATCGTTCCAGCGTCTGATTGATCTTATCTGGACCTCCCTTGCTGCAACAATAATTTAAGACTGTCGAAAATTGCCACCTTATCTGATTGGTGGTCTTACCGGCTGCTATTTTATCGGGGCCCAGCTGGATGAGGAAAGCAGGATGTGGCACGACCTTGGTATCTCAGCACCTGACCTCAATATCTAATCAGTCGGATGTCTT
Source organism: Aptenodytes forsteri (assembly GCF_000699145.1). Classification (NCBI taxonomy): domain Eukaryota; kingdom Metazoa; phylum Chordata; class Aves; order Sphenisciformes; family Spheniscidae; genus Aptenodytes; species Aptenodytes forsteri. Next base: position 316,654 of record NW_008795137.1, on the reverse strand, counting down.
GCTGAGGCTGTCTCGGGATGCTGTGCATGTCCCCTCTGGCACCAAGTCATTCAAAAGACGTTTGCTTCACGCTGGTGTTAGCCCACTAGCACACACACACACAGAGCACATCCCGGCTCGTCACCGCCCTGCCTGCTAGTGCTGCGGCACCTGAGGTTTAAGGCGCTTTTCTGTAAAGCTTTGGCAGCCTTTCTCCTGAAAAGCTTGATTTGCAGGACTGTCACCCAGCCAGCAACATTTCAGCATCCTGCTGGCATCGCAGGCAAGGCAAGGCAAGGCCTCCAAACTCATTTCATTTGTTTTATGCAAGCTATACAGTATATGTCTGTCAACGCAATGAATGTTACCTATAGAGCGCCACACCATAGGCCCTGCCTCATAGCCTGCACTAGGAAGAACGTGGGTTTTGTTGCTTCAGACTGGAAATTGAAGGATGAGGTTTTTATCCCAGCTCTAATGGCCATTAGCTGCATGATTAGGGAAAATCATTCCACCTCTCTGTATTCAGATACAGACGGAGGATTACACTTGCAAGACCCCCATCACAGCAGGGTTACGGGGGATGTCTGTTAGCCCCAGGGCTTTCCTTCAGCGCTGAAGGGGAGAAATTCTCCTTCCGACCCATCGGAGGGGCAGGGTGCCTGCGCGGCACGTGTGATCCTCTGCCCAAGGGAACGGTAAGCAGATCCATGTCCTGACCACCAGCCCTGCTCTTCCTTTCTCCTTCACAGTGGAGCTGGAGGAGAGCCTCCACCCACCTGGGCACGCTCCTGCAGGAAGATATACCCTTTGGGGCAGATCCCTGGGACACTACCGTCCCCTCCTCTCCTGTCTGCATGATCTTCCACAGCGGTGGATGTTGCTTTTGGAAGTCCCTCTCGAAACAGCAGAGTCATTGCCGTAGCTCCACGCTGCCCCGTTCAACAGGTAGAGTACGAACAGCATGTTGAGGGAGAAGCCTGGGCTTGAACCACCTGCGATATCAGTAGACCAGCAAGGAAAAAGGCTTCAAGAAGTGAAACCTGAAGCACAGAAAAATTAACCATCCAAGGAAGATCAGAGTGCTCTAGCGTATTATTTCTGAAAAAGAAAATTTAGATTTTCTGTTTCAATATCATGGCTTTTAATTCCTTTATATGCGTACATTTATTATACAGAATTTTTAAAAGGCTGAAATTAGAATCAAAGGTTTTGATTAGGTTAAGCCTTTGGTATGACACTAATTTCCTTTTCTTTTTTTTGTTTGTTTTTTTTTTTCCTGGAAATTACAATGGCTTTGTTTGTTTGTTCCTGTTCCGTTTAACAGAAAAATCCTCTGCAACTGCAGAATTTCTCATAAAACAGCAACTTATTTCCCAGCCAGCTCCGTCCACCACCTCTGCTTCATGCAGTGACTGCTAACAGAGGTCTTGGACATGCCCTTCGCACACTGCAACCAGGCACAAGCCCTGGTGTTTTTGCACACAGGACGTATGAGAAAAAGGTGGAAGTTTGACGCAGAAAGAAGTCTCTCACAAGCTCTCACTCTGGGGGTGAATTTCCCTGTGCAGTGAGTAGGGGCTATAGCAGGGGAGCCCAGGGGATGGCAGTTGTCAGGCAAACTGATGGACCAGTGCATTCTTTGGCCAAGTCTTGTTTTGCTCTTGCTGTTCCAAAGTGCCAAAACATTGAATTGCATGATGGCTGTGACAACTCTAGTATTAAAAGCTTGGAGACCTACATAAGTCTTGAGTTTTAGTCCTTGCAGGAGTTGCAAAGTTTATTTTCAGTGCTGGCATAATTTGCCTCCCTGCCCCTTAAGTAACAATAATACAAAAATGAGGAAGAATTTCCTATATATTTTTGTTCCATTTGGGCTTTGCTTCCTCTTATTAAACTGTGGCTGATCAGAGTCATAGGGTTTGCTGTCTCCTAAAGCCAGATCTAAACACCTTTAAGGGAGAGCAGATGCAAGAGAATCATTACTGTACTTATCTATTTTGACAAATAAAGGATATTTAATAGGTTTGGAGGCTGGTTGTTTACAAAAAGGAACGGAGCGTGACAGTACTTGTAGCTTGGAATAGCAAACGTATTGAGGAAGGTTGCCCACTGCCCACCGACTGCACGCAGAGCACACCCCTGGACAGCATTCCTGCACTCGTGAGGACATCGCAGCAAATTCCAGTCTAAATAAAGCCACAGAAGAACAGATAAGCAATTACACCTCAACACACAGAGATGCATACACACAAAAATGTCCCCTTATCAGGACCTAGATAATAAACCTGAGAATGCAGCCAACTGCATCTTAGTTGATTGACACGGCATAACAGATTGCCTCAGTGTATTCTTTGGGAGAAGCAGAACATACAATTAAATAAAACTCGATATTAAAAGCACCCCGCCCCCCCGAAAATAGATGTCAAACTCTGACTAGACAAATGTGGTATTTCAGGTGGAAAATTGAATGGACTTAATACGAGTAATATGAACAGTTGGTCCTGGAAGAGCTTATAAACTATAAATATTGCTCACTGCCGATGCTAACACAATGATGAATGTATCAAAATATTAGTATCAAAAGACTGCTGGAATATATTTGCAATGTTGTGGAAAGCGTGAAGAGAAGTAGCTGTCCTTCCCATGGCTTTATATTAATCTCTGGGTACTGGCTGATAGCAGGGGCCACAAGCACTATAATTAGATTTTGGAAATGTATATAGAGAGGAGGAAATGGAATAATTAAGGTAAGCTATCAGATGCCTGTCCTCATCCTTTTTAAACAAGCCAGAAATATACCCTGCACTCGTTCAGCATGCAACCTTCAAGGGGAAAGGTGTCAGACACTGTAATTGGTAGAACTTGAATGCTGCTATACTGGTGTCCCTTTTTTAAGGAAACCTATTTTCCACACCAAAATTGATCCGGCAAGGTTGTTATCTCATAATGCACACCTAGAGAGGTACTGCGAGGCCTGAGGGTAGGGAATAACAGGGCACTTCACAGCCTCGGCCACGCAGCCTGCAATGCCGCACCATCTCTGGGGGAACTCTGCCGAGGCACAGGCTACGTGGTAAAATATATGTATATGAATGTGGAGAGTTTGGGGTTTGCTTTAAAACGTATGGGCGAGGCAGTGAAAATGTGCTAATGGTATGGCACCTGGCCGGGTCTGACAGCCGAACCAGGTGAGCATTTGCTTCTCCTTCTGGGGGGTGCTAATAGGTGGGACAGCCTCTGCCCTCCCACTCACATGGCACCTCTGAAGGGCATACTGGCGTTTATTTAATTATCCTGCCCTCCTTAAACAACAGAGAAGAGCCAGGGAACCTCAACAAACACAAAGAAGAATATTTTTGGTGTGGAAAATTATTTGACATTATTCTTAAATATTTAAAGGACACTGTCTGCTGGTTTGGAAATCCAGTGAATAATTTAATACTGTTTGACAGAATTTCTTTGGGTCAATTATTCAGTAAGCGGATTAATACATTCCGACTAAAACAAAGCACATCATTGCATTTTGGCGGGCATATCTCGTTACATCACATATTCCATGTCACATTGCATTGCAGAGGATACCAGCATAATCAAATGGGGCAACTTGACTTAGACAACGCAATCAGAATAATTTCCAAATATTTTTCAAAAGCTTTCTGTTCCTGACTGTTTCTCTACCTGGTCTGTCTGTATTTATCTCTCTAAAAAGGAAAATAACACAGCAAGAGATCTGATCAACTTATAAAAAAAAATCTAGTTGGAAACTGCCAGCAACTCTTGACCTCATTATAACCCTAAGCATCTTATCTATACCAAACACTTTAATTTTAGAATAGCATCTTTGAAGCCCCAGGGGAAGAGAGAGAGCATCTCTTGATGCTTGACAGCAATTCTCTAACACTGACATGGTCCAAAAGAGATATTCTTATCAAATCCTTCCGAGGAAAGCAGCTGTAATATAGGATCTCAAGGGCAATGGGGATACAATACAGGTTAAAAAAAGAAAGATCTTTGGGATTTCAGGAGATACGTAGAAGGCTTCAGAGGCAGCAGCTGTCTCACACCAGAAAGGGTTTTATAGATAAAACTGGAATGGAGGGTCCTGCATATGTTTCAAATCACCAGCAGACACACCTCCCTCTCCTGTCCATCTACTTTCCATTCTTCCCCAACATGCTGTGAAGAAACAGGTGCGAGGTGCGACTTTCTTTCCAAAATCCTGTAATGCAAGGTGGGGAAGATGGTTGTTTTAGTAAAGCTAATTAAAATTTGGAATTTCTGTTTTGTGGGGAATTCTCAGATTCTTCAATTTTCCTTCAAGTAGAATAGGGATAAAAATTCAATGATCTCATAACTTTACTGTGAAAGAAATTATTCCAAAAGCAATTCTATGTTTATGCATTTTTTATAATTGTAGTATGAATATTGCAACACAGCGTAAAACCCAAAACCACGCTGTGGAGGACAAATACTCAATTTCATGGGAGTGATCTGAGTATAACATGGTATTTACTTCATTAAAGTGAGATATTTCTGCAAAAAGTTTCCATTTCCTGCAGTCAGCATTTTCTGACCAAACTCCTTTACCAGCTCAAAATTATAAAGACAGATATGCAAAAATGCATCTGAAGGTCTGAGTAAAATCAGAATAAAAATCATTAGAAATATAAAATGTACCTGTTCCTCTGCTCTCACAGCAGAGATGCTAAGGCCTTTCTCATACCGTGTAAATGAAATGAAGAGAGTTGCACCCTTGTACACCCGTGGCAAGCCAAAAGAGACTCTCGCTCTCCAGCTGCGTTCAGCAAAATCCTCCACCTAGCACGGCTAGGATGGCACCTGGCTTCGTCCAGCGGCTGCTTTAGCAGAGCAAAAAGCACATCTAGGAAAAAAAGATGAGTTTTCTTCTGAACATTTCCTCAGGGTGACTCAACAGGAATTTTTCTTACTATGTGTGTGAATGGGAGCAGGGATGAGGTCAGGATAAAGCCCCGGAGAAGCTTGTAGGATTAATTGCGAGGAGTCCCTAGAGGTTTAGTTCAGACCAGCACTGAAAAGTTCCCTCGCTCATGTGCGTCTTTGCCAGACTACCTGAACAATTTCCCCTCCAGAGCCATATGAGAGCCTGCCTTCTTCAGATCTCCAGCACGAGGCCAGCAGTCCTTTCTGCAGTCCCATTGCCCAGAACCGCTAAGGCCACAAGCAAATTGGCCTTCTCGTACTCTTCAGGACCAGAAAAAGGAGCGTCAAAGGCAACTGAAGAGGAAAAAAAAAAACCAACCTGCAAAGCCCAAACAAGCTGGGATGTGGAAATGGGCAGGCTCTTAGTCTAGTCAAATTTTCTTACCTATTTTTTTGTTTTGTGCTAGGGATCACAGTACAGCCCATGGTGATGCTTCGTGCTGGTCATTTTAGACATCCAAAGTGGTTTTCCCCATTCTATCAACTGGAAAATGGAGTCAAAGGGAAAGTCATTGACCTAAGAGCTTAGTGGTTAGTGGCGTGAACCCACACAGAGCTAGCAGTTGTAGCTGTTAGCAAGGTTTGAGGTTGGAGTGGCTGAGACGGAGCCCTCAGATTTGCACTGACAGATTGCAGTGCTTCCACAAACAAACTTCCACGTCCCAGACCCCCCCCAAAGAGCTCCTTTGCAGCAAGGCAAGAAGCGGCAAGCACTGATGAAAAGGTACAGCCCGAGTTCTCCTTTAAACTGTTCAGTAGTAAACATTAATATTGAAAGCCCTATAACCACCTAAAAATGCATAACATGAAGGCCTCCTATCCTTGACTTTTATGCACATAACTTTACTCTGAGTCAGCCTCATTAAGCCTAGCTGAATAATTCGAATTCTCAAGTGTTTGGAGGGTTGAGGATTGAATAAACATAGCAGAAAGCTCACAGATGCTCCTTACATTTTTAAAACACGTACTTCCAAAGAGATATTACAAGAAATATTTTAAAGGCAATAGTTCAATAGGCTGCGATGAGAAAACGTACGCTACCGAGAACCTCCGGCTTCTGTTGCCCAGCCACCTCGCCTGGTGTAGGGGTGTTAAAGCATAGGGAAATGCGGCTGAGCCAACGAGTTTGAAATCTTCTAAATCCCGTCACCTCACGCTGAAAGGAGATGGAAATTCATTTCAGGGAGGGCTAAAGCGTACGCGTATTATATATAGATATATGTATATGTATATACGTGCGCCACAGACGCGTATGTGCCC
>NW_008795137.1:295268-310223 GCF_000699145.1 Aptenodytes forsteri | reverse complement strand
CGGTGCCGGGTGTGCGGTACCGTCCGGGGGCCCTTTCAGGAGGGCAGGGAGTAAAAGGCATCGCTAGCCGCAGCAAAAGGAAGCCCGAAAGAAATGGCCTGGGCTCTGCCCCAAAGCGAATGCTTCGGCGTGGAAAGAAAGGGAAAGCGTGACCAAGAAGAAAAAGAGGGTGTACGGAGAAATGTTCTCAGGGTTTTTGAAAACCTCACGGGTAACTATTTATTTCAGAAGCACGGACAGCCTCCTGCCATTTCACACAGGCAGCGGCGTCTTCTTGCGAGGACAGAAGAACCAGGGGGAGAAAGAAAGAAAGATCAGGATCAAAAATGAAAGCGGTCCGGTTAGATGCCCAGCTCAAGCTGTGCAAAATGCCTGCCTTGGCTGATAGCATTAGTTTTTAAAATGTGCTTTTTAGGATTTATTACTACTAAAGTGTCTGAATGTCTGGGCTGGAAGGCACGGAGATGAGCCGAACTGTTTGCATTTCAGTGATGCAGAGAGAGCTAGCAGTGACTATGTCCAACCTCTTGAACAGTACTAGGAAATGGCCTCCCCAATAATGTGTGCATCATACTTTCATCTTCTGTTTCAGCTGCAGAACATCAGTTAGAAAGAGATCCGGTCCTGACGAAGGATATATCACTTCCACGGAAAATGAGTAAGGATCTGTTTTTCCTTTAATATACCTGATTTTTTTATCATTAAATTGTCCTGTTAAAAAAAGTGCATATTTTCCATATTCCCGATTCAGGAAAGTATTTGAGTGCTTTCTCAAATAAGGGGTGGATTTGAAGGGTTATTCACAAACAGGGATCTCATTTCTGAATAAGATGACAGGGAGACCAGAACTCTTTGTGCGGATGAGGTTTAACCCAGCAGGATCTGCTGAGATCAGGGGAATCGCTTCCACTTTTCACTGGTGGCACAAGCAGAATTGGGGCTCCGGGCTTACTGAAAACGAAACAAAAGCTGCTCTATTTGAAAGTAAAGTTACACAGGAAAAACACTTAGGAAGAAACATTCCAATAAAAAAAAACCCTAGGGAAGATCAAAGAAACAGTCATGGCTTAACTGACACCTGTAACTTTCTCTCTTTCTCTAGTTACAGGGCAAGGAGGGTTACATGAATGGGAGCATGCTCCCAGAGGGAGGAAATGTGGCATTTGACAGGTGCAAGAAGCCAATAAATTATGGGATATGTAGAACAGAAGAACCATCTATTTCCTTACAAAATTGTCAAGGTTCAGTCTGTAGAAGATCAGAAAGATATGCTTAAGATAGAAGTAAAAGACGCAAATGCTTTTTTTTTTTTTTTCAGGAGGAGGGTAAAAGGGGGGAAATATCAGTAAGAAAAGGAACTGAGTTGGAACTGTAAATCAAAATTTGCATTCCAGTGCTATAAAAGTATGGTGGGACATTCTGGCTTCGTTTTAATCATGTAAATGAGTTCAGGGTTGAATTCTGCTCTCACAACCAGAAATGTCTGCAATATAATATCACACATGTTCTGAACACTGTGGGCTGTCTAGTCTGCTGGAATTTGGCAAAAAAGACCGACTTTCTTACTTGTCCTGAAATTTTACCATCTTTTCCACAGACGTGGAAGAAATAGCCATCAGCCTGTGAATACACAAAACACTGATACTTAGAGCAACGTGAGGCTCTAACATGATGCATAAGTGTCCAACAACACCCAGCGTCTCCAAGAGCGGTGCTGAGCAGCCCTGGCCAGGCTGGAGGCTGCACTCTGTTCACCCTTGCTCTTGGTTTGAATCTGGTCTCTACTTGTGCTCCTGCTGTTCAAGTGAGGGCTTGTGATGGTATAAGCAGAAATAACTTCATTATCTCTTCTGCCGTAGGCAAGTGCGGCTGAGTGCAAGTGTATTCCCATTAAGTCATGTGCATTAACTGTGTGCTACTTGTAGGGAACTAGGAAACTACTACACAGTCTCCAAATTGTTTTATTTCTTTCCTCCCATCCTCCCCTTACTAGGAATGGATTAAAAGTGCAGTCTCTTTGCTTTTTCCTTTCTAAAAGGGGAAGGAAATGGCAGCGTGAAGCTGAGAGCAAGATTTCCCCATAATATAAAACAGTACACTGCCCCTGATGTGGAAGGAAATATGCTGATTTATATCCACAAAGACTGTAGCTTTCTAGCATACTAAATATCCTGTGCTAGTGCTGCACCAGGTACTCAGCTGAGGTATACAACTGTCCAGTGCTCACAGCACTGTGGGGAAATGTTTCTTTAAAAAAAAAATAAAAGCAGGCATTGTAATGCCATTGTCTCATTATGTGGCTCTCGCAGTGAAGACAAAAGTAACATTCCCATCAATGTCAACAGGATGAGAGTATGCCCCTCAGAGAATATTTCATATTGTTACATCCTTTCATGACTCGAACAAAATTTCATTCCTGGATAACAGCCCTGGTTTATGATAGGAAATAAGTGCTCTGTCACACCCCGATAATTAGTACATCACAGGCAGAATGTAAAACCAGGCAGTAAAATGACACTAAGTTTCTGGCAGAACTTTGAGCCGCATATAAACCATAAACAAGATGATACAGACAAGACATGGTTGTACTCCTTCCTTTCAGAGAGGCTAATAATAGAAAGGTCAATGCCTCCAGGATAAAACAAAATACTGAAGATAAGCTCACGCTGGAAAGCAGTCACGATGCCATTGCCGCGCTTCATATTCACACAGTAGAAATCGCAGCACAAGCAGCTTTGGCCATATGCCTTTCTTAGTATATAACGGACTTCTTAAAACACACTGGGAGTTGAACGGATCTCAGCGAGGTGACTATCACTGACCATATGTGATGAAGAAGGAAGAGTCTGCTGTGAAATGTGTTTTTTCCTTTTTTTTTTTTTTTTTTTTCGGGGGAACAGAGATGAGCATTTCAGTTTTCTGCAAAGACAAATGCAATTTCTTAAGCACTGTTCTGAGAAAGGGGAAGAAGGAAAGGGGGGATACATACCATGAACAACACAGTGCAGATGAAAATGCAGACCCTAGGCAGCAATGGAGACCCAGGTTTCCATCCACTGCAGCAGAAAATACATTTCTCACACTGCACATCCATAATTCATTATCTAGAAAGAAAACGTAAAACTACGTAAAAAAAAGTAAATTCAAAAACAATTTAAGGACTGCAGATAGATAGGTTAAACCAAATTGACACTCATATACTCAGGTGGAGAAGAACATGTAGGCCTTTTAAAAGATTTAAAAAAAAAATTTGCCATGGAAATGAATTACTCAGTAACAGGAGATGAAACCATTGCAAACTGTTGATTTGAGTGCAGGTCTAAAATATTCAGAAGGCCAGGGAATGTCCAGATTAAACGGATGTGTGGTCTCCGTCACTTTCTGGTAAGCAGTGGTTCACATCCCAAAAACACCAGTGAGTAAGCCAAGGAGCAAAGAGGTTCTGACTCCCCCCTGCTGAGGAGACTGCTATGACCGTTCACCCACACAGCAGCTGGAGGAAGGTTTGTTTGCTAACGGGGCCCAGGAGAAAGTTTACAGCAAAAGCACAATGGGAGCGACACATCAGACTGCGCTTTGGCATACACAGCTTCGGTGCCACACTGCCTTCGCCCAGCGGTAGCTCCAATTCAGGAGTTATTGCTAATATTAACTTTTTAGCCTAGTTTCCTAAGGAAATGAGGCTTAGGCAATAATTTTGTCTGGCTGGTTTCCCTACTAATTTTGAGCCTACTGACTGATGTCAGCCAAGTGGAATAGAGGGACAGAGCTCTCAAAGACAATTATGTTCCTACAAGTTTTGTAAAAACAGATGTCTGGAGAGGGAGAAGGGAGAGCAACCAAAATTTATTCCCTGATAAAGGAAAAGCTGCAGCATGAGATCGTCATTTAGGTATCAGAGGATCCACATGGAAGATGTCTTCCTTTGGATGGAAAAGGTCTTCTATAGGTGCTTGTTGCACCAACAGTGTTCAGCAGGCACTGACACTTTCAGAGACGCCACAGTCAGTCGGCCCCAGATGCAAGCCTGCAGGAGACCTGGCTTCATTAGTTTCAAAGCCTGCAGAACAACTCGTGCCCCATCTAAGCACAGTTTCATGCTGACTCACACTGGAAATTTCCCACATGACGCTATTCCCTATGACATTTTCTATTCTCAGAAACTGTCCTCACAAGAAGCCAAATGCAAAAGATTTTTTTCAGACTACTGAGACTATGTTCCTTGCTTACTGAAAGTTAGTTGATAATTCTCCTGTTTTTCAGCCTACCTTTGGTTGTCTCTTTTTATGTCAGTCAATAGTTGCAACACATTATAACACTGATACCATCAGTAACACCTTTGTAACGTTCCCTTTGAATTCATTATCTACTAAGCGCAGGAATGATAATGACCCGTATCTGCTACATCAAATGAATAGTGCATACCTCCGGCTATTCCCTCTGTGTGTAACTCATTGCTACGCGTACATCAGCACCTAAAACTTAAAATTAAAAAAACCGAGCAGACCTGAGGATCTCTGCCTGGGTGGTGCCACAATACATCCAGTGGATTCCACTGAGCTCACTTATACTTTCTCTCCTGAAGAGTTAAAACCCAACACGTGAGGGCAGACTTACAACACCAGTTTAGCAGCCCCCTCTTCCAGAAAGTGTACATCCCATTTAAACAACAACAACAACGACAAAAAAGAGAAACAAAACCTCATCAACATCTTGACTAGCTCCTGTTGGAAAATACTTCTCTTTGAGAAATCCAGGACATTCCTCTTTGCGTTAATTGCCACCTTATTAGTGGAATGAATGTTGCCAGTCTTTTCTCAAGCTGCTTGGAGGTGAAGAGCGTCTTTCTTTCCCTTTACCAAAAACAACAACAAAACGTCCCAAGAGAGAAGAAAAGAGAAAAAGGAAAGGGAGCTGCTGAGAGCCAGGCTACTTATTCATCTTCGAACATTGGTTTCCATGGGAATAAGTTTGGTTCTTTGTAGAGGCTGAACAGCCCCACGCAGTCTAATGCCTCCAACATTACATTTGTGTGGTCAACTTTCCTTTGGCTTTCCCTCGTCTCCTTCCTCCTCATCCCTGCTCAGCAACAAGACTGGTGTCACAAAAATGAAGAAATCATTCAATAAATTGGCTGAATTAGGTTTGTATTAAAGCCTACTGAAGCTTCTCTACTGCCACCAGTGAAACTTGGATGAAGCCCTCACAGTATAAAGCACAGTGACTTCCAGTCAGCTTGTCAAAATGGTTACCCAGCCTTTGTCTGCCTCAAGTTCTCTATTTTGATGGTTTCTATCTCACTTTTGTCCTTCATCTGTGGGTTGTTTTTTTTCCTTCTGCAGCTCTTTATTGTTTCTTAGTTTTGACAGATCATGTAGAACATACAACTCTAGTCGTATTAGTGTTTAAAAGTGAATCATTACCTGTACACCATGAAGGGCACAGGTTCACCAACAACTGCAAAAAGGACTAAATAGACTGAAAAATAGATTTTGGATGAAACCAGACTTAAATCAAGAAGCATTTTTCCTACATTAAACTTTTCAGAGGTTCACCTGCTTTACTCTTTGCTTTAAACCAAGGAAGTGAACAAAAGTAACATGACATTCCTGTTATGTTCCCTATTCCTATAGGGAACTACATGAAGACTGGGTGATCTCAGTCAGGACGCAGGAGACGTTACAGAAAAACTCATGGACTGTGTATTGTATTTAATCTGACTACAATAATTTGCTAGTCTTCTTGTAATCCATTTTGACATAAAATTTTTTAAAAAAGAAACTGTTTATAAATGCATTACTCAGAAGCTGCCGTGCAATACATTTTCATACATTAATCCTCATGATTTTGCTGTCACGATTTTTTTCTATTAAAGGAATAAAGCAAAAACATGTTTTCATAAATCACTAATAAAATATTTAGCACTTCCTATTGCTCCACTTTCAAAACTCCTCCTTCTTAAAAGCTTCTAGGGTCCAAAGTTTTTAGAAAAAATGAACAAAAGAAAAATATATTAGGAATTCATGAATAAAGGAATAAAGCAAAAACATGTTTTCATAAATCACTAATAAAATATTTAGCACTTCCTATTGCTCCACTTTCAAAACTCCTCCTTCTTAAAAGCTTCTAGGGTCCAAAGTTTTTAGAAAAAATGAACAAAAGAAAAATATATTAGAAATTCATGAAAGCCATTCACAGGCAGGCTGACAGGAGTACAGGAGGGTTTTTTTGTAAGGATACTTTTTCCGTTCAGATTTTGAAATGTATTTTCTTTGCAAGACAGAGACACTGATGGATTTTCAATTTTTAAATCTAAGATTAGGTCTAATTGCCTAATTTACTTTACCTATCCCTTAGAAAACTTAGCTAGAACTGCAGCATTTTATACGGTACCTCAGGACGTGTGGCTTGAAAGAAGCTATTGAAGCGTGGAAAAATTGATCATTCATTTGATTGTCAATTCACACATCAGTGAATGACAGGTAGAGCCATTTTAGTCTTATCGTTCCTATAAGAACGTTAGCAATTCAGGCCAATGAAGATCCATTGTGATAATGGAAGTAATAATGAAAGCTGGAGCTTAGACCACGCGCTAGCATTCATGGCAGTACATCATCTCCCCTTACTCACAATAAGATGAAATGAGAAGGTTATTAGAAACACACGAACAATAAAGCTACCGTAAAAACTGCTTTCTGTGGATCCAGGTTTCAATGGTGCAAGTGTGTTTCTTTCTCTCTAATTTCAACTCAGCTGAGGCCTTTTCCCATCTTCCCACTGCATTTCAGTTTAGGGCAGAAGCAAAGCAACCAGCAAGACATGTTTTCTTAATAGGTTATAGTTAAGTGTTTCAGGAAATCAAATACACTGGATTATTTCTCCAAACAAAGGGGAAACACAAAGCTAACATTCGGAATTTGCCAGGTCTAACCGAAACAATTTCAGATACCTAGTAATAAAGTGAGAGTACACAGCATTACTCGAGCTAACTATCAAATTGCAGGAGAGTCACTTTAGCCCGAACTGAGCAAGTTTAAGCAAAACATGAAAGGGTGGTCCAACTTCTTGCCCTGAAGTCCTCCTGGCATGGAAACATTTGTTGCTTTGCATTCTGTAAACCAGGGAGAAGACTTAGCTTTCATGAAATCATGCTTCTAAGACTAGTGAATTGACACATTTGAGACATTTTATCAGAAATAACTAAAAGTGCAGAGGATGACTAGAAAATTGAAAGGCAATTCCCACTTCTGTTATTCTTTGGCCTTCAACACATAACAATCCAAAACTGAGAAGCATGAACATTTTGTAAAGAGAGCCGCCATCAACCCATTAGCTTCAATTCAGCATGGACCCACTGGGAGATAATAAGAGGAGTTAATATGGTCCAGTACGAGAAAGCTACCAAAGCTAAAGCAATGCAGGACCTTCAGAACATGAATTTTGTTGAGAAGTCATCACTGAAGGCTGAAACAAAGCTAGGAGCCTAATAGAGAGCATTTATTAATAATTAACTGGTTTGGTTATGAAGTTATCTGGGAAATATGTGTGTAGTATACATTGTGTCTCACTGTATTTAATACCAAAATAGCTAACCAAAACTGTTTTGGTTAGAGTTTCACTTACTTTACAGACACTTTCAATGAAAAAAAAAGAGGCACTCAGCACAGCTGGAGTCAGAAGATAATGTGTGCCTCTGCCCTGCTTCAAAAGCTGCCCCCCACCTCCCCGACACAGAAGGTCCCTCAGAAGACCTTGCGGGGACGGTAACCTCCACTGAGGAGGGTTACAAGGAGGTGGAGCAGTAACCTCCTAAAACAACCTGGATGGAAGAAGGAGCAGGTGAGTGTGCCTGGTTTTAGACACAGGCTCCCTTTCCAAAAACAGCAAGGAGGAGTAGGATGTGGTGATATTTGTTCTTCAACTGCCTACTTAGCAGTGCGAGGGCTGGAGCGCTCCCCTGGAAGGGGAGACCTCCATGCAGCTCTGTCTTCTGTTGTATCAGACGTGAACCACCAGAACCAATGGAGAGAAAAAATACATGATTATGCCTATACTTCTACAACCCTGTGGTCAGGGCATTTACCTGAAAGGTTGCATACCTGGGGTCTAGTCCATGGCCAAACCACAATTCAGGGTAAATCCTGCCACTGTTTCATCGTGGCAAAAATGTAATTTTGCAGTGAATGAATAGAACTATCCACCAATGAGCTTGTTAAGCCTTAATTTTTTTCCGTTTTTATATATAATTCCAGTTCCTAATATGTTGTGTAGCAGTCATAAATTGGGGAGGACCGACTCTCACACTCATTTTACAAAAGGACAAACATTATCTCCAAGGATGTAAAATACAGAAGAAACACTGTAATTGGAAGCTTCTACTGCCTGTGCAAATTTATGTCACAGAGGAAAAGATTTGGACTCTCTACAAGTTAGAGTTAAAATTTTAATACCTAGGGTTTTTACTTTGATGATTGTGTCTTGATTCATCATATTTTCTCTCTGTAAATAGCTTGTAAGCTAGAAATTTCTGCAAGCCTGTCAACTTTCTCAAATAAATCTTTTTTTTTTAATCTTATTGATTTGTTTTCCGGAAGTATTTTCCTTTCTTTCTAATGTTTTATTTATCTAGCAGTGTTCACATTTTTATCCCTAGAAACCTTTTCATTTGTTTTTTGTTGCTGTTTATTTGGTTTTTTTCCTTTTGTGTTTGTCTGCAGAAAAACAACTTGCATTTCAGTAGCAATACTTTATACAGCTGAACATCCCAAAGTGCTTTACATTTAATTACACACTCAGCAAAGTGGAGTATATGACAAATGTGGCCTTCAGGATCTCCAGAAAGGGGAAGGAAGGCAAAAAGTCTTTCACAATCAGACCATCGTGCACACACACATGGCACTTTTCTTGCAAATGAGCACCACTGCGGTTTCGATATATGATGTACAGGAGATAGCTGTAAGGAAATGAAAACAAGAACGGAAAAAGACAGACACTCTTTGTTTTTCCAAATTAAGAAAAGGTACCAGGCAGCTTCTGGAATTCAGTGTCTTATCCTAATTCACATGAAGAGATGCAGAATATTTCTCTTCACCCAGAGCAATACAGAAAAAGACGTGTAATACAAGGCATGCATAGATACCTTGTACTTATTTTGTTCAGTTTATAGCATGTGCTGTTTTATTTCTTTCCTTGTCCTCTCATATGCGTTATTTTCTTCTGTGGCAGTTTGCAGAATAGTTTGCTGCTCATTAAACGATGAACAAGAAAGCAATCCATAAAATGTTTGCCGCAGAACAAAACAAAAAGGTATTTGGAAATCAAATTGTAGTTTTAATAATAAAATTGTCTCATTTTAGCCTCATATCTCTTATTTAACAAACAAAATTAATGAAGAATGTAACTAAGATGCATAATTTTTTATGACTGCTGCAGAAATTTTCAGTGATTATGAAGTCAGTAAGAGGTGTCTTTGGTCATATGGTACTTTTAGCAATCAGTTGTTCAATAATTTAACCAAATTATTTTAATTTCTCATCCTGGGACATTCAACAGTCTAGCATGTGCCAGCCAATTCACATTAGACATGTAATGTAACAGCTTTCATTTCTTTAGTCAGGTTTTCTTGATAGCTGTTTTCTGAAATAACTGGACAAGAGAAAAATTTAATCTGAAACTGTTTAGTAAATACAAGTAATATTCATGTATTTGTCACAGACTGGTATTGTGGGATTATCATTCTCATTTCACAGATAAGAAAGCCCTGGCTAAGGGGGCTGGTTAATTTTCTTGGACAAATTGTTGTAGAAAGTCTACAGCTATGCCTAGAATAAAAGCTCAGTCCAGTGCTTTATCCATCACATTACTGTTTCTCAATGGTGGATTGCAAATGTTCTTGCAATGCATAACATTGAAATTGTTACATCAGGCTAAATGAAATAAAATCTAGTTTCCCCATTCCATTATGTTTAAAGGTCACATATTCGCTAGTAACTATTCAAAACACACATTCGCACCAAAAACCTGTAGCTACTACTAACATCCTTAGCAGTGGGGTTTGGTTTGGTTTGGTTTGGTTTTCATTCTCACTTTTAAATAAAGCCAAGGAGGCAGGATCACAAAATTGCTTCGCCTGAGACTGAATGTCACTATATTGAACAGAACAACAAAACACTGCATTAAGACCTAGTGTTCCTTCCCAAATATTTTGGCCTGTTGGAGAAGGCTGAGAAACACAAGCTCCTTTCACAGATGCTCCAGACTGAAAATGAACCCAAAACATCCAACCCACAACACCTCCTAGCTACACTACAATTGTACCGGCATACAATAACCCAGAGTCGCCACGTGCAGCGAAGCAGTTGTGCCAGCAATGCACAGTCCTGTGCAGCACTTCCCCGGCTGCAATTCTGCACATGTGCTGTGGACCGTCGGCCACAGGCAATCCAGGGCCTAGCTCCATGGCACCTGCAGCATTGCAACATGTGGTGCTGTGGCACCTGTCACCAGCAAGTCCACAGCATCCTCCATCTATTTTCTGTGTATTATTACCTTGAGATAGCGCTGAGGGAAGGCCATCTGCAATGGTAAGTATGCCTGGTCCCACGTATCATAGACCCCCAGCTGTATTGGCTGTTGACCGTGAACAGCTTCTATATATTTCTAGACTTAGCTCCACGTCTCAATACTTCTTACAAACATGTCTTCAGCCTCTGAAAGCTGAGCAAACAGAACAGAGCAGGCAACGTGTTACAAAAACAGTAAAGGCTATTTTCAACTAAAAAGCAACAGCAAAATGGCTTTTTTAGTTCACAGCTGATCTCAAGTCTGTTCACTATTTTTAATATCATTCTCTGTTGTTGTTTTTTCTTTTAATACGACAGTCTTTTCTCCCACAACCCATCCTTAAGCCCAATATGTGATGCCGTATGCAACAGCTTTGCAGATGGGCTTCACTTTGGTTGGTGTCTTCCACCCTTACAGCAACTTGCCAACGTTGTACTAAGACAGTGAGAAAGAAAGGGTTTATAAAAATAGGAGAGTAGGGAGTTAGTCTATATCCCTTCTGCCTTTAAAAAGTTACATTTTTGACACAAAATATTGTTTGAGAAATCAAACATTACTTTCATGGGATAACATAGTTCTAAGTACAGCCGACAGCGTAACACCAAGGCAGCTGCAAGCCAAGATGCTCACAGGTGGTAGGTCCTTTGAAAGTCTCTGGCTCCTCTCAGTGAGTCGAAACAATGAACAAATTTACACAGAACAAGATGAAGAAGTGGTTATGGGACTCAGATTTATAATTTGCCTTCAGTTTTAAAGCTGAACTTGGGCTTACATTTGCATTTAGTGTGAACGGTATCGCACCACTGAGGACCGTTCTCAAGGTTATTTTCCATCCTAGGGTACTTCTAAACCAAAACTAAGCCACTCCTTCACTCGTATCTTATACCTACCAACTTCCAGGGCACTGGGAGCCCAAAGCCAATGGCCTAGAGATGGGAGCAAGGAATTTGGGGCAGCAGCTGGGAGCCATCTCTGAGTAGTAAAGGCCAATTACAAACCTGTAACTCATCATCAGTAGTTAGTCAGTGTCTAACTGGAGATTTACCAGGTACTTTGGTCTCACCATCCAAATGGAGAGACATTCTTCCTTTTCCCGTCCGACCCTTCCCTGTGGCACCTTTCTATCTCTTTCATGCAAGCAGACCCTCTCCTCTGACCCTCTCCTCCCATGTATATGGATTTGACATTTGCAGCTTCTGATTAATTTGACCCCACTGTTTGCTCTTCAGATAACTAATTCCCTCCTTTCTTTCAACATAAACTATAATTTCTGCTTCATTTCATGTCCAGTTTATAGCTGCTCTTTTCTTCTTGCTATTTTTCCTGTCTACTCTCCAGTGATGAGCCTTACCTGTCTATTTGCCCCCATGTACAAACACTCTTCAGAAAAAGTTATCCAATTTCTTTTATCCTTAATTTTTTTCTGATCAAGGCACAAAGCCAAAATATTACATTTAACAGACAGAGCAATATTTTACCAAGCTTTTACTTATATACTGGAAGTCAATGCAGCACAAAAATTGCTCTGCTAAACGAATGCAAGACAGAGTTTTCCTGGCTTATTCTAGTATAAGGAAGCTGCAGTGAAGAGAAGAAAGATTACATATTCCAAATCATCTCAGCTACCCTCTTTATCATTATTATTGCCTCCATTTTCTACTGCATTTTAGAGTATATTCTAAATGGAATATTAATATTAATTTCTTTCTTCTTCATGAGAGTTCAGATAATTTGGGATAATTAAGGGAGAGAGGATAGGAAAATCCATCGTGGGGTTATAAATCTCCAAGGAATGTGTTAGTTTTGCATTTTAGTTCTGCTGAAAAATGTAAATGCTTCAATTAGTGTAAAAATCAGAGGCTGCCTCTCTCATTAACAATGAGGCCTCTAACCTCTCACCTTGCCCATATCTGAATCAGAGGATTTTGAAATGGGAAAGTTGGCCCATTTTCCTAAACACAGAAATTGCGCTAAAAAAAAAAGTAACCAGAAAATATCTCCCTTCCCCACCCCCCTTTAAAGACCTCATTAGTTTCCAGAAAAGGCTTATCCAGAGAAGTTGGTGTCCTGTTGCATGCGATGGGGAAGCGGGTGTGCTTGTGGATAGCATTACAATAGATTTGCAGTGAAGATAACAGGGCTGGGTGTCTGCAGTACTGGGATGAATCTCCTCAATCTAAATATTCCATGTTTCATAACAAACCTGTCAATAAGGGATGTGAGGGCAGTTTCGCTGCTGCTCTATGCTATCCTACAGCTAACGCAGCCTGAAACCTCCTAAAGGCTGATTGAAATCGATTCATACACAGGTGGAATGCTACAGATCTCTCTTCTCAGCCTTTATAAAGGGAGATTTAGTAGGAGATTTTTTTATTTATTGAGAGATTCGTATTATACCAAGTTCAATACTCCTCCAGTCCACAATTACCCAGAAAGGCACACTTAAACAAATGCCTGATGTATTCAGCGTGTATGGGACCAAATAAATCAGGTGAAAAGAATATAGCTACTACCACACACATCCATTCAGCACACATTCATTTTTAAGCTAGGGGCTGAGAGGCAAGGAGAAAAGCACTGCCTGGACTGATGATTACCTTTCCTCAGCGAATAAAGCCCACATGTGCAAAGCAGTAATGCAAAATTACCTGCTCCCTTTGCATAAAGAAGGTTCATCTGCAATGATTTAATTAATTGAAGGATTAGCCTTCTGCCACCATTTTTGACCTGAGGTTTTTCTGCTAATTTTCCTTTTACTGGAGGATCTTCTAGGCAGTATGGCACAAGTGATCTCATAACATTGCAGCACTCTGGTATATTTTCAAGGCCATCAGCCCTACTCACAACTTCTAATCCTTAATTTCTATCATGCATTATTCAGGTTAACATTTTATACAGTTTGAATCAGTTTTTAATAGATGAACTGGTTCAGACAGGGGCCCAGTTGTCCAAATGCATTCAGGATGTTGACCCAGTTTGCATAGAGGAAGCTTTGTTTGCATAAAGGAATCAGTATGGAGAAAGGCCATATTATCTCCTCGTGCCACACGCTGCAGCCATAATATTGCCTGATCACCCTTCAAACTCATTCTAAGTACTGCTACCAAAATTACCTTCCTGATCCATCATTTCCTCTCCTCTGCTTGTTCTTGATACTGCCTGCAGTCACTCCATCGCATCATATCTAGCTGACCCCAGATCTGCTCCTCCAGTGATATTGGCCTCAGTCAGCCCGTCTCCACACTACCCTCTTTCCTGGTCTGTGATAAATTCCGTAACAGTTTAATACTTCAAAATAATTTCTTAAACCTCTTCTACCATTTTGCCTTCGAATCAATCCCATTGATATGGTACAAGTACCTGAGCTATCTCCTTTTTACCCTAAATTCTGTTCAACCCAGGTTTTCAAAACACTTTGTGACATGGTTCTAAAGACTATGTAGGTTCTGGTTCAAAATTTCACAGGAAAAGCACCATTCAAGAGCAGTGACCATAATGTACTTGGATCCAATATCCTCTCTGGAGCAGCAAAGGTCAAAAATCCACCACAACTGTGCTAAACTTTGAGCAATGGAAGTATACGAAAATGAGGAAACTTGTTAAAAAAGAAGCTAAAAGAGGTAGCTGAGAGAATGAAATCCTTATGGACAGCACAGGGACTACCAAAAAACATCCTACTGAAAGCAGAGCTTCAGTGCGTACTGTCTGTTAGGAAAAACTTGAGAAACAATAAAAAGAAGCAGGCGCGGTGGAGCAGTAAGCTAAAAATTTGGGAAGTAAAAGAGTTTATTAGAATTGAGAAGGCATCATTCAAAAAGCAGAAGCTGTATCCAAATGAAGAAAATATAAAGGATCATAAACTCTGGCAGATTAAATGCAAAAATATAATTAGGCAGGCCAAAAAAAAAAGAGTTTGAGGAACAGTTGGCTGGAGCAATCAAAAGTAATACTAAATTCCTTTTCCAGCATATCGGAGCAAAAAGCCTGCCAGGCAGTCTGTGGAGCCCACTGACAGCCAGGTTGAGTCCTCAGAGAGGGCAAGGCTGTTGCAGAAAAGGAGAATGAATACTTGCATCACTGCTCACTGTAGAAGAAACCGAGGCTATTTCCTCACTAGAAGCCTTTTTGGAGGGCAATGCTGCAGAGGATCCATCCGAAACGTGACTGTGGAGCAACTATCGTAATGTTAACATAAGCACTAATGAGTTGTCTGGTCTAGATGGTATTTAGCCAAGAGTTCTGAGAAAACCCAAGGAGGTAATAGCTGAATCACTAATAGGAGTATCTGATCTCCCATGTTTACTTTTTGGGCAGCATGAACACTGAAGGCTTGCGAATGTGATGCCAGGGAGGATCCAGAGAGCTACAGGCCTGCAAGCTAGTAACTCTAGT
>NW_008795137.1:286099-294569 GCF_000699145.1 Aptenodytes forsteri | reverse complement strand
ATAATAATAATAATAATAAAATAATAATAATACACGAAGCAAGTGATGCACAGTACAATTGCTCACCACCCGCCGACCGATGCCCAGCCAGTCCCCGAGCAGCGGCCCCCCCGGCCAGCTTTCCCCAGTTTATGTACTGAGCATGACGTCACATGGTATGGAATGTCCCTTTGGCCAGTTTGGCTGTGCCCCCTCCCAGCTTCTTGTGCACCTCCAGCCTTCTCAGTTGGTAGAACATGGGAAGCTGAAAAGTCCTTGGCTAGTGTAAGCATTACCTAGCAACAACTAAAACATCGGTGCGTTATCAACTTTGTTCTCATCCTAAATCCAAAACACTGTACCAGCTACTAGAAAAGAAATTAACTCTATCCCTGCTGAAACCAGGACAGTAAGTGACTGTGGAGCAACTATCGTAATGTTAACATAAGCACTAATGAGTTGTCTGGTCTAGATGGTATTTAGCCAAGAGTTCTGAGAAAACCCAAGGAGGTAATAGCTGAATCACTAATAGGAGTATCTGATCTCCCATGTTTACTTTTTGGGCAGCATGAACACTGAAGGCTTGCGAATGTGATGCCAGGGAGGATCCAGAGAGCTACAGGCCTGCAAGCTAGTAACTCTAGTGCACAAATTTGTAAAAGCTACAATAAAGGACAGGCTTTACCTAAGATACGTGTCTAAATGCAACCTACCTGGAAGAGCCAATGTCAGTTCTGTAGCGGGAAATTCTGCCTTGTAAAATCCATTAGAGTTTTTTTAAGTTAACAAGCGTGTGGGTCAGGTGAGCCAGTCAAGCAAAGTACAACTGGATTTTCAAAATGCTTTTGACAAAGTCTCCCATGAATGATTTCTAAAGAAACTTAGCAGCCATGGGATAAGAGGGAAGGACCTGGTAGGAATAGATAATTGGCCAAAAGACATGAAACAGAAGGTCTGTCCTTGCAATGGAACAAATACCCTTCACAGTGAAATAAAATGACGGACTCTGAGCTGACAATTACCATTTGGGAGTGGGAGCTTGAGGTTACGATAGGCAGCTCCATGGAAGCATCAGCTCAGTGCACAGCAGCGGTCAAAAAAACAACTCAAATGCCAGGAATAAAAAGCAAAACAAAAACATAATTACAACTCTGTTCATCTGCAGCTTGAGTATTTTTTTTCAGTTAGGGTCCTCTCACCTCAAAAAAGGACACATTTGAGGTGGAAAAAGCTCAGAGAAAGATCAACTATGATAAACTATTGAATGGTTTATAGAGTTCTGAAAACTCATGAATGATGTGGAGTGAGTGGATAGGAAACGACTGTTTGCTGTCTATCCACCGCGAGAAGCAGAGTGTCAAATGAAGCTTCTAAGAGCTAGACTTACAGCAAACAAAAAGAGATGGCCCTCATAGAAGAGGTATCTGTACCACTTGGCAATCTTGTTCAGTATCTAAAGTGTCTGTTTTCTGGAGCAAGGACTTCATGTTGTTCTGTATCTACCTCTTCAGGTCCAGAGTCCTTGAATTGGACTTTTTGGAGCTATTGGTACAAATAATTAATCATACACATTCAGCCTACCTCATGAATGTGTTGATTACAAACTTAGGGGTCAGTTCATAATAGGGAACTTCACTTGAGCAAAGCACTAGACCAATTCATAACTTCCAGTTCCCTCTTCGCATGAATTCAAAGTCATCGTAATACTATTAGTCTTCAGGAAGTTGCCTCAGTTTAGACCAGGAATGGCCATGGTTAGAAACAAATGCTAAGAAGATGAGCTATAAATTCTTGTATTGCAAGCAATGCACACGCATCAATGACTGAACTGTGAACATGAAGAATAGGCATGTGTAATAAGAGTATTTGTACATTGCTTAAGGTAGCCATTTCCAGGGTGTCTGCTTGGAGAGAGCCTTCTACTTTCATCCTGTCCAGAGACTACTTTCATTATGTCTTGTTTTTGCATTATCCTCTGCACTCCAATCTCTTGTATCATCTTTCTATTATGGAAGGTGATGTGGGAAGTCTCTTCCTCTACCCGTTATTGTCTAAAACAACTGGAAGAGGGAATCCACTCCAGATACAATCCCTACGTAGAGGAGATAATTGACTTTCCCTGACTCAGAGCTAACAAGAGAAGTTAAACATTACCAGGTGCCCCATGGGACTGCACTTTTGTTGAAGACTGGGAGAACTCTCAAAAGAAGAGGGAAGATGTTGTCTCACATCCACTGATGCAGATCCAGAGTCATGCCACTGATGTCACGCCAAGGTTTACACTGATGCAGGATTCAGTCTTGGGAGCCAGTTCTGACTGATGCACCCTCACTGTAAACTGGGCGATACCTGGGACTGTCAGACAGTTTTCAGTTCATTTACACAGAAGCAAATGAGACCAAGATTAGGTGACAATTCCAGGCAGAAACCTAGTGAGGTACATAAGCAGAGGTTTTATCTGCAACACAAAACATGTCAGGTCTGTTAAAGAAAAACAAATTTTTCTTTTGCAGTTCTTCTGGTGTGATGGTGAGAACTAGCACAACTAGGCCTCATATATCTGAGACAGCATAAAGAAGATATTTCCTAGCAACAGCGCTTTCCTGATGAGTGAAAAACATTTCAGTGTCTACCGGTTCATATAGTTGCATTCTTCAACACATTAACAATTACATAATCTTACTTTGAATTACATTAAAAAGTGTATGTAATGGATTCCTCCTTTCCTTCCCTAATAATTCAGGTATACAAGCACGATCAAAAGCTGTAGTCTGACTAAAATGACCATACCATTTGTTTCTCTTGAATTTCCTATACAATATTAGTGAAAACAAATTATTTTTCATTGTTTGAATAGAAAACTGTTTTACACCTCTTTCAAATTTCCTTAGTATCTGAGCTCCATATGAGCACAGGGTTTTATTAGGATATGTCAGTTCACCATAGCCACTCTACTAAAGAGAGCTCCACCATAAGAGTTTCCAGTTTACAAAGAAAAATAAAATAGCAGGTGTTAACACTGAAGAAGGAAATTGGGACAGAAAATTAGGGTTATTAGGGAAGTTGAGAATTATAAAAGGGCCAATGGGGAGTGATTTCAGAAATCACAGTTTAGCAGCAGAGCAAATAAACAAAGCAGCCTGTGACTGAAGCCATCAAACTAGAAAATATTCTAGCAAAGTAGTAAAATGAGAGGCTCCAAATGGAGCCTGATTACCTAACCCCTGTATTCTTTCCCTTTTGGCTCAAGATATTTGGCCAACCTCACCACCTCACAGGGCTGAGCCCTGGACATACACATAGCCAGAAAGACAGAGTTACTCCGGATGTCTTCAGTTCTTGGGACTGGATTGAGGTTTTGATACAAAACCTGTCTATCTGGCAGCACATCACTGGGTGAACTATGAAATGATACTGGGACCTATTCATGAGCTTCTCCCTTACCTGAGGGTGCAGTAGCTAACACGGTAACGTGAGCCAGATTTTGCACTTAGCCCTGTCCAGCACTGGGGCAGCCATGCCCACCTGCAGAACTGGGAAAGGAGACACCTTTGCCTTCACCTTCCTCACTGCTGCCTGACAGATTTGCAGGCAGGGAACGTAATGACCCCAGAAAGATTGCTGTTTCCACTGTCCTGGTACTGGCTGCAGGGGTAAGCGGTGCAGGGACACCATGATAGGGCAGGGACACTCTCAGGACCCACTTCTCAGAAGGACTGTGCAGGGCAAGTGGTCTACTTAAAGGGCCATCCCATCTACTGGGAGATCTCCCACAGACGTGGGGTGTAAAGAACCATGACAGGTGTTCTCTGCCCACAGAGGCTGTGACCACAACAAAAGGACCTGGCATTACAAATATTTAAAACAAAATGAAAACTAAAGCAGTTTGTATGAACCCAGCACATAAGATGAACTCTTCCGAGTAGCATAAAGTCAAGTCCCAGGTAGTAGGCAGCAGGAAGAGCCGAACGTCAGCATTTCACCAAAAAAACAACCTACGTTACAGCCTCTAGGCTGTAAGTCAGCCCTGCTGAAGCAGACAATGACGTAGATTTTAAGGCCAGCAAGAACTGGTACAATAATCATGTAGCCTGACCTCCTGTGTAACACAAGCCATAGGATTTTATCCAGCAGTTCCTGCAGCGGTAACGCCTACTCTTCCCTGCTGCAGGGGAGGCTCCTTACAACCCCCTTTCAAATGAACTGTGGGCAGGACGCTAAGAGGAACGGACAGATATTAAACAAAAAATTGTTTGTTTGCTTTTCCAAAAAGAGCAGACAGGAAAGCAGCTGCTAATCGCTAGAGCAGGACTGCCTCGCTGGTACCCAGTGGGCATCAGGCAGTCAGGCTCCGGCTGGGCGGTGAAACCAGGGCAGCAGTCACACTGTGCTGCGGCAGGACTACAGCTCTTTCCTACTTCACTGACATTCATGTTGCCTTCCTCTCACCCACTGAGTATTGTCATCACAGAGGCTGGAGTTTGAATGTGTTTAATGCTTTCTTAGCCACAGATCATTAGTAACCAATTCCACTTTCCACTAAGTCCCAATTGTTTTTATACAATACAGGACTCCTTTTTTTTCTCTCCCCTCCCCTCTTCTTTCTTCCTCCTCTTTCCAGTTTTCTTGTGGTAAAACAGTCCTGCCTGAAAGCAATAAGCTCCTTTCAGAACTTAAAACCCTAATGGCAGGCATTTGGAAAAGAAGCTCTAAAGGCACCATTATTCCTCACTTTGGCTTCACTGCTGCCTTGCTGTCCACACCCATAATGCCGAGCTTTTTCCCACAAAAGTAGCGGTCCTCAGATAGCCACAACTCCACATTAACTGCTTGGTTTTATTTATTCCTGGAGGCAGTTAGCAAAGGGACAACTCTCAGGACATTTGGGAGGCCACCATGAAGTCAGTGAGCACTCAGCTAGGTATGGAAGGACTATAAATGAAGCAATGACTTAGGTAATTGTACCCACCAGGAACAGCTATTCATGCATTTTGGATATTCCCAATCCACCGGTGATGTCCTCTCCTCCTTCTCTACCAAAGCTCTTCTGGTTCACAAACCTGCTTTCCACAGCTCCGCATCTCGGTGTTCACACGAGGCTTGAAACGAGATTGCAGCTTGTCATTGCTTTTCCCGTTTCTGTGGGGCTGTAGTGTCCAGAGCAGGAAAAGCCAGGGATCCTCTCCCACCACTGTTACTTGCTCTCTGTGCAAGCTCCAGATGTCCATTAGCTACTGACTGGCAGCTGTGAGAAAGTGGTCTGCACCCCTGGCAGGTGGGCTGCTGGATGGGCTAGGTAGCATCCCTCAAGAAATTGCTGGAGAACAGCAGGACATCACCGCGGAGGGGGAACCTGCTCCTGCCCAGGGCCTGCCAAACCAATGGGCCATCAGTTTTTGCCTGCAGGACACACGTTTGGATGTCTCCACACAGAAATACGGATTAGACTTGGGTCTCACTCTGTGGCTGCAACAGGCAGCAGGGGACCCAGAGGCAAAGAAATCTAGGGGATTACCCAGATGGTAAGCCCCACTTCCACTGCTGTCCTAGAAAGAGTAAAGAGCAAATGACGGGGCTCACCCATCCCTGGAGGGACAGTGCTAAGTACTTTGCCATAGGTAAAGCTCTCAGGTTGTCAGTCCCAGGCAGAGACGGGACTCCACCACGCCTCACCGCTGTCAGTCCAGCCAGCGCTTTAGGATACATGTAGCCCCTGCTGTCCACAGCAACATTCTTCCCCTGGGATTGCACAGGCAGGGTAAGGAGACCTTGCCTCCTCCCCAGCCGGTGCACCAGGGTACCAGTTAGTGCCAGCCCAGCCTCCTGCAGTGCCGCGCCAGGCCATGCCCCACCACCAGCGAGGAACCACCACACATTTGCTGCTGTTAGCCCTGAGTAGGGGCAACCCTCCAAAGGGCACGGAGGAGAAAAAAAGAGAGTAAAGTCTCTAACCCCACCACAGCTAAACGTCAGTGCCCATCCTCACGCTTTGTGCAGAAGAAGCCTCCTGCAAAGCTGTGGGTCCCATTGCAGAGTCCCCGCGCCTGCAAGCCGGAGCCTCTCGTGCCTTAAGTCCAGCACGACCCACCAGAAAACAGGTGGCGGACCGCTGCAGTGAGGCGTTGGTAGCTGTTTGACATGCAATCCACCCTTGAAAGAAAGAAACTGCGCAAATGAGTAAATACATCCACGCCCTCGCAATCAGCAAGGCAGGGCGTGCCGCGCCCGGGGAGGGCTCGGCTGTTTGTCCTGCCGGAGAGCCGGGGCGCTTCTGGGCTGGGGAGGGGGAGCTCGTCCCTCGTCCCTCCCCGGGCCGCCGCCTTTCCCGCCCCCCGCCCCGCCGCTCTCTGCCTTTCCCGCCGACAGCGATCTCCGTGCGCGGGGGGAGCGGGGCTCCTCGCAGCCCTCGCACAGCTGCCGGGCACGGCTCCGGGAGGGGAGCGGCGGGGGGAGCAGCGGGGCGGCCCCCTCCAGCTGCCCGACGGATGGGGCGAGAGGCGGGCAGGAGGACGGGGGTCTGAGGGAGGCGCGTGGCCCAAATCCTGCCCACCTGCTGGGGCGCGACACCAGCTGCAGCCCAACAAGGGCCCTATTAATCCTGCCCGTGCGGTGGGTTTCTCTGCCTCCGTACACCCGACTGAGGAGATCTCGCCGAGAAATGTTCATCTGTGGTGTGCTAAGGGTTTCTTCCCAAAGAATCATGATTTAATTGCTGTTATTATCTTCATAAAGCTGTCCAGAGTGTTTTTCCAGTGGTTATTTAAAGCTTATCTAAAAGATACCGATAGCAGTGGAACGCCTGGTTAAAACCGCAGTCCCGGTATGCCAGTAGCAGAGTGTGGTAAAAATAATAGGTCTCTTAAATCAATCATCATCTTTCTCTAATTTATTGTATTGTTGTATTTTTGGATCCATGCATGCATGGCAGGCACAGCACAAAGTTACAAAAGAAATGCAGTTAGAAGCTATATAAACAGACAAATGCAGACTGAGTTACCGTCAGTCTTCCGTGGAAAAAAAGATACTTTGGCAAAGAATAAAAATCACACATTATAATTTTTAAAAAGACCTGCTGATGAGAAACCTTATTGTAGAAAGCAAGCTCTCCAAAACATGTCCCTAAAACATTGTACATGTTGCTGATGAAAAATTGTTTAAAAATCTCTCGATCAGTAACAGCTTCAAAAATAACAGCATGAATAATATGAACGTTTGGTGGAAACAAACAACTGCACAGGATATCATTAGGTATATAGTCTATAGATATTTTTCCTATCCTGATTTGGTGTAGAGAGAAAAGCTGGAAGTACAGAAGTGTTGAAATGTGTTTTAAAAAGATGGAGGAATTTTTTTTTCATGCAAATCCCTTGTTTCATCATATCGCTAGTGACTCATAAATAAAGGCTTAGAAATCTACAGGAGGAGATGAGACACATCTCAGAAACAGATATGAGCAAATAATTCACTACAGGATAGTTGTTTTCTCTTTAAACCAACTCTGTTTTTTTTTATTTAAAGAAATTATCTGCAAACAGGTCATTCTCACTATGAATTTATTCCTATGTTCCTAATTGCCTCATGGATTGTTTGTGAAAATAAATTTTAGACAATGAATTTTCAAAATGCTTCGTTCCTGTGAGTTGCCAATCACTTGGCATTAAAAATCATATGCATTATTTCTACTTCGTAATTCACTCCCCAATTTGCAAAGTCAAAAAAGTATCTACCAGAGTTTTGAATCTCTCGGATCACTTTGGCTAAAGATAAGGGATAAGAAAAGTTGAGGAATTAAATGTCACTTCATGTCTTTTTATGTCCTCCTTCCACACAGTCACCACAGCCCCTTGTCACTCAGCCCATTACCTGCAGTCCGATCCCCAAGCGGTGCATTCCTTCATAACTCATCCAGGGAGAAGAGGCACGTCACATTTAGGGACTAGTGGGTTTTACCTCTCTTTTCCCCTCACGTTCTTCCCAAGCTGTTTGCGCTGGTGAGCACCTATCTGCCAAGAATGCAACCTAACTCTGCTCTGGCGTGTTTAATTACCCAAGTTTCCGTGCCAGAGCTTTGGAAGGACACTGGGAGACCTCCCTCTGCCCATCCTGCACCGTACAGCACCACAGACCGCTTCACACATTTGTTTGTGAACAGCGTGAAGTGACCTTGACGGTCTCTCTCCTCCACCATCTACCATTTCCAGAAATCCCCTTTAATAATTGGTTTTGTGGCTGCTTGAGTTCCCTTTAACTCTTAAATAAGCTTGGGAAAGGAGCTGTTGCACGTAAGAGACAAGGCTACACAGAGCTCCTCCAAAGACGGGCAACCCTCTGGGCCGCAAGACTGCCGGGAGCAGGCTATGGCCCCTTCCCCTGCTTTTTCTGTGTATAAACCAAGGAAAAACAGACTTCTGTTATGGCCCCTTCCCCTGCTTTTTCTGTGTATAAACCAAGGAAAAACAGACTTCTGTTATGGGCTACTACCAAGAAGGAA
>NW_008795137.1:238388-285929 GCF_000699145.1 Aptenodytes forsteri | reverse complement strand
AAAACAGACTTTCTGTTAGGGCTACTACCGAGAAGGAGGTGGCAGTGTGTGGAGTAGCAGCCACAGCTGATGTGTCTATTTTTAGGATCCATTGCACCATTTTTAGGATCCACCATTGCACCTTTTCAATGGCTTCTGGAGCTGTAGTCCAGGCTTTCTGAGGCTTTTCCTCTGGTTTCCTGAGCCAGCCCTACCCAGTTTAGCTTGGGCCTTTTTCTTTAACCCTTGGCTTTTGCTGGCCTTACTGTGGTTTGTCTCCATACTCTCCTCTTTAGCAATTCAATGTTGCCTATACTTCTGTGAACCCTGCAGAAGAACTGGTGAAGTGTAACTCAAATGCCTGAGATGAAATACCTAGATATAGTTACTCTAGTGAGAGATGTTGCTGTAATGTCTGGTATACAGAAGCAGATATCACAGAAACCTTTTTCCCCATGGAGCAGTTTCATTACCCTGGCAAATCCTTTGAAGCCAGGAAAATGCCTATGCAACAAAACTAAGAGAGACCTACATTATGAGAACATCAAATCTGCACTGGTTACAGTCTCCACCTTACCCCAGAATCATTCTTCACGCAGGGTCCCCACGCTTTGTCCTTGCAATGGAGTATGCTGAGGAAGTGAATTGGGAAGCAAGAAAAGAGATGAGATTAACTGTTACAGGAGCCCACACACCACCGTCCTTTGTGAAGGATGTACCCCACAATAACATGGGGAAGGGAATGGAAAGTTCACTGATCCCAGACAGACTCATGGCATCCCTCCTTCTTGAAGAGAGACTCGGGATTTAACACCACCCTTACATCAAGAAAAGAGTTCTCCCTACCAAGAAATACACTCCTCTTCTAGTGCATTGAAACAATTAGGTAATTTCTGTCTCCTTCCCTACAAATTGAATCTCTCAATAGCTCAATTTCTGCAAGTGCCATTGTTTTCTCAGGCGTGTCGAAAGTCATTTTGCTGAGCCGCCATACTCTCTGAGTACCCAAACATCTCTAGCACCTGAGCGTTCAATGCTACAGCTATTTCTTGAGTAGTGCTTGGACATGTTTCAAGTTGACATTTTAGATTGCATAACTCCTGGCGCAGCACTGCAAAGATGTCTCCTCCCATTGCATCAGAGAGTGACCCGCTGTGGCAAAGGCTATTACTACCTTTGAGACTATCGAGTCTGCCTCATGGAATTACACAGATTCCAAGGGGAGAAAAAGTAACCACTGCATGCTCTGGGCTCTGAACTTTTCGGTATAACACATCTGGAGAGCCTTCATCTACATATGCGGCTCTAATGCCACATCTCCTTGGTGAACACTGCATGCATTGAATTCTGCTAACATAGGATGACTGACAAGTAACAATAGGAGCTACGTTGACTCGGTGCTTGTCTCATCCTAAAATAAAATACTGTGTGACGGACTAGCCACAGCTGCACGCTTACAAAGAGCAGTCTGTGGCTTCTAAGCAAAGCAGCTGAGAAGTTGGAAAAAAATAAATCTCAGCTTCCCCCTCCCCACTCATTTCCACACACACATGTTAGATCTGAGGCCAAAATCCGATGACTAAAGTAAGCATATAACTAAGAGTGACCTGATTTTTGGGAGGTACTGAGCACTTGCATTGCCCAGGGACTTTACTGCTTCAAAACTGTGTTTCCTGGAGAACACAGAGGCTCAGTTCCTCTGAAAATTGGGTACATTTGAGCAGGTGCCCTGACATTAGGGTTTTTAATGGCTCGATCTCTTCATTTGTTCTTCTGGAAACAGTTTAATTTGAGAGTATAGACAAATGAATACTGAATAAAAAAATAATTTAAAAAAAATCATACATTGAATGTCCAGTTTCTGTAGCATTAACCACACTGAGTACCACGGGGGGGGCGGGTATTGCACGCTGCAGTATGGAGGGGGAGCAGCAGGCTGTGCAGTGGCAGGACCGCTTTCCCATCAATGTGACACAGACCATGTGCTACAACGGGCAGTACTAGTAGGGAGGGCAACGGATGACTGATCCCACGCGACTCTCAGAAACCCTTTCTGAGCAGTACGCTCCCTTCTCCAGGTAGCTTACTGATACTAAAGACAGCAGCTTTTCAAGTCAGGGCTGATCATCCAGAAGCCCAGGGACGCGAATGAGCAAACCTCCAGTGGGCTCTGGATCCATCTGAGGCCAAAAGAGGGTGATGCTGAACCCAAAGGGTGAATTGCAGTCATCTACCTTCTTTTCCCCCTGCCTCGCTCTGCATGTTGCTTGTGGCTAAGGTGGCAGGAACACGCTGATGCTTGCCTTCAAGGGATTTGAAGAGAGTTCTTAACTGTTCAAAGAAAGCTTAAAAAATTGTAATTCTTAAGCGACTTTCCAAGGCTGGTCGCTGAAGGTTACACAGGGCTAGATGCGAAGTTGTATAATCCTGTTTTTCAAATGTCAGCAGGAAAAAAGTAAAATTCTCCTTTTGGCTTTCTCCAACCCCTGAGTAATCTGATGCAGCACAAATCAATATGTTCTTGAGACAGCGTTCCATGGAAAATGTAAATCGTAATGTTATCTGATATTTGGGTTGTACAAACTCAAGCAAATTGCAGAAACTATAATCCCGGGCTGTGAATCACTGCTGCGGATCTAATCGCTACCATTCTTTTCTGTCCATCGGCTCTACCATTTGCAAAGCAGTGGAAGTATGGATTACACGTGACTTGTACTTTTCGCCACTAACATGCCCTGATGGTAAGAAAAGGTAGTGTGACCAAACAGTTAATCAGAAGCAAACCCTGGCAGCTAGTTTCTCTCTCCTGTGTGCAAATATCCTCACCTTTCCAATGAGAGCAGGTTCAGGAGTTCACAGCCAGCACACATCTACCTCTACTTTTTAAAGCAGAAACCGTCACAGGGGAGCAGACTGCTTAGGAGCTGTGATTAGAAGGAAGCTCGCTAATGCAACAAATGGTTGAGCAGGCAGCACAAACCAACAGATGCCGAACTATTTGAAGCCTGATACAGAACAAAAGGCCTGCCTCCTCAAATGAAGGCCAGGGCTGCAGAGCCCAGACAGAAACACATACCAGCTGGCCAGCCATGCAGAATCAAATCCCCCAAAGACTGGTTTCGTCATAAGCAGCAGCTGACCGATCACGATTGACAGGATGGCTGACGAGAGGGCTCATTCCTTGGGTTCCTCCCTCCCTCGGTCTCAGTCGACATGAGCCGCCACTTCTGTCATGAGACCCTGTGGTACATGTTTGCATGGCACAAACTCATGTTCATGGGGAATCAGACCTATTTTTTGGCACGGTCTGCCACGAGGCAAGAAGAAATTCCTGTTTCAAGCTGGCAGAAACCAGTGAAATCAAAATCTCCGCATCCCAAAACGCACCCTGAGCAAGTCTTTAGCTGCCTAGGGAACACGGATAGGTCTGCCCCGCTTCTGCTGGGATCCAGCGGTGCTTTGACACACGGCCATTACCCCATGGTGATAAACGCATCTGACATCACACATCTGCATTACCATCTCCATCACTACTGCCACAATTTTAGGTCCTACATTTGTCAGTGGAGATGCAGGCCTAGATGGTCATGCCTTTCTAAGCAGACCACTATAGACATTTTAGTGCTTCAGAGAGGGAAGTCTCACAGCCAATGCATGATACGAGACAGGAATGCAGAAGGTCCTGGGAAGAAAGGAAAGCCACAGAGTCAGAAAGGACTTTCTTGTAAGGTGAGGACTTTGAACAGGAATGTAACAAAATCCTCTGATGTTAACTCTTCTTCAGAAGTCTGGCAGTCTTCTCCAAACCCCCCAGGCTGCTGATCTGAACAGAGCACCCTGAAAAGTCCTTGTGAAGCAAGTGACAGGATAAACCAGCTTACAAGAAGGTGGATACAAGAGAGGAAGATGTCTGAGAGAGACATGCAAGCAAGGGAAGGACTGTCAGCTAGAAAGTCCAATTGTATATAACGGCTCTAATAAAATTAGGAGAGTCACCCAAAGACCTCCCAGAAAACAGACATTTCAGCATCCGCATGCTTTTTGGTTTGTCTACATGCTCTGTACAGCTCCATGTTTACATACAACCCATCCACTCTTCTCCTCAGAAGACCAACGCATTTTAAATGGTTCTGTAATTATATTTCTTCATAGCAGCAGTCAGTTTTAAAAAGAATATCAGACAAGCCAAGGGAACAAACTCTTCTTGGACTGTTTCCCATCCCTGTTATTTTCATTAAAAAACAGGGAGAGCATTGGTGCACCGAGACTATGGCTGTTTGCACTATGTGCCTGACTCAGGAAACAAGCAGTTTGTTATTATGGTTATTTCTGGCAATTCAGGCCATTACTGCTCTGAAACATAAAGCAATTCCTATTTCACCTCAAGTACTAGTCTACAGATTCAAAATGTGTGTGCTAAGTCTTAATCTACAGGGTGTCCCACCTGACTGACTAAGAAATAAATCCGAACAGAGCACAGCAAAAAATTACAATAAGTTGCCTGCATCACTTCAGGCCACATTCATCAAGTGATGGCTTATGAGTGCTGCATACTGAAAACAGACAGAAGCTGGGTATTGTGAATTCTAAGCCACTGCCCATAATTTCCCTTTATCCTGAGTTCCTTAAAAAAAGGCCAGATCCTCGGCTGCTGTCAATTAGCAAGAGTTTCATTCAAGCTGATGCTGAATTAAACAGGCTAAAGATGTGTGCCCTGACTCAAGCAGAACAATCTCTCCCACACAATTACAGAGCAGAAGCTCATCTTTGTTTAAACATTCAGTTTTACAAAGGCTTTAAAATGCACATGCTCACAAAGATTGGGAATTTTGTGGGTGTCAGTGTAGGTTCTGTACACCAGATTTGGGGACATTTATGTAAGTGGCTCCTAAGAAGAGTGTACAACAAATGGCAGGGGGGGCAGTTTCAGTGGCCACAAATTGTGGCTATGGTTCTTGTCTCTCCCTCCACATTTGGGTCTTAATCACTTAACACACCCACAAGCTGCTCTATGGCATCTGTTAATTTTTGAGAAATAAATTGGGAAGCAGTATCCTTAAAATTGGCATTTTTTAAATATGGGATGTTCCCACCCCACTGCCACAGCACTTCTTTTCTGTGCAGCTCTGCATTTATCATTCAGGTACCCTCTTGTTGGGTACCCATGTACTCCTCCCTGTTGCCGCCTTATAACCACCTCTGCTTGCAGGGCAAAGTAGCAGCTCTAAGACAACCAAGGAAGCTGTGAAGAAAAGGGTAAGGTGGGACTATTTTCCACATTTCGGGCTAGAAATCTACATGATTTATTGAAAATGTACCAGGGAAGTTAGTAAGCCTGTCCTTTACCACAGGATGCAGGATTTCAGGCTAAAATTTGGGAAACCCCATATTTAATGAGAAGTCTGCCAGCCCTGGGAGCTCACCCATAAAGTGGATTACTCTGTACAGTCACAGAGGTTTTCTAGACTACTCATTTTCACATGAGCTGATAGCTCAAGGGGATGTTCAGGCAGTGCTCGATGCTTTTGAACCTGACCTACAACCAGCCAATGTCAGTTCAAACCTGACCATTGGCAGAAAACGGGGAGAAAAAGGAAAGAGGAGTGAGGCATGTTGTCATGGTCTGCCTCTGTCAAAGGAGTTTGTAGCTTGAGAGAAATCAAACCGGCAGAGCAGAAAGCTCAGATAGCACTGAAGCTAAATAAATGGCACGTGTGCCGGGGAGCGGAGAGAAGCTGTGCAGATCTGTGCAGGGAGGCAGGGGAGGTCTGGGGAAGGGGCAGTGGTGTGGCAGGGGAGGAGAAGAGGGGGAGGCTCCCAGTCCTACCGAAGTCCAAGCGAGGGAGTGAATGCCTCCCTCTTCTCCCTGCCCTTTTCCCCATTCTCAGAGGGGCCTGGGCAACCCTTGCCCTGCGTCCCATCTAGTGAGGGTGATGACTCTGTCACTCCTCACGGGAGCCAGCACTAGGAAAGCTCTTTCCAGCTTCCTGGGAGACTCTGCAAAACACAGAGTGCGAGACTGAAAATGCATCGGGTCGGTGCTTATCACAGTATCCCAAGCACTGGCAATGGGTTGGGAAGGGAGGCACCATTGACTGAGACAAATGCAGGAGTTCACACCCCTCACTTCTGTGTCTCTGCAGAAGGCATTTTCATTCAGCAGAGTACACCTCATGGAGATGAACAGGCTACCTCACACTTCTTCAAAAAATTCATTCTGCTTAAAGGTCAAGAGTCCAAAATCCACACATTCAATTGGATTTCCTTGAAACTAATAACGCAACATAAATTTGCCATCCAAATACATAAACTTGCCATCACCTGAGTGATTTACAAAATGCATCCTAAAAAAATAAAATAAATAGTCTCCCTGGAGGTTGAAAGATTGTTGCTGGGGGCATTTCTTTGGAATCAAACTGTGGCTCCAGTCAAAACACACAGGAACTCAGTCCCACAGTCCATCACAGCTGCTGCGTGGTGCCTGTCATCTCCTCGGCAGGCAATGCGGGGCAGGGAGCTTGGCAAAGGCTTCAGCTCTACAAGGAGGATCGAATCTCACACTGGGACGGAGCATCCCTGGCAGAGTGCCCACTGGGCTGGCTCTGGTTGCTTCCCCGTGTCAGCTGGAGGCTGGAGTCTTGGTCCCATAAGCACACCTAACTGATTATAGGTCTCAGGATTTTGCAGGGGTGGGGGTGGGGGCTAGCAAGTAGGAGTCATTCTTCACTCTACCCTGTGCATGTGCTGGGGACTCAAAGGGTCCTGACTCCACTTTCTGCTGTGCTCAGAGATGGTCTGAGAGAGAAACCAAGCTGAAAACCGTAAGAAGCTAGGCAACACACATTAAAGACACAGTCCCCCCCTCCCTGGTGGGACAGGGAACAGACTGGAGCTTGCAAGGAGAGAATGTGATAAAGCAAGCTTGGCTGAAACTGGGGCAGGGGATTTCACAGATGGGTGACATACAAGGAATGCAAGATCTACTTATATGTGCAGTTAAATAACCCCAGAAGCATGCAGAACGCTAGCAGGCGGCTGCCTTTGATGCATATATAGCAATAGGTGCCAGCTGACACGGAGTTATGGGCTCCTGAAATACTCACAGATTAAGAAGACAGGAAAGGAGGTGAGCTGGAAGTCATAGCCAACAGATATATATGACAGCAGGTTGGAGAAGGAAAAAGATTTACATGCTTAATGTAGGTTTTTTTGTTACTTGGCTGTCACATTAAGATTTATGGAGCTAGACCTGCTTGATGGTTCCCCCTATCTCCACACCATAGAGGACAAGACCTCAGCACTTATCACAGTGTGACCAAGAGCAGGGAAGAAGCACACAGAAGCCACACAGCCTCTCCATCCCAGCCATAGCAATGTTTCAGCTGCTCCTGTAGCTAAGTGGCACAAAAGAAACTCACTTCCAATTAAAGTGTTTCTCTTCCATTAAAAGGCAAAGGAACTGGATGAAGACTGCTCACACATCGTAAAGTCGTTTATAGCCAAGACGACCTTCCTACCTTGTTTAGTTTGGGGTCAATTTGAAATAGCAATCTAAAAGGGAAACTTTCCATAACCTATTGCCAGTTACTTGAATCAGTGATTTCCAAAATGTGGGCCACAGACAGCTGGTTGGTCACATGTGGCTGGCACTCCTCCCTTCTCACTGCTACTTCAGCCCGAGCACCGCTAAAAATATACCAAATGGTTTCCTAATATTGCATTCTCATGTGATCACTAGCTAGTGTTGAAATGGGGATGTAAGAAAACTGAAGATGTGAGAGGTGAAAGAGTGGTGCTCCACACGTCAGGAGATGGTAAAGGGAGGCATGGATCACTTCAGGGGAATGTGAGCTGCAAAACGAGACTCCCACTTAAGAAAGAAAATAGATATGCAAAACAATTGGATGTACTGGGAAATTATTTTAGTTAAGGCTGTTGAGAAGTGTGTAGATTGTTTTTATGGTTTGGTGGTTTCTTACGTTTTCTTCTGTCTGTATCTGTAACCTCAACTTATTCTGGGACTACATACACTGTACCAAGGAGTGTGACTCTGCTCACCTAACACAGTGAGGCCTGGGCCCCAGGGTGTGCTGTCAGACACCCAGTGGTAGAGATGTAACTTCAGGATACGCAATTCTTGACAGACTAGTTAATAAACTTCTGTGCCATCTGAGCAACACACCATTTTGCCATTTGGGCACCTGAGGTTGTGCCGGGCAGTTGCAGAGCAAGCTGCATTTCGCTTGTAGACAAAACTGTCCACCCGCCTGCCAGTGCCCCAAGCCTGCAGACCGTTGCACGACCCAAACATTTCTGACTCTTTCTGACCACAGCCTACCGTGCTGTCGGTGGGGTGCAATGCGGTGCAGCCATCTCAAGAAGCATCTGGATCAAGAAAGATCTTTAGGTCTTTCGTATCAGCAAAAAATGGGAAAACAGGCCTGAGCAGTTTTCGTGACAGCATAAGGGATTCCAAGGTCGGGGGGGACATGGGAGTGTGCTAATCTGTTAAAATAAACATAGAAAAAGGACATGAACCAGTCAAGCCTCAGTTTATGTTCCCCACGTGTCACTTACATTTGCTCTTCTTGACAAAAACGGGTGGCACTGCTCTGAAGCCCCAGGGAGCCCAGAGCCTTACTCGGGCAGTTTATTTGGAGCAGTACGCCAAAATGCAGGCTGTAGTGCCCTGCAGATCCCTGACGGCAGATTCCAGACAGGCCAGGATCCTTGGGAAGGCTGTGCAGTGATATCACCCATCTCCACGTCGGGAGGGATCCGGGAGCCAGTTCCAAGAAGATCTGGGGCTGCAGGCAGGACAAATAAAGATCTTGCATGCTTTTCAGCCAGGCAGCTGCATGTAGTTCAGCAGGAAACTCTTTGTACTACATGACCAGGTCACAGACATAAACAAAAGGGCACTGAGAGACTGAGTCAACAGCTGGGTTCTCATGTCCATCTGTGTCATATTCATGTCACTGAAAATCAAGTGCTCACAAGAGGAACTTGACATCAAATGTGCATGCTGCAACATTTGCTATAAAGGGAACAGTAAAACATTCAAAAAAAGTCATGCAGTTGCAAAAGTTTTACTGCTACTAAAACAATAGCTGAAGGGTAAGTTTTCAGCAAGAAGCAGACAGGAATTTAACCGTGCTGTTTACACTAATCCCCCTGAAATTTCTCTTTAAGAGAATCCAGAGTGGAGGGCTGAACTGGCCTGTTCCTTTTCAGAGAAATAAACTGGGAGAAAAGAGCAGCAAAAGTTGCACAGTCGCCTGAGAGAAGTGAGGGAAAGCACGTTAGGATCCTCCTGGGCCACTTCTGGAAGAGACTTCACCTACCACACTGGATTTAGCTTTCAACTTCTATTGAGAAATGCGGGTTACTGAATCCCCATAAGGGGTCTGATGAAGTTGGAAAGCAAGAAAAGTCACTGTAAAATGACAGCAATGTGTTGTGGGGAGGAGTGGGAGCAGGCTCTCAGAAACGGTGATGCCCAGCATTACTGTTCACTCGCCTCCACAGCACAACAACGAAGGGAAGGAAACAGACTGGAAGGACACAGCTTGGAAGAATCTGTTAAATGCATTATAAAATGCACTGCTGTAAGACTGTTGTTTAATTTATCCAGATTTGTGTTTCATTCTTTCAGGAATCCTCTTTCCTCCACCAATGAATGCATCACTAAGAAAAATTTTGTTGACTCTGGTAACAGCACCCTTTAAATAAATAATGGGACTTTTCTTCCTTAACACAGGAGAGGAAATGGTGCTGGGTCATGTCCCTGTTCCTCTTCTGATTTCTATGACAGCCAGAGCAGTAGGTAGCAGCTTCCCTAGTACAACATGCAATTTTTTGCAGTTGCAGGAAGAAGAGTAGAGTCCTCTTCCTCCTCGCCATTGGAGGCTTGCACACCTTAGGGAAGATTCCCAAGAAAATGAGGGGAAGAACATAATGGCAAATTGGGCTGGCTGGGTCAGCAGCGTCCTGTGTTTGAGCAAGCCCACACAATGCTTCGGCACAGAGGTGGGAGGATTTCTTTCTACCACGTCCCTCTGGGGAGTGAGCTGCGGAGAGCATCCCTATAACAGCACCTTCTTGCAGGTGGAATTACAGCTCATCCTTGGGATTGAAGTATAGGGTTAAAAGCTGATGGAAACTCTGGTTCCATGGAAAAGGGCCTAAGTCTGTCAGATAGGATAAGCATCTGGTTGTAGTCTTGCTGTTGGAATCAGAACTAGCCTTGGAAATAGGGTAAGTGAGATGTTACCTAGGGCAGGAGGTGGCTGAGGAAAGGAAGCAGTCCAGGCATCATGAGGAGGCAAAGCACCATTGCTTGTGCCTTGTGTGGTGAAAGAGAAGGGGACCAGCTGCTCAAATGACTGCCCTGAGGTCAGATTCAAACCAGGTTGGTTGCTTCTGCAGGGAAGAAAACTGCAGTATATTGCTGCTTCTGTGGGGAAAGTGCCCTCTGAGCAGAGCTGCCTGTAAATTATCTTGTGCTTATCCAGGATGGGGGGAAAGGTTCTCTGGGCACCCGTGATCTGGCTGTGTATGAAATGGCCTGTTGGATCATGTTATGACAACTGTCAATCCCAAGAGAGTTACAGACAGGTCACTCGTCAACAGAGGTTCTGAAATTTAGGAAGAACTTCAAGTGACCTGCCGAAGGTTACCGGCTGCCTTCGTGTCAGCACCGAGATTGGAATACCAGACTAGCTGGCCTCCAGTCAAAGGTTTGGCCCCACCTACCCTATATATAGATTATTGTATCATATGCTCCCCCTTATTGCTATGCAACTGGGTGTCAGAGCAAAAACACAATTAAACACTGGACTTGGGCCCCACCGAACCAGATGTTGGGAATGTTTTTCTCCCTTGTGCTTGTCTAAAATGTGGTCATGCTCAGTAATCAATGCTCAAGCTGATTTTGCTAAAAAGGTTTCTGACTCTGATTTCTTAGGAAGGGAACTTGTTGCAATTTGCTCTTTGAAAAATCTTAAATAATTTGATTACAGTAGGAACTGATTAAGCCTTCTTGTATCCAAGCCAAGTATTGCCTCAAACTGAGGAAGAGGCCCATAAACACGGTTGTTTCATAGCCAGCTGTAACCCTGCTTGAGAAGAGGCGCCAGTTCTTGCCAGCGAAGCCTGGCCTCCCGTGCTCCTACTGCCATCACCTAGATGTCATCAGTCCTTAAGGAGTGCTCAAAGGTTTTTCTCAAGGCTCGGAATGATAGCACTGCTTTTATATCTGGTCTAATCCTCCCTTATAGTTCCTGAAATTGGTGGTCAGGATCCCAGTCCCACAGACGTTACCTTTATATGTGTGAAATTGTTCTGTATGACAGCATCTTGAAGACACTGAGAGACAGTCATTTATTTCTGATGTGCCCTAAGGCAACATCCTGGCTATAGTAAATCAACAGAAATTTGCCATTGACTTTGCTCAGGCCAGTTTTTTCATCTTAGGGGTCTCGATCATCCTGATGACAAATCAGGGGAAAATTTGCTCCAGGTTGGAGACTTGTTTTCCACAGCGTCTCTCTCTTGCCTTATTATCACCAGTGAGTAAAATAGAGATATAAATTCACTCACTGAAGGGTTCTTCTTTCTCGTGTTTTATGCTTTTGATCCATACAAATACCCAAAGAAATTGGTTTCCAGCTGTTGGTTTAGCTCAGCTTCTTCAGAAACACAGGGAGGACTGCCACCACAACCGCCTGTGAGCAAGCAGGGCCTGATGGTGTTATACTGCTTTCCTGTTGATATATTTTCCCCTCTAATTTTTATACATATGCCTATTTTAACTGTATGTACACAAATACGGAATTTTTCTGTTTGGGACTTTATGTTACTTTCATTACAAAACTGCGTAAAAAAGACAGCAAATCAATTTCATAGTCAGTGCTCACGCAGCAGGAGACAATTCATACTGACATCTGATACCTGCTGGCTGCTGCTTCCAATTATGCCAGATGCTGGAGAGCGGGGCTGTCGAAATAACAGTGTCGATGGTGCAATCAAACTAGTTAAGATTCTGGAAGTGTGTTGTGCTTGGTTCAGTGCGTCGTCAAATTCCCACCGTAAGCAAAATAGTGACACCTACTCTTTTTTTGTTACATTCTTAACTGGCAAAGAGATACACATTAATTCAATGTAAAGTTGCATCTTTGGATATATAGCTGAATCTGCCCCGAGGCTAAATATCAAAAGATTGGAAGGAATGTGAATGAAAAGTGAAATAAACATGATAAGGATTTAGAATAATACATCCTTACTAGATCCTACTACAAGGCTGCACTACAGCCCTCAAGGCAAGACCATGTGTACTGCCTGCCCAGTGTCTTGCAGTGC
Organism: Aptenodytes forsteri; assembly: GCF_000699145.1. NCBI lineage: Eukaryota > Metazoa > Chordata > Aves > Sphenisciformes > Spheniscidae > Aptenodytes > Aptenodytes forsteri. The sequence goes on along the minus strand of NW_008795137.1, from coordinate 273,590 downwards.
GCCAGGGAATGCTGCTGTCATCAGATCAAATTTGGTGCCTTCCTGAAATTGGCTCACAGCTTGTTGAGCAGGAGCAGTAGGAGAATAATAGGACAGGGTGTTGCTGAGGCATTAACTGATCAGCAGAGCCAGAGAGGGCTACTTTTTGTGCAAGGCAGAAAGCAGAGGACAAGTTTGGCTGGAGCCACAGAGCAGCACAGCCATATAGTCTGTTCTCTTCTTATCTCCCTAAAAGTTAAAAGAAAAGCAGAAGACTACTGCGCTGGCAAAGCACATCACTCCTTCACACTGACTGCCATCTCACAGAAAAGCCAACGAACTAAAAAAAATGTGCATACACACACAGAAGGAAAATGTTATCCCGCACCTTCCAATGCCTGTAGTATTCCTTGATCTTCCATGACAAGATCTCCTGGAGGAGATGTAGTCTTTCCTTTCCTTCCTTCCTTCCTTCCCTCCAGCAGGCTTCAAGCTAAAGTATCCCTCAGTGAAGGGCCTGCGAGGTCAAACTTGTCAGCCACTCCTCTGCAAGTTGGGTCATAAACCACATTGTCCAGAAGGATGAGAACGGGAGCACAGGGCATCAGTTTAGCACAGTCCACAGAAAGACTCCACCAACACCTCCAGTTAGCCTTACCTTGTCAATTAGCACAGCCGGAGGATTTCCCCAGCAGATACTTCATAGAAAATTAAGAACTACAGAACACTGACAGCTATCCCTAGGGTTAATTATGTTCCCTCCAGAGTACAGAGGATGCTGCTGAGGCAGGGCAGTGGGATGCCCCAGGCTGACCTGTACCATGCTGCAATGAAGCTGTAGCAACTTTCTGCATACAACCATTCCAGTTGAGTGATACAATCACTATGTACATGCAAATATACAAACAGCTCCTAACTGGAGGCTTCCAGCCTCCAGAAGAGACTGAAATGTCTGTTTTGAAATACCTTTGTTTTGCGAGGAAGCGTCACTCGATGTGCGTGATCTTCACAGTCAGGGCACAGTTACCAGTTTCCGTTCATAGACCAGAAAAGCGGCTGCATGTCTGTAGTGGCCGCACCTACAAACAGTAGTGAAAAGGCCAAATTTAAACACCGTATAAAAAAGCTCAGTTGAGATGGCTGGCCATAGCACCAGAAGCATTCTGTTCTGTATTGGACAAAATCTGCTAGATTTATAAGTAGGTGGTCACATTAATGTTGTTAATATATTTACAGTAATCGTAAATGCCAACTGATGCTTTAAAATGCTTTCATCAAAGATTTCTAAATCCACTACATCTGTGTTAATCCTCAATTAATATGTTTTTAATATGCAATGGGGCTTTCATTAGCAGAACAAATAACTGTCATATTAAATCTAAGTTAAATGTATAGTTGGGACTCTAATTTAAAATGTTACTCTTAAATCTTTCAGACAACGAGACTTCTGGCTAAATTAATCTCAAATACTACGTGTCATTGGCAATAATTTTATAATGCACCAACGCCTCAGTCTTAATTACATGCCAGAGTACTTCAACTCAAAAATGGGAGAAGTTCAACAAAACTTTAGCCTCTTCACCCAGGCATCTCCACCTCCTTCAAAGGAAAATTCAAACACACAGGAGAATGCATTGAATCTTCAAATTATATCCGGTTCTGCTCATCGACTTGGATGGGATAGTGTGCCAAAACTATTTAATTAATTGTGGATGTTAACCACTGTATTAATGACATGAGGTAAAATCCATATGTCAGTGGCAGAATGTAACATACACATTCTGTGAACAATTTGTTATGATGAGATAAAGAACATCGTATTCAGTTTAAATACCTTGACTGAAAAAAACCTCAAGCATGGTTCAATTAATTACTCAACTAATTACTCTTGTTCCAATAACAGACATTGACTTGCTCCACATTACTATATATTTGAATTTTAGACTTACTGCTGCTAATAAAATTAGTACTTAGCTTAGATTTAATAGAAACAGAATTAATGCACATCCAGGAGATATTCAGCATTTAGCAATATCATATTTTTATAGCATTAGTCAGTTGTCTGTCTTTTTCCTTTCCAAATTATCTATCACATTGCCTGCAAAATCACAAATTATTTTTTCAGGATATTTCCAATCCAAGTGTAAGTTAGTCAAAAATAGTTGGGAGTGGGGAGAAGAGGAGGCAATTTCTTTCATGAAAAATGTACATTAAAAACTTCTGCAAGAAACACTCTAAAATGAAGACAGATGATGGCTTGTTTTCCTAACTCAAAAACCTATTTACACTTTAAAAAAAAAGGTTTCATTTCTAAAACATACAGATATCAGAGGAAACACAATATAAATTTCCATTGTGTTCAGAAGCTCCACATACAAAAAAAAAAAACCCAAAAAACAAAACATTTTTATGTGAAAAACTATTAACCAGATCCCAGTTATGTCAAAGACTTTAATTTTCCAGTCAAAATTTTTGACCATTTTAAACAGACGTTAAAAGTGTTAAAGGATTTTACAACATGTTTATATCTGGTCCTTACACTACACCAACTTTCTTGCCTAGTGTCTAGACACTACAGTTCATGTTTTATTAAAAAAAAAACAAAAACCCAACACAAAGAGACACAAGCATTTACTCCAACAAGATTATGTTATGTCTAAAATTAAATTATAAAGAACAAGAGTAACTACCAATATGTGGATGTGTGGAAAAAAGCTGCAGTAATAAGATCACACAGCTAATTTCAGGCTCCAGTGCCTTACAGCTTCTGGGAGGCAGGACTTTGCCTGCAGAGGGAGTGACCAGGGAAGAAAGATCTAAGATTGGGCTGGAAATTTTTTAAGAACCATTTCTCTCAGTGTGTTTTGTCATTTATGCTCAGCCTCTCCCAGAGTTACACTGTACGGGGAAGTGAAGATGAGGGAGAGGGAGCAAAAGATATCTTCAAAAATTTGCTACCCGTTTCCAAACCTTGAAAGAGGCAGAATTGCATTCGGTGCCTGGGACAGTGTTCACCTCATGCTTCCTACAGTACGCTCAGGCATCCCTAGCTCTTACGTATTTTTAGACCTCTAAAACACCGCTGAACCCTGATTAATTCTGATTAATTGTCCAAAGACTGAATCAATAATAAATGAGGTAATTACAACCAGTTGTCCCTGTAGGACTGTCACAAGACTGATAAAGATCAGCCAGTTGCAGGAACAAGTCATCACAGATCCTTACTCTTCCCTAAAGAACAATTTACATTTACACGAAACCTCAAATTGCCACCCATGAATAACATGCTAAATGTACATACCTTAGTCTTTACAAGAATCATAAAATATTTAGCTCCGCAATACTGGCCAAAGGAACAGACAGGGAACCACAGCAGGGCGGTGCGCTCCTGCCCCTTTCTCTACCCCGTGAGCCACATGGAGTACATGAAATAGGGTAGTAGAGGTGCCGGACCATCTTCAGCCTGCTTCAATCCACAGAAGACAGTGTCTCCTTTTGGGGGAAAAAAAGATAAATGTATGATAAATGTATAGGGAAATAATAATTTTGAAATGTCATGTCCCGGTGTTCAGATGGGGGTATGATAGATGTATAGATTTTCATGTCTTGTACATTGTATTGCTAGTATAAATCATGACAGCAGTGAATTAAGACATAAAGGGGAAAGAAAGAGGGAGACAGACTAGGAAAAGAGAAGGTGGTCTCATGAGCCAGGGACAGTGGAACAAATTCACTGCTGCAGGAACAAAATCACTGAAGAGAGCGAGTGCTTCTTCCAGAGGAGCTTTACCCACCTGCAGCACGATGCAGCTTGGTCCATTGACTCTTCCGAACTTAAAGCAATTCATAAACGCTGATCTGCCAGTATGTCCTCTGCCTCCAGGAAAAATGAGAAGCATTACTATGAACAGCTTTCTGAGGTTTCTGATACATGTCAAGGTCACACATAAGTATATGACTGTTTGCAGTGAGGTATTGTTACTAACCGGCATCTTTTCCTTTACAGAAATGTTCAAGAGCTCCAGAGTTTTTAACAATGTGCTTTGACTGTGCTTCTCCATAGATGAAAAAGAGGAGAAGTAACGTGAAAGAACTCCTTCAGCAGTGAGAGCTGGAGGATCGGCTCAGTGGTGGAGCAGGAGCATTGCCTGGAGAATACCTGCAGAGCCCCTAATGCGTTGCTAGCCCTGGATGTGCACAGAAAGATTCGGAAACCTTTCCTTGCACATTTTCTGTACGCATCTCCTCTCCTTCCAGCTCTTCCAGACGAGGAACTATCATCCAGTGATAAGACTTTGAGTTTGAAGGCTGTTCCAACTTTGTCACAAAACTGCTGCATGACATTAAACAATAAAAGGAAAAAACAAAAAAGTGCTTTGGCCTCAGGTTTCTCAGCACAGGATTCATAACTAATGTTACGCAAAAACCTCCAAAATTTCAAAAATGTGCACACTTTCTATGTTCCCTTTTCATGATATATCCTAAATTTTAGGGATTCCCATAAGAGTAAATTTTAGGCAAATATTCTTTATTAATAGTTTATAATGAACATTAGTTTATAACTAACACTGATTGAAAGATAAAAATATAAGGTAAATATTACTGAGCAGTGATTTTTTAAATCAGCCCCCTAGTCACATTGAGTCACATCATGATCAGTATAAAGATCAAGAATTGCTCAGCAATTATTCTTTACAAGAACAACCAAGGAAGCGGAGGAAGTGCTGGACTGGACTCCTCACAAAAAGAAAAAGCTAAAATCTGCAAAAGGAATTGTTCATGGAGATCTTATATGAATTGGAAGAAACAGATACCTGGCAAAAACATAGTTGGAGTAAATCTAGTTGCTTCGTAAATGCTTCAAGATCCTCAGTTGCCAGGTGCAACCGTCATGCAAAATATTACTGTGATTCATTTGTTCTAATGGCACCGGTGCAGTAAGAAGTTAAGCAAGTGTTTTGTAATAAAAGTTTCCAAGTGGCTATATATGCTGTATTTAACTGGCCCGTAACCAAACTCGTATTCAGAGTTCATGGTAGCAAATTTGGTATAAAAGTTTAGATAGATCATAAAAAGCAAAAATAGGAATGTTTACCTATATTGTGCCAATTCATAGCAGTTACGCTCATTCTTGGAGAGCAAACAGTGACTAGCATATGACACTGCTGTGCAAAGTGTCAAGCATCAACTATATGGATCCCTCAATTTTTCCCTCAGAAAGGGAAGAAACAAGAATCTGGAAGACTCATTCATTTTTTCAGACCGGGCATCCTTCCAGGCTTTTCTGGAAATGTACATTTTATTTTGCTCAAGCCAATGAAGCTTCATCAAGGAAACAAAAATCCCTCCTGCCGGCCGGTGCAGCCACTGGGCCCTTTTCCACAGCGAGTGCCATTTCTGCAGGTGGAACAGCCACTGATATCCCACACGTGGCTCCTTCACTGACAAGTGCAGAGCAAGCAGTGAGGAGTTTCCACTGAGGACCGCAGATCAGAGGGAGTGATTTTCTTCAGCTTGTTTAAGGATTTGAAGACTTTTCCCCAGAGCCTAGTTATCGAGAAAAATAGCAAGAAAAAGAGATGCCACAGACACTTTGTCAACTTCAGATCTTTCTGGCTTAAAGATGTTAGAGAGAGCTGTTTCCAGCTACGTCAGGCCAGTGCAATGGTTTTACTGATAGACTGAGGAGGAACAATCTGTTCCAATTCAAACGCATTGTGTTCTATAGAAAGCTGGGGTTTACCCAGAAGAAATCCTACATGGGAATGTTTTAACAGCATTAAATAGTGTCTAGTAGGTCAGACTTACCAGCATGTACTGTATTTCCACAGAAGTAGAGATGTGTAACAGTGGTTTGTTGATGTGGCGGGTTATTCAGAACAAACCAAAACCTCTTCAAGATGTGCTTAGAAAGAACAGAAAAATCTGTCTGCAAACACAGCTTTCTAAAAAACACAGCTACTGTGGTGCAGACACGGGGTAAGTATCTCTGTGCCACAGATCAAGAAATCAAGGTGCAGCTTGTGAATTCTCTTTGAGATCACAAACTTTTTGTACACTGAAACCCTCATGGAATATTTGCTCTAAGTCCTTGCCCTGTATTTTTTTTTGTGTGGCTACATCTCTGTCTCAGAATAGATTGCTCAGTCAGGACTATCAGCATCAATCTTGACTAGGAGGAACAAAATTATAAAGAAACATTTTTCTCTAAGGGCTTTGAAGAACGGAGCAGGGAAAGGGAAAGCGGGAGATGAGATAAATCTCAGGCAGGAGAGGGGGATCAGAAGGCATTTGCTCGTACTGCAGGGCACCCTTTTTCCTGCAGGAAAGCTAACAGAGCTGATCATGGGGAACGCTGGGCTGCAGATGTTAGGAAAAGAACAACTCCGTGCTTCTGGGATCTCAGTTAAGAAGGCAGTCCTAGAAAGACTCCATGCCACAAAAATGTTCCTAGAAACCCAGATCAGAGAGAATCCCTGGACTCTGCCCAGATTAAGACAGCTTGAAGACACGTGGCTCCAACTTGGGGGATACACCCAGAGTGGGCTGGTGTGTATCCAAGAGGGAGAGGCCGAGCAGGCTGTGACAGTGCACTATTAATAGCTGTTGCCTTGCAGCACCTGGTAAGTGCTTTGAAGACACTGGCGACTGAAAAGTGCAGAGAGTTTCCACAGTGAAGATCTGGTCCTTTTCTTTGGTATTTTACTCACAAAATCATCTAGCCTTCCCTAGGTAAATGTCCCCCTGTCTTTGTGGTACATGTCAGAAAGCACCCAAGTAAGAAAAAGCAATACTGTTGGAAAACTCTCATAACAAAATATTCAAGCCTCTTGTTTACTTTCTCATGCTTTCACAACGTGAATGAATGCTAGCCATGCACCACACAGAAAATTGTCATAGTTGTGCAGATATTTTCCCCCACGTGTATTTTTTGCCCATCTAACACAGAGAGCTCATCTCAACATTTCCATTATATGTCAATTAGGGTGGTTTGTGACATCTTATTTTCAGTGGGTCAACAAACTACTCATTTAAAGGGAAACAAAACCAAAACCCAGCAAAACTTATCTAATGAGAATGCATATAGATGGCTTTATGCCAGAGAACCTCAAATTTTCTCTTTTCTTGCCATTTTTGGCAAATCGTTTGGAAGCAAGATTTCTGCCTGCTGGTATCACATTAGAGAGCACTGAAGGGGTGGCTACAATGAAACTGGCTGGAAAGAAACAAGAAACTGTTTCTGATGTAGCATCCAAAGAGACAAAACAGCTAAAAATAGAAACAGGGACAGTTACCAGATTATGGATATGTCTTTTCTCATGGGCTTCCCTGGAGTGGGAGCTGCACAGAATCCAGCTGTCCCAGCTTTAGTGCAGCCTAAAGCTGGTCAAAAATACCCTCCTCATGTCCAAAATCTTTCACTTGCTGCTGAGTTGGTTACAAGACTTGTTTTAAGATCCTGTTGATTTTTAAAGCACTGCTCAGTTTAGGCTTCCATATAACTAAATGAGGTTTCGGTTCCCTGTTGCCCAGGTCATGTTCTGTACTCGGTAGATATTGGGCTGCAGCTTATACAGAAACACCGTAGTGGTATAAATCATTAAGTGTCAGAGTCTTTTCGCATTATGTCCAGCAGCCCTGGAACTTACTGCTTGCAGAGATTCAGGAAACATCAATTCTGTAAATACCGTCACATCAAGGTTAAAAGCATATTTCAACAATAATTTCTTTCCTAATCCTCATAGTAGTAACTATTTTGGACTTCAATCATAATATGTCCCGTTATTTTCAACACAGAGAACATAGTTTCAGACGTGTATGTGTTGCAGTCAAAGCAAGGTTGCATAAAATAAAGGGAAAATTTCCCATGCAGATTGTCACATGGAGTTCAAGGAGACTTTATTTCTGAACTGAAAAGATTTCCCCGTATTTTCCCGGTCTGGTTTGCATGGCACTCACAAGCAGCAACGCTCATGGTGCTGCAAGTGCAGAACCTAATATTCACACAGGCAAAAGCACCCTTTGTCACTGTTCATTGCGAATTCAAATGCATTGCCTGAGACATCACATGAGGTCATAAAAACCCACAGCTATTAACTTATAGACAATAATTACTGAATCTGACCTGAACACAGCGTACAAAGTCATAGGACTGCAGATAATCAAATCAGACTTTTCCGTGAATACAGAAGGCAGATATTTCCAAAAACAAGCCAAGGGTCAGGCCCAGAGCACATGGGAATGATGTAAAATGAAAGTAACCGGAACCAAAGAAAAAGACAGACCACTCCCGCTCTCCCTTTAACATGCAGATGGCTTTTCCAGACATGGGAGCAGCCTTGGAGAGCTACTCTGAGTTATACCCGTTTGCTCCAGCCTGGGGACCACAGAGGACAGGCTGCGGTCTGAGGGCACAAGAGGAGCCCACTGCGAGGAATTCCTTCGTGGTTTGGTTGTGGTGCCAACCATTAGGGCTGGCTCAGGCTTTATGCCTAATCCGGGCACCCTGGAACTCAAGAGAAGTTTTCACGATGCCCACACAGGCTTTTGGAAGAAAACTAGACCCCAAATTTTGAAACACTTCAAATTGCTGCTAGAACTAAGTTTTTTTCTCATTAACTGTGGACAATCACAGCATATTATCTATTGGCCTTGGTTCAGTAATAACATATTGTGGGCTCCTCTTTGCTGGCCCTGGAGAAAACAGATATCAATGATGTAAACATAATTCCCACTGAAAACATTGAAGATTTTGCCACAACAAAGTTAAAAATAAAATTGTCTTGAAAAAAAATTTGTGAAGGGTAACACATATACACAGAAAACTAAGAAAAAAGGAGTAGCATCCCTGCTATACATAGGTTTTTCCAACTGAAATGGGGAAAAAAAAAAAAAAAGAAAAGAAAAAAAAGGAAAGAAAAAGGAAAAGAAAAAAAGGAAAAGAAAAAAAAAAGGAAAAGAAAAAAAAACACTTCCCATTTCATACCCACTTCTGAGAAATCATTTCCCTCCAATTCAGGCTGACCTTCTGAATCATACCTGGATGTGATTATCCCCTCAAGGACCTAGAAGAAATAATATACCATGGGTGTCACACACAAATGACTAGCCTTTACCTGGCCCATCCCACTCAAAAAAAAAAAAAAAAAAAAAAAAAAAAAGGAAAAGAAAAAAAAAAGGAAAAGAAAAAAAAACACTTCCCATTTCATACCCACTTCTGAGAAATCATTTCCCTCCAATTCAGGCTGACCTTCTGAATCATACCTGGATGTGATTATCCCCTCAAGGACCTAGAAGAAATAATATACCATGGGTGTCACACACAAATGACTAGCCTTTACCTGGCCCATCCCACTCAGCTTTGCCTTTGCTATTGACAAAACATCATTACAAAAAAGGTCAAAATAACAAATTGTTAGAATATTAGAAGAACATATTTTCTAGTCAAGAGATTCATTTTCCCTGCAACATAAACACTAACATATGCTACAACATACCCACAACAAGAAAGCTAAATGTTAGCTTCTACATAATAAAAATACAAATTTGCCAAAGGTCTGTGCACACTTACATAAACTAACAACACGTGAGCTGGGGAGTCTCACACAAGTACTAGAGCATATGGTAAATTACAGTGGGAAGTGAGGCAGGCCATTAGACCTTCAGATTAATTGTGATTATTTACATACTTGCCTCCTATTCTTTCTTTCTCTCCGCTCTCATGTTCTATAACACTGTCCCAGGCTTCTAAAATTAAAGCAAAACAGTATCAAAAGGCAGTGTTTTCTCAGTGCTGGAGGTGGGCTCTGCTGAAAAGGACCCTGGAGACCTGGCTGTGTGAACTCGCACACCAAAGCCAAGCCGGGCCCTTTTTCCCTCTGCAGAGGTGACAGATCCACTGCAGCGCATTTTACAGGCTTCCCCATTTATCCCCAGGAGGGAAGGTAAGCTTTGGTAGGTCTCGCTGCCTCTGGTGTTGGTCTGTAGCCTCTAGCCGGTGCAGACAGCACAGCCCGGTCAGGCCGCAGCTGGGGAGCAGGAGCAAGAGGCGGCAGATGGGAGCAGCCCCAGCGCAGGTGCCGGAGCACCTGGCCCAGCCCCAGCTGTCACCATCGCAGCTCCCGGCCTCTCCCCTCCCAACAAAGATGTTACTGGCATCGCCGGGGGTGGACGAAGAAAAGCAGGCGAATCGCAGCAGAGTTGACCAAAGGGAATTTTGCTGTTCAAAATACACCGAGAGGATATCTGCAATGCAGCTCTAGCAGGTCAATGTATTTAATGAAGCAGCAGCACAGCGGTTTCTGTGTCATTTGCGCTTCCTGCTAGCAAAATCTTCCCCCCACACTTTTTTTTTTTTTTCCATTTTAATCCCTCCAGAGGTTTGTGTGCAAGATAGGAGACCCTGGCACTCACAGCTGAGCAGGGGCTCGTCAGCTGGCTGCGGCCAGGCAACGTTGCGCTGTGGTCTGCTGCCTTGCCTTTCACAGCAAGGGAAAGACTCACAACGGCTGACGGTCCCAAAGCAGCATTCGAATCTGAGCAGCCCGCACTTGATGGATACATTTCACAGCCCCTCCCCAGCTGCCCTCTTGCATGAAAGGGGGCAGCTAGAGCCTGCTCAGCAATGCGCTGGGCAGCTCAGTGGGCTAACTGACAGTCCTGGAGTCCTGAGACAGCAAGCCCAGCTGTGCAAATGTGAGCAGCCCCTTTCCCACATCCTGCCAGTCTTCCAGAGCTAGCTCCGCAAGGCCGGCCAGCTGCGACACCTGTCATCTCACATTAAAGCCGGGGACATTTGAGGGACGGAGTGAAATCGAAGCTGCAACCTGAGCGGGGCTGAACCGTCCCCCACAGATGCTGTTGAATGGTGCCTCCTCTGTACAGGACAGCCTGGGCTGCTGCAAGCAAGACATCACTTTTCCACGTGTGCACGCATGCATCCCACCTCTGCAGACCCGACAGCTGGAAAGCACCAGCCTTGTGGCCACTGCCAGCAGATTTCAGCTCCGGCTCCTTTCACCCAAATAGCCCCTTTGAGAGGGTATCAGCTCCAATTTAACATCAGCCAGCTCACGCATCCCTAGCTTTCCAACTTCTTTCTTCCTCTCTTCCTTCATACATATATACAGAGAAATACAGATCTAGATATATATTTTAAAAGCCCACTGATTTAGATGAGCACAGACATAAAATCAATTCCTGAGCCTATGGTCTAACCACACCTTTGTATGGCTTATAATGGAAAAGTCAGTAGTAAAATTAAAAGTGTTGTTAACTTCCAAACGGCACTTTCTGTTGTTTTATGTTTGGCATAACTGACCAAATGGGACATGTTCACTTTTAATGGTGGTTTTATTTATTTTTCCTACAGTATTTCTTTAGTACTTTTTCCTTTTATATGACATATTAATACATAATTCAGTGGTTTTATGTCTCCCTGCGCAGTCTGCATGATTTCTTGTGCTATTGAACAGTACTATTTATGACCAAATGGCCAAAATGTCTTTTTTTATTAATCTTTTCTGGTCATGAGTTTGCTTATTTGTTCTTTGGTTTTCTTGCCATTTTCTGAGCCTGCCAGAGTGCTCAACTCCTCAATTTCCCTGTCTGGAACAGCTCACTCCAAAGGGTCAGAATTTGCATGTTTACCAAGAAAAGTCAGTCAGCTGACAGAGGTCGAAAGTACAGCAGAGGCATCAATGTTCACAGAGGTGTTATCAGTAAAGGTCCTCTTGCATTACTGTGATATACGAGGGGGATGCACATGAGCGTGTGAGCCAGATGCCCCCTTTAAGACCAGCAGCTCTGTTGCCCGTTCCCAAGCCAGCCACCCCCAGGCACCAGTCCCCCTCAGTCTTGCCCTGTCACCTTGCTGGGGCACTGAAACCAATGTAGCACCATGGCCTGCAAGCCCAGCTCAGTGGGCAGGTGGCCAGATTGCATGCAGTAGCCTCAGTGCAAAGAAACCAAGCACCATCTCCTTTGTAAACATTTGTTTCAAGCATGTCCCACTTGGTTATCAGTGTCTAGTGTGCGCTTTTTAATTGAGTAATTACTTTATCCATAGGTTAAGCACTCACTGAATCCAATCATTATATCACCACGCAGTCAGAACATGGTGTATATCCTTAAATGCCATTTCTGGGATATTTTCCATCTGTACATCCTCCTCAGGCAATAGCAGAGGACATAGAGACCTTCATTAGCCCTTTGATGGACTACAGACATCCTGCTTGTTAGTCTATTATCTAACTGCTTATCAGTCACATTCTCAAGCTCTCATTATTTTACTTTCTCACTACCGTAATTAGACTCTGCATTTTTCAGGCACTCATGGTCTTGCTTCAGCCTACACACACAGATTGTACAGAAAGGAGGTTCAAATACTAATGCCATAAATGCAAACCTTTTAAAGGTGACCTGTAAAGGACTGCTGATAAAAGAAGCTGGGAAGTTTCTTTTGTGTTTGTTTTCATTTCCTTCGGGTATAGGCTGCTTCTCCTCTGAGCCCTCTGAACGTTGCCAGGGAACAAAGCCTGCTCACCTACCTGGTGCAAATAATTTCATTGATATAAGGTAGCTGCTCACAAAAGGTGAGCAAGATTCAGCTGGATTCAGGTAAGGAAGATAGTTTCTTCCTTGTTCCATTCCTTGCACATTTTTTTTTGTCTCTTTTTTTTCCATATTTTTAAGGCATGGTCTCAAATGTTGTTCTTCAGAACATACCTTCCAACCTGGAGACAACAAGGGGAATTATCTGGAAACAGTAGGGAGAAAACCTATTCACTGCTTTCTCCGAGGTCTAGGGTTTCCTTCTCATAATCAAGTTTTTATGATAATAAGATATGATGCTGGACAGTCCATTGCACCTTGAAAGACCTGCAAGGTAACGGCAAGTGTGAACATACGAGCAGGACTTTAATTATTGTCAATGCAGGAGGAGCTGCTGCCTTGCAATTGGACTTGGTCTACCAGCAATCCCTCTCGATTTTCTTGTGGAACAGTGAAAAAACTAATAAGCAAAATATGCTGCTGCTAAGGAACAGACTCATCATCAGCACCATGAACTCACAGTAAACAAGCAACCCAGCAAATTAAGAGCAGCCATTTCTTCACATGTATTGCTCCTCAAAGAAGGTTGGATTCTTGTGAGTTCTTAGTGGTCCATTTCCAGTGCCTTGTGTCTTTCTTTTGGCTCTACTGACTTCTTTTGAAATAGTTTCTGAGTTTTCCCAGGATCTCACCAGATCTCACCAGTTCCCAGGGTTCAATTCTCAATGTAGTTTTCCTCTCTCAGTCCAAACCACCTGCATCTTTCAGTGCATCGTGCCTCCTGTTCTCCCCACACTGGAGCTCACGCCAGTTTACACAATTCTATGAGCTGATATTTCAAGTATTTCTCTCCTTGTGAAATTGAAGCAACCTCCAGCTCATTTCATCAGCTATGTTTCACCTTTTTCAGCAATAAGCATCTGCCAGCACATAGAACAAGGTGTGGAATATAGATAAAACCATGAGATTAATTCAGTTTTACCTCTCTGTATTTCAAGACAACAAATCATATTTATTATTTCATTTATAGAATGCGTCCTCCCTACCATGCTCACCGCTATCTTTCTATTGTTAATACTATCAAAGGTAGTGACCTATGTCTGGGCATTCCAGCCCCACGTTGCTCAAATTTTAAATGCTTTTTATGAAAGCCCCTTGCATAGCTGTAATTGTGGTCTGCCAGGGAGGTCTCCATTAAAAATATCACTTTCAGGGGTTTCATCACTCTGCCATAAAAATTTGCCCTGGGCTGAACACAGCTAAAAGGTACTCCTTTTCCCACACCAATACTATGCAGAAGCAGAGCATTGGCCTCAGTTTATCACCCCTTCACCTTCAGTATAGAGAGCATTAGAAGTAGAGCAGGCAGCAGTCCCTGCAGCAGGGTGCCCACTATCTCCCAGTCTAAGATCATGCTTTTAGTCTCCCATAACTTTGCCCAGTTTTACTGTTGAGGCTTTGGAGGTGAGTTGCTGCATCTTAGAAGTTGAAAAGCCATGTTAAAACTTTCGCAAAGGTGATTTCAGCTGTTGTCACAAATGACATAAAAGAAAACAGTATTGTTTTGCTAGTAATGACAATGGTCCCCTCCTCTTGCATCCCTCTTCCACAACACGTAGGACTGCTCCACTGAGGGATCTTAGCAGCACTCTGTTTTACTGCAGGGATCCGGTTGGCTTGACAGAGAGAGAAAAGCATCACCCAGGAATAAGAGAGAGAGGTGCCTTTTGCTATTACCATGAAAATCCACACACATTTGGCCAAGTTATAAACCACAGGTGGTCACTAACTGTGTGTTCCTCATTTTCTGGATGCCTGACTTGAAACCCTGGGGGCTGATTTGCAAAGTGCTGAGTGCTGGAAGCTGTAATTGAAGTCTCTGGGAGCTGTGCTTTGAACATATATTGAGCTATAAAAACACTAAGTACTCAGAAACATCAAACTGGGGCCCCAAAATCGGTGGGTCCTTTGACCTTAATCTCCCTGTGACTCAGCTCCCCATCTGTAAAATGGGAATACTGTCACCCTCTTGTCTCACAGGGGTGCTGTGAATTCAAATCCACGTGTGCCTATAAAGTATTCAAACGCTCTGCTGAGAACATGGCTAAAACACCCAAGAGCAAATCAATAATTTTGTATTCAGTACATTGTTTGTATGGTGTGAGGTAAATAAGGCCTGGGCCACACTTTGAATGATATGGTCAGATGTCTCCCAGCATCATGCAGCAGGGAAAAAAAAATATATATATAAGCTCGTGTAATTAAAGACTGTCTTGTAATGTGTTTACACAAGGGACCAGAGTTGTGGTTATGTGGGCAACTTCAGCTTTGGCATTTCCAGAGCAAGAAAAATAACATTGCACTGAGGGATGGTGTACAGTGAATTGCTGACACTCAACACTGTGCAGGAGGTAGGTGAAAAGTGCAATGACAAATATATCTCACAAATGTGTAAGTTAAAGATCATTATTCAGTGGCAAAGCAGAGCTAGGACACGCTGGAATGAAGGATGCCTGCAGAGCCTTTACTCACTGCCTCCGCATTAGGATACCACTCTTAATTACATAATCGTATATTTTGCCTTGGGAACCCTTGCCTCAGCACAGACCACATTTCTTCAATATTTTGTTTGTATTCTTCTATGTACTCACCTAGCTCTTACTCCGCTGCACATTATTCAGTCTCTGCTATGAAGACAGAACTATTAACTTCTGTGTGAGTTCCTTATGGCTCTGGCACTAATTCACAGTTAATTTACTTCCACAGTACATAGAGGCAAGTCACAGGGATGTTAAGCCAAAAGGAACCACTAATTTGGGACTCAATTTGATTTTTCAGAGGGGGTGGAATGTTTTGCCAATCGATGCGGTGGCTATTTGCTGGTAGCAGACAAATCCCGAAACTCAAGGACCTGAGATGCTATTCCAGGTACTCTGGAGCAGCGAGGGAGGCATTTGCTGTGATGGACACAGATAATTCTGTATTTACTGACACAACACGTGACTTTCTTGCTCATTTCTGCTCTAATCTGTCCAGCCTCTCCCTCACAGTCCCCCTCTGTTCACCAACATGTTTCCTTCCTCCGTTCCTCAGGCACTTAAACACAGGCAATTCATTCCTGCCTGGCAAGCCAGGTCCCCAGCTCCATGCCCTGGGTATTCCTCAAAACCTGCCCAATCCTGCACACGCAGCCTCCTTCTCAGCAGCATTTCAGTTCCTTCGTCTGAGCTCCTCTCTCAGCCTCCCTCTCCCCTCCAGCTTTATTTCTCTTCTCCTTAGGACATCTTTCTGTCACCTGACAAATGTTTACTGAGCTTGTATATGCTGCAGATTTTAAAAAACTTAAGAATTTGGCTAAATTTGTCAAATCATCAAGAGAGATGGAGAAGATATCCCTCTAAAAAAATGTGAGCCCCAACTCAAAATACTGTCTTTCAGTCCCAGCTGGTGAAGGTAGAACTTTGCAAAGAAAAGTCACCAGAACTTAGCATGTACTTTTCCCTTAACCCTACTAAAATTTGCTTTTCCTGAGAATGATGAACTTCACTCTGCAGCAGACACTCAGCAGAGAAAATTTTAGCCCAAATCAAGGTTTGGGGAATAAAAATAAATATAAAAAAAGAAAGAAAGAAAGAAAGAAAAAACCTTCTGATAAGGAGAGCTAGGCAGAGCTTGCAGCCTCACCAGTTATTTATGCGATAGAACCTTCCAAGTCTCAACTGTGCTGTAAAAAGCAGATTTTGGAAGACACTTTTCTGGGGGTCATATCATAGGTGTGTTATGTATCAGAAATATTGCATTGCACCTTATGGACAGATCCAGTTTCTTTACTGAGCTTTGGCACTTTACTACTGCACTGAGTGCCTGGAGCACCCTGAATATAATGTTAGAGGGTGAAAGAAGTTGTTGCCTCTTCCAGTAAGTGGCTGGGGGGGGGTGGTAGGAAGCGGGGGGGAAAGAAATAGAGTTTCATCAGTAGCTTTGGTGTAGACAGCCAGCAGGATTCAATGTCACTGGAGGGCAACACCAATGTTTTGCCCTATGCTAAACTGATCATACTTAGAGCCTTTCCGAATGGATCTGTATGCTACAAATGCTGTAAGATACAATGTAGCTTTCCTGTTAGTTTAAAAAAAATAAATAACCCCTCCCCTCATTTATTAACTCAACAACTTGTCCTCCAGAGGTCATTGTGCTCCATATTCAGCTCTTCTGACAGAGCACAACTACAACACTGGCAAAGTACTTGAGATTAATTCTAGTAGTGGAAAAAAAACAAACCTCCAAGTTGTTTTCTTTTCCACACGATGGGTAATAAGAGCAATGTGAAACTCCAGGCTTAAACTTTTCACAAGTGCAAGTAAGATTTCCTGTTCTGCCTGGGTCCACGAGGAGAAGTCAGACATCATCTCATCCTTGTCTAAATTTCTCTTTTAATTTCATGTTTTATGTGGGAAAAGCGGCCTTCAGACCTCAAAGCGAAAGCCCATCAAACCGTGGATCCCCGAGGCAGCCAGCCCCGTGTGGCCTTTGCACATGGGCTCAGACCCAGCCAGTCTCCAGCCTCAGCCACAAACTGGCCGTAGGCAAGTCTGTTTGGCACACCAAAGGGATAGGAAATTTCTCAGATGGGGTCAGGTCCTGATATTCCAGCCACATCAGAAATATTTCATATAATGCCGGTCTTTCCTATACCGAGCAATCACACCAAGTCAGAAACCAGTGGCCGGACAGCTGGGCCAGATGTCTATTAAGCCCAGCCCTGGCTTTCCCTTACCCAAGTTTTGTGATCATCAGTCATGGCCATTTCTGGGGGAAGATTTGGCCTCCTGGCAGTGGCCTGGCTGCCAGTGCATCACCTGCAACGGCTATTCACAAGCACTAAATGGTTCAGGTGTTCGAAGGGGAAATACAGATGAGAGGCAGGAGGCAGAGAGGGCACAGCTTGGCACTTCTGCATGATGTGATGTGATGGCAGAGAAAGAAATAGTTAACCACACAACAGAGCAGTAAGTCAAGTTTTCTGTCTTTCTGCTATCTATCTCCTTAGTTTTTGCTTTTACTAAGTTGGCGACTTACCCCCATTATTGCTGCTTGCACGTTCCTATGGTTCAACTCAAGCAATGTCTTATTAACCTTCTGCTACTTACTCAAGTTATACAAGTCCCACCGCTCTGGGGCTTGTTAGATAAGGACAGAAAGGGAAGGAGCCTAAAGACAAGCGCAACGCAAAACGAGTGGATGCTTTGAATAATAGTTTCCCTGCCTTGTGGAAAATAGTCACCCCTCTACCCTCCAACCCCACGTCAAAATTTAACCTTGGAAATAAAGATTTCACAGAAGGAAAAGCACTTAAATAGCCAACTGTTTTGATGCTTCACTTCTCCAGAAATGAGCTGTGGTTTTTGATATACTTATTATACCACATCTGTCTTCTAAATCACAGAGCAATATTAACATCTAGCTTTTGCCATAAATTATGAACATCTAACTGATTTTCCTGAATTTTGCAAGTGAAGATGTCACCATCTCTCGATATCTGTCTCTAGCATGTATACTGATGTATGTATTTTACTTTTTTTTTTCCTTCCAGAAAAAGAAAAAAAGAAAGAGCAAGCACTCAAAACCATCAGAACAAAGATGAGCTGCTATTAACATTACTTTCAGACCAAACAGAAGTTTGCAGTATTAGATGCCATTCCCCTTACCCCATCCCCCACTCATACCATGTAGAGGTGATATTCGTCTTGCAACAAAAAAGAAAAAGAAAAAAAAGGGGGGAGGGAAGAAAACACCGCATCTTTGAGACAAATTTTACAGCACTCTGAATGATATGTGCGCTTTTTATGTTTATGAAACCACCATCTAGCGAAAAATAGCAGCCTAATATTTTGACACGAAGGTCATTTGAAAGTTTTACTGCCTGCAAGCCCGATCCATTTTGTTGACAAAAGGCTCTCTCAGGGCTCTTTAAGGTGCCCCAGCCTGCTCGACTTTCTCTCTGTCTAGCATTTCTATTTCCCCTCCTCACCCCCTCCCACCAGACTAATTACCAGCTCATTAAGGCTGTCCTAATGAATTATGTTACAGCATTAAGAAAAGGCTTGGAATAAATGCTCATTTAGGTACAGGAGGAGGGACAGAGAGATTACTACTTTTGTCAACCTTGCCAGTTGAAGCTAACTTGATCTGACCACGCTCAACACCCAGACCTCCTGCCTCCCCCCCCCCCAAATCATAAATATTTCAGCTGAAATGAATTTTAGATTGATATAAAGATGCTCTTGGGAGGAATTGGCTTCCTAATGCCACAGAAAGATAAATGCTCGGGAAGGTTATACTATGTGCACATCTGAGCTTGTGCTCCGTGAGCTGTGCTGCCTGCGCCTGCAAAGGGCTGAGGAGCAACGGGGAGTGCAGGATGTTGTCCCCTTGTTCAGTGTGGTTGGGCAGCAAGGCAAATGGACTCAGCACTGGCCAGCATTTATTAATTAAAACTAATTAATTTTGGACGACTTACGAAGCTAGGCCGAATGGCCTCTGTTTACCATCGCTCCACACTGCGTAGTGAAATTGTTCCCGTTTCTCATACAGAAGAGCAGCATTAGCTCCACAAAGAATTTCATGACCCAGCCAAAGCTGGGAGCTGTGGAGGGGAGTGAGGGTACCCGGTTCACAGGTCAGGGCTGGACTTTTCACATGCTGCTTTCTCAGCCAGGGCTTTATCAAAGACCCCTCGCCAGCATCTGCACTTGGCTTGGATGCTTGAAGCACTGTGTTGTCCCATTTTTCAAAGGCAAATCTTGTATTTTATTAATAACTTGTTATTCTTCTGTTAAACAGGTATATATTGGTACCTGGGCTTTGGCTCTGGCTCTCCGGAGGGATTTTACAGTCTGCAACACTCCTCACGCGTGTTTGCTTTTCTCCTCGTTGGGTCTTTTGATGTAAGTGTAACTCACTGCAGAAGAAATGCAAGGACAACAGTGCCAGAAGTCTTTCCCTGAGATAGCGATGATCAAAAAAAATGTGGTGCTTCAAATAGGCCTGAATTTCCTCAAAATACACTACCAAGATTGATTTTCACTATATGCATGTGAGGTTTTCAATTATGGTCAAGGTAGCAATTTGCACACACTTTAAAATTAGGTCTGTAACTGATAAACGTATGCTAAATATACAAATTAACATAAGACAGCCGAACATGAGACAGATAAAAATTTATTCTATTCTCCTGGAATAATCTATTTTTTGAGAGCTCTAATTACTTTCAGATTTTGGAGAAGAATCATTAAAAGCAGATCAGTTAATACAGTGGCCTCTGTATTACTGTGCTTATGTAATACTTTTTTTTCCAAATGCTTCTTCAGAAGAAGTCACAGACAGCAGAAAACGCTCATTTTTAGGGAAATCTTTCAGCTGTGCCATATTGCATTTTTAATGGTTTCATTAGCACCAAGCAAGAGTAAATATACATGCAAGCTTATGAGTGGACATTTCCATGCAGACCTCAAAACCTTTTTAGCAGCAAAGGTAATAATCTAAGCTGTCTCTTGAAATAAGAGGCCACACCAATCCAGAGCTTTTGTACTTTAAAACCTGTCAATAACTGGCTACTTTTTAGCAAGAATTAAACTGCCTTTTGGCAGCTTGCACACCTGTTGTGGTTTAACCTCAGTGACAACACCTAAGAGCAGCTACTTTCTGGCTGGAACTGGACTGCAATACTTTTTTTTAACACACACACCCTCCAGGATTTAGGAGGCGCTACAAGCTAACCTTTATTTTATGCCCATTCATCATCTTCTGGTCATAAAAATTAATAGTAATTGCATGCAAACTTGTGCGTACAGCTCCCTGCATTACATAGATGCAAGTATATATGTTGTATAAACAAACAAAAAATATTAGAGAGAGGCATTTTCCACACTAAGAGACAACCTAGCAGCCAAGCAGTAGATTATTCTTATCACTCTTTTGCAGTAAAGCAGGAGAGAGAAGGCGAGCGCATATAAGGCAATTTCTGCCAGAGCAACAGATGACAGAGCTCTTGCAGGACAAACAAAAAATAAAGTAAATTTTCCTTTCCTCAACACATCCCTCCCTCATCCCAAGTTTCTTGACTTCTTTTTTATTTTTAATTTGATCCTTTTTGGTCTTTATTTCCTTCTTTCTCCTTTAAAAAGACAAAGAAGTGGCTGATAGGGAAGGGGAGGAGTGGTGAGGGGAAAATGTCCCCTCTCTCCCTTTTAGGGGGTAGGTAGAAGCATGCCAGCAGTGAAGTGACAGAAGCCGCCCGGCCCCTGGCAGCAAGGCAGGAGGGTGAATTGGGCGGTTGCGGTATCAGCTGGGGCCATCGGCACGTCCCGCTGCCTATCAGCGCTGTGCCTGGCAGCTGGGGAGATACATTTAGATAAAGCAGCCAGCAATCGTTGATAACAAGTCCCTCAAATGTCAGGCAGCACAAAGGGCAGCATTGATTGCTGCTGTACAGCCCGCCTTTCCTTTTCTTTGGTGCTCTATTTTTCCCCCTCTTTTTAATACAGCAAAGACTCTGGCTGGGATAATCTGCCTGCAGAAAAGGCCATTGTGCTGCTACACGCATTGTGTTATTCACTAAATAGAATTTATCAATGTTTCTCCGATTCCCTTCTCCTTTCTCCTCCTCTCCCCCTCCATCCCCCAGCTGCTACCCAGCCTCTTCTTCACAGAGGTGGGCCCAATCCAGCAAAGGACAGACAGCGAGTCCTAGATCAGACATATGGGCTCTTTGGGTATAGATTTCCTCCTCTCTCCCACAGCTTTGGATGGGTGCCCGAAGCTAACGCTCATCTCAGCTTTCATTTATTTCTGACACAGAACAGACATAGCTGACATTTTGGGGCCATTTCATCCCCAAAGTTGAGCCAATCTGAAAAGGCAAAGTATTTTGAATCTCAGGTTTTCAAGACATTCTCTCATTTGAGCTACCCAGTCTAGCCCTGGCAACCTATAAAGCTCAAAGCCAACTCCTTGAGATACACAGCCACGTTTGGCAGAGGCTGCTGCCCTGGCCAGGGACACCCCACCTTCTGCCCTGAGGCAGAGCCAGGACTTCGCGACGAGAAGCAGCTCCAGCATAAGACACACAACATAAAGGGATGAACTGAAGGTGCATTCGACATTAAGGGGCTCCTGTGCTCCAGTTGCTGATGGCTTTAGTGGTTTGATGATGCCTCTAGTGGTTTTCTTCGATTTTTCATCCTCAACTTCTCTTTCCAGAAAATGGGAATAACATATTGCCCGCTCCCACATCCCAGCAGTGGGCTGCAGAAGCCATCCAGTTCTTGTTTACAAAGCAGCAGAAGACAGCAGCAGGCTCCCAGAAGGTCAAGCAGTGACACATTTCCAGCCCATTGTCCAGGGCTGTCCCTCACCACAGCTCCCTTCTTCTCCATGCCTGACAGAGGAGAAAGAGAACGAGAAGAGGCCTCAGCACTCAGGCATGCTTGCTGCATTCACATCAACATGCTCCCCCTCTCGCTGTCTTTTAAACTGATGTGAATTTAAAGCCAAATCTTTGCTTCAATAATGAACAGACTGTTCCCAGCTATAAAAAAAAATTACAATCCCTGACACTTTATAATCATCATTTTAATTATTATAATTTTAGAACTCATAGTTCACCAATAAAAAGGCTCAAACAGAAAGCGTGGTGTCCCCAGAGAGATAAATGACAATGGGTTTTGTCTCTTATGCTTGCTGTAATTACGACTGTTTGATCTGATGCAGTTTTACGTTTTAATATTTTCAGCATTAGTGTTTTGAATGTAGACCTCTCTGAGGGTCCTGCTGAGGCCTGGAGGATTATATCTGGCTCCCTGTGCAGAAGCATTTCTAATACTCTGCGCTCTTGTGCAGGGACGAGGAGTTTGAAAACATCCACCTCGAGCAGCCACAGAGCTGGCCACGGCCACAAACAGCATCCCTGGGCAGCAGCTGCTCTGCAGGGAGAGCAGGATGGTCCTAGGGAAGGCGCTCAGCACTAACAGCTTTATCAGCTCCCGAAAGCTAAGTGTGCAGGATGAGTCCTCGGGGGGACAGAAGACATGGGCAGGACCGTGACATGGTGGACCTGTCCCATCCTTGCAGCACGGAACAACATCTTGTTCCCTGTTTACCAGGGTAAGGCAACATGATGCCTGTCCTCTGTCAAACCAAAGGTCTGCCTTGCCGGTTTCTGACAACGGCAGCACCAGCTGTCTGGGGACGAGCGTAGGTATCACCATGTGGTTGGAAGCACAGGGGCAGGCACAGAGTTGCACTTCTGTGCTATATCCTCCCAGTGTCTACCCGGAGATTGCACTTACAGCTCTGTTTAGAGCTGCTTAGCAGTTCCTGATGGATTTTTCTACCCTGAATTTGTCCTACCCTTTTTGAAGCCAGTTGCACAGTACAAGTAAAGTTAAGTTTTACCTTTTTAAAAATAAATACTACTATTTTGATATAAGAAAGGAAGGTTGACAGAAGAAAAAAAAAAGGATTTTCCCTACAGAAACGTGGATTGGCAGTTCCCGTAGCACAGTGATCTTTCATACTTTTCCTTCAAGTCTGGAAGTGAAGGGGACAGGAGAGAGAGTTTGTCTTTTGAGATGCAGCTTCTTTGATCAGCGTCATTCACTCTGGAGAACGGAATATTGAATTCCTTTTGCAGTCAGGCTGTGCTTAAGCGCTTTTGAGTCTGTCTGCAGTTTGTGGACTTTGTGAAACATGAGTATCCCTCCCACCTCCCCTCTGCCTTTCTTCCCTGACATAGGGATTTTCAAAGGACATCATACTGCCTGACCTGAGAAACGGCATGTTCTAAAATGTCCCCGGCCATTGATCACATACACGTGGGTGTGCAGGGAAATTGGGCAGAAGTACTGCAATTCTTAAACTGGAGGGCTGCGTTCTCACCCCAAGCTCATGGATAGAAGATACAGGAGAGGGAAGTCATAGCCATGTATGGCCCAGGTATAAATTTAAGAGCAATCTCTGTTGCTAAAGTGAAAGGACCGGAAGCAACAAATCTATTAAACTCTTACGATTCAATTTTTGGCAAGGGCCAGTATTTTCAATTATCCTGAATGTCTGTTAATGCTGATATAACCAAGTCTGCCAGTTTTTCCATTGCAAACAACAAATTTCAGGAGTGTGTAAAACTCTGCCATGCAAATGCATAGCCCGCAGTGAAACTTGGCAGATAAAGCTTCAGCCAGATAAAGGTTTTATAATAGTCTTTGTTTAAAACAAAGTTAATTAAATTTGGGTTTAAGCAGAGCTTCAACCATTTTTAAGTTACAGAATAATGCCAGGACTTAATTGCACCTTTTATCCAAAGATCTTTAAGTACTGAGGCATCGCATAAGCCACAGATCACAGTTGGGAGGTTCGTTCCCCCTTACACTCACCCCAGAGTGCAACAGGGAGGATCTGGCCTGGGTCTCCCTCGAACAGGCTGCCCACGGCTCTTCACCCTGCTCTGCAATATCCAGCTGTTTCAGCAGCCACCGCAGACAGACAGCGGGGAGTGCAGAATCAGCACCACGGGGGTCCCTATGACTAGCCCCTCTCCTGCCCCCCAGCCCAACCCAGAGCACCCCCTCCATCAAGGAGAGTTGCTACATATTCACTGTATGCTGAACCCTTGCTCTACGCAGCTCTATTTTGCCCAGGTGGAACAGAGCGCATGATAAATCAAGGCCAGGGAGTTTAAATGCCTCAGTTAAATTGCACAGTAAATTAAAGACACACACACACAAAAAAAAGTCAGGAATATAGTGCTGTTGTGAGTTCCAGTCAACTTCTGTACTAGGGAGGGAGATATAGCTCCAGAGGCTCTCATTTTAAAATGTATCTGTTCCCCAAGCTGAAAATCTAATCAATTTATCCATACTGTGGACTAATTACTTTTGCTATTTTGTATTGCAGTGAGGACAGGGAGGGAACAAAATATATTTGGTCTGCTCAAGAGTGGCTACTCTACTACATACAACATAGAAAAATGACTATATTTTATCAAGGCATGAAATTGCTTTAAGAAACGGAAAAAAGAAAAAAATCATTTAGTGCGAAGAGTGAAAAAATACTGCCATGACAAGATACTTTCTAACAGTACTTAGCACCAAGTTTTATAAGGACAGATCCATCTTCTCCCTGCTTTATAGCTGAGAAAACTTGAAAACTTGAAGTGGTTTTGGCTTGTCCTAATTCAGGGACTTAACAAGTGCAAAATTCAGTTCAAGCTGACCCTAACCCCATCTACTTGCGTACACCCAGCCCTCAATGGTTATCTGACAGTGGGACAAATAGTCTGTTGGACCTTTTGCTCTGTATGCGAGACTACAGCCATGAGAACACCACAAGGATACAGGAGTTTTAAATATCTTAAGTTTGCTTATCAACAAGGAGAAGATAAACACAACACAGAAATTCTGCTTCTCAGGCAAGATACCAGTGGCCTCCCGGATAGCACCGGACTACTCTGAAACCTTGCTGGGGCTGCAAGGACACCACCCAACAAAAGCCACACAAGCACCACTCAGCAAATATTGGATTATCTTGATTTTGTGCAACTCCTTGCTTGTATGCTTTACTCATGATTCAGCCTCCCCCACAGACAAAGGCTGAAACAGGCCATTGTGCCCAAGTTTCTTTCATGACACAAGCCTGAGCAAATTTAGGTAGGGCAGCCCTTTGAGAGCAGTCATTTTGTCCCTTCAGGAAAGCTGTCTGCTGACGTTTGATAGGCACAAACAACGGTGCCTCCACCGGGACCTGGCCTGCAAGGAGCTCAAACTACTTCAGACAGAGCTGTACGGATACTTTAGTTAGCCCTATGCAATTACAGTAGGGGAAATTCTTAGAAAAATCTTTTTACATGGATTAAACCAGGGCAGGGCCTATTCCTTCGTGTGTGTGTGGGTGATCTGGGAGTGCTGATGCTGGCTTGCATGGTGGTGCACTGGTTCCTGACTGAGACCTCCGGGCATTACTGTAATACAAGTAACACAAGTGAGCTCTGACCCAACCTCAGCAGCCTGTGTTTGGGCACCCGAAGGTGCTGCTATGATTTGAGAACTTAGGCTCATTCCTTTCTGACACGTTTTGCAGGTATCTCAAAATTCCCATTGTATTTACTAATTAGTTGCATTTTAACCTGTGCCCTTTTTAACTGTTTCCAGACATTGTCACACAGCATGGAAGAAGACCTGCTGAAGAGCATGGTCTTGACAACATGGTATGAACAGGGCTCTAGATTATAGATTACTGAGCTACTGGCAGGAGGATGGGAGGCTGTGGAAGACACCAGCCCCAAAGGCCCCGTTGAGAATATGCAGCAACAGCTAGAGGAGCTCGCAACATTTTCTTGAGTCCCTGTGGAGTCCTACTGCCAAATCCTGCCAAACAGCACCAGCGACAGGGGTGGTACAGCCCTGAAGTACTGCCACGGCCACTGCCAGCAGCAGAACTGCAGGGGTGGTGGCAAGTTACTTTCCACAAATCCATTTGCTGCTCGCTCCCACTGTAGGGTGCTCCCATCCAAGACCCCCAACATGAGGAAGTCCCCAACCACCTCTGGTTTTACTGGAGCAAGAGCAACAGAGCATTCTGGGCATTTCTTCCCCCCAGGGCTGAGTTTCACCTTTTTGCCTTGTGCCATCTAGGCCAGGGCAGGAGTACACAGGAGACACTGCGTTGTGAGTGGGGCTGTACATGGTTTAGTTGAAGCCCTACAGAACCAGTCTTAAGACAGATCCCGTCACAGATCACCTTACACAAAACAAACCCTGAACTCATTCAGCACAACTTCTGCAGCTCAAAGACATGAGCAAAAGTTCCTTTTATCTGTGGATATTTGAAAGACATCACTTAGCTGTGAGGCCATTTGCAGATTCAAAGTGTACCAACATGTTCAAAATGCTAATACAAAAGGACAGGGAGGTATTCAGAAACATCTCATTTTGTCTTTGAGCACATACTGAATGGGGCTATAGAGAATGACCATAAGAAAGGAGGTAGTGAAGCAATCAAGAGTACAGTTGCTTAACAGAAATTTCTGAAAAGTTGTATATTTATAGTCTAAAATTTTGTTGTGTCTAAGAATTAAAAAAATAGAGGAAATCCATACCTCTACAGGTTATTAAAGGGGGCAATTAGGCAAGCAGAGACGGGAAAATTATTGAAGACTTAACTGGTCAATGGAAGTAGAACGTGGGAAATTGAAAGGAAGCAAATCCTTTTTCCTCTTCTAGGAGAGCAAGGAAGGAGGAGGAAGTAGCAAAGGGAGGAAGCAAGGCAGCAAGCTAGCTCACTGAGGAGACCCTGAGTCACAAGGAGGCTGAGATCAGACTATGTTTCGTTCTGATCTACAGGCTTATACAGGATTTTTACCTGGGTGGAAGGAATGCATGAATTTTTGACCCATTTTTTAGTCCTTTATACTGCTCTGGTGCATAAGGTTTCTACCATCACAATGTCTTTGCAATGACAGCCAGCTTGGGTTTTCCCCTCACATGTCTGCTCGCTCCCTCACCACCATTTGAGTAGCTGTCACCCTCTTCGTCACTGCAAGGGAACAAATTCCTTCCCAACCAAGCAGGGATCTGACGTTCTATTTCTGTTTCTCTCCTCTGCAACACAAGTGCTAGGTATCGGAAACAAGGCACTAAGATCAATTGTATCAAGTAAAAAAAAAAAAAAAACCAAACAAAAACCCAAAAAAACACAGAAAATATCCCCTCACATGTCTGCTCGCTCCCTCACCACCATTTGAGTAGCTGTCACCCTCTTCGTCACTGCAAGGGAACAAATTCCTTCCCAACCAAGCAGGGATCTGACGTTCTATTTCTGTTTCTCTCCTCTGCAACACAAGTGCTAGGTATCGGAAACAAGGCACTAAGATCAATTGTATCAAGTAAAAAAAAAAAAAACAACAAACAAAAAACAAAAAAAACCCCACAGAAAATAAACATTCAGATATCCAAAAAATGCAGGCAGGTTTAACAATACACACACAAACACAAAGAATGATTCATTTTGACTGACTTATTATAAGTTGGTAAAAATGCTAATATTCACAGAGAGACAATGCTTTCATAAATATATATTATATGTAAGAGAAATGAATTTTTCATCTCTAATCAGGGTTGATTTAGAAAGCAGTCAGCATGCTTCCGTGTCTTACAGCCTCCTCTTGAATCTGATACCTAATCCAGGTCTCAAATGCAGAGAGGCAGAATGCCAATGATCCAGGTAAAAATGCAAAAAGCAGCAGCAACTCTTGCCTGTGGCATTGTAAAAGTCAAACCACTGTAGCAGATCCTACCACCTAATGAGCAGGAAGAAGGGGAGCTCTTACCTCCAAGATACAGGCTTTCTTAAAAGATTTGGCATCAAGGCTGCAGCTCACAGGCAAGAATTCGCTCTCGACCCCCCTCAAGCAATTGGATGAAGCCAGGCTTTGAATGTCAGGCCCTGTCACTGTAGGCACAGCACAAATGCCCTGCAGTAATGCCACCACCAAGGCAGCACTCAGTTGTCAGAGCACCAGCAGCACAATTCATAAGAAAATCAGCAAATAGGACAGCACTTGAATATGAATCTGGAGACAAAGCAGAAACTGCATTCGATTGAGAACACGCAAGTCAAGACTGAGAAAAATAACAGTTTGCAGAGGGCTTTTTAGTGCTCTTGCAGTAATTCCTTGTTGGACGCCATGAAAATGAAGGACTCTGCCCAGGCTGCAGCAGGCCTGGCAAGGCTGGGCTTTCAAACAGCAGCTCAACAAGCAGCAACATGGCCAGCGCTGATCTCCAATCAGTCCTGCCCAGACACCGTCCTAAATACAGACTTCTTGGACACTTTAGGACAAGAGTCCTCTCAGCTAACTCTGGCTATATAAAGGGTAAGCACGTAAGAATAAACAAGTCATCTAAAGCTTTCTCTGTAATGAAGAAAGAGCAAATCACCTTTGGATGACAAATCATCCTGCCTATTTCAGAAGTCCTTCTAAAGAGGGCTGAGTTGCCCTCAGGAGATACCCCTCTTTTAGCTATGGAGAGTGCCTAGACAGCTGGCTTAGACCTGATGACTACATTTTAGATGGCAAAAGTCATTTTAGAGGAATCCATGCCTAATTAAGCCTACGTTCTGACTGGGCCTTTTCATTGAAATCCAACTCATGTACTGGTTTTCCTTATGCAAATATCCAACAGAATATAAGAAAAACTATAATCCTACTATAAAATTAAAGAGAGATTCACCTTTCTGCTTTTTAGTGTTCTTTCACATCGTTAAAATGGCAGATTGGGCTCCTATGTTCTGTGCAGTTTTTAGTGCTCTGTGTGGAGCAAACCAGCTCTGCACATCAGACATCTAACATACGTTGTTTATATAACACTTTCAACTGTGTCGCTACTCTCTCTGAACTCAATAGTTCCCAAAAATTTGGGATCTTGCAAATTATTCTATCAGGAGGAAGCATTTGGCAGTGGAGCCTGGTATCTGTTATAGAAACCCTGCTCTCTGACAAGGAACACCAAGTCCTGTTTGCCAGGTGTCACACGACAGGAGATCACTTCATTTGCATCTTCCTATCAGCAGAAGGAAGATCTAAAAACACTCTCTGTCCTGGCCTTTTCGGTGTTACACAAGGTAGCTGTGCCCAAAGTTTTCCTCTGTGCCTTTCTCTCCTGTCTCTTCTGAGGCTCGGTGGTTCTTCTGTGCCATGGATACCTGAAGGCCCCAGGATGTTTCTCTGACCTGGGCACTAACATGCATGTAGAGCACCACCTGAAGAGCATCACAATACCCCAAAGGGTTTAACCACTTCTACTGTTTGAAAAGGAGGACCGCAGTTGTCCCTAAACTCAAAATAGAACTATCATTGGGTCATGCTATAATCTGAGGCTGTGGTGACAGGAACTTCTTTTTTTAGAGCGTGCATGTGTGTGGTCATAGATTGGGCCAAGATAAATTGGGACCTCTGGATCTCTGCAATGATTAAAACTGTAACTAATAATATTAGTAGGACCTTTCCAATTTCCTCTCTATTAATTCTAATGCATATTCCAAAGAGAGATGTCAGAGTAAGGTAGAGTAGTTTGGGTCTTATTTAAATCATATACTTTTGCACTCACGTTCTGTTACCTTCTGTATCTAGAATATCTAATGAGAAAACCATGTACACCGTTATCTCCAGCTTCTTGTCACCGTTACGGCATACTCAGAGGGTTACTCATGTCATTGTTATGAAGTTATGAAAACCACGTGGTGCACAGAGGCAGCCTGCTTCTATTTCTGGTACCAGCTCGACGTTGTGGGGAAAGCGCCATCCTTTCCTAAGTGGAGTCAGGCTCCCACAGAAACTATGCTGTTGTCTTGGATTTGCCCTCTCCGAGCAGCGAGTCCCCAGTGGCCACTTGTGGAGGCCTTAAAGGTGCATTTTCTGTCTTTGTTAAGAGCCTGCCTCAGTAAAACAGACCTTTGTTCTCAGGACTGGAGCTCTGAAAGCAAAACAAAAGCTGGTGTCCTGGATGGAGCAAGTCCAAAGAGGTGGAGAGAGCTCTGCTGCCCCTGCTTGAACCGCTCACATTCAGCACGTGCTCCTCTGAAAAGTACATCTAGAAGAGTCTTTCACCCTGGCCAAAGCAAGAGTGTTTCTTATCTGCAAAACTGGATTGAACGGCTAAAGCAAGATTGTAAATAAGAGGAAAAAGGGAAACAAAGGGTAAAGAAGCAAGATCATCTCTACATTTCAAAACAAAACAGGAATCTTATTAACATTTAAATGAATAGACTATCTGGATTGTGAAATCCTTATGAACTGTTGTACTCTGGACAGAAATTAATCTTGACCCTCGTTACCGAAAGCCACCCTGCTTGTGACAGGGTGTTTGTGAAGCCGGAGAAGCAGATGCTCTCCAGACCACCATCTCTTCTCTGGCTGCCTGCAGTCAGGAGAGACTAGACTTGGTGACCCAGGTGATTTTTGCCTTTTTTATTTTCCTTAATAAATAACATAAATATTAATATATTGGCAACGACAACATAAAAAAATGAACCTGGAGCAGGCCACAGGCACAGCAGTTAGCTGCACAGGTCAGCATCCTGCAGTGATCAGTAATCTGCCTGTTTTGTATCTGAGGAGATAAGAAATGCTCATCCCAGCCTGAATAGCCACCACATGCCTGCAGAGCCCCCACTGCCAAGAGAAGTTTGTCACATGCGTGGGGGCAGCCCTACCAGCAGCAGCACAACTGAGGTCTCTGCCTGCATCCCAGCTCTGCTCCTCCTCACTGCAGCCCTGCAGGACCCAGCCCTGCACCCCAGCATCTCTCTAGCCCAGTGGCTGCACCGGTGGGGAGCAGGGCTGGGGGCGAGGCGTGGAAGACATGGCTCCTCCAGACTTATGATAGGAAACTGCACCAGGCAAGAGAGGCAGTGGGGACCAGTACCTTCAGGGAGAAGATAGCAAGTCAGTCTCGGGAAAGGTGGGGTGTGGGAGAGAAGCTGCAACCATGGCTTCTCAAAGCTCTTGAAACTCTGGAGACCTTCCTACTCTCTATTTCACTGTCCCCTCCCTCCAGAAGTCCCACTATCCCTCTCCAACCCTTCATCGCTCTAAAAACCATCTGTTGAAATGGAGATTATTTCCAACATGTTTCCATGGGCTGCATTATGCAGGAGATGAGCACACAGATCCCACAGTGGACTTCAAATCCTTGAACAGACATCTCCAAGTCTTGAGCTATCTCTTCATAGCATGAGCTGTTGACCCACAGAGACAGCTTCAGAGTAATTCTTTATTAACATAATGATGTGCGACATTCTTGTTGGTACCATCCCCACACTTTCTTCTAATCCCCCTGACTAGGCCTGTTGTATGGATGTGGCCATACCTCTGTGGCATGGTCAGCTCAGAGTTATATCATTAATCTAGTGCTCTAATCACAGCTGCAGCTGAGGACTCGCACAAGCATCTTCCATGCAATTGTTTTTCTTGTAAGTTTCTATCTCTCAGGGAAAGGAGCTAAAAACATGAAATGAGTACACATCAAACCAGGAGGCACAGAGGAAAAAAAAACCCTGAAAAGAGTCATGACTTCTCAGCTCAGCATGTATTCTGAGGGCACAGCTGAGGTTGGCAACCCAAGAGGCCTTGGTTACTGTGATGTGAGATACATGCCTAAAATTTAAGAAAAATTAGTGTATGCCAGTGACTGCAGGGGAACTGTAATTATTCACAGGCAATGAAAACAAAACTTCTCCTGAGACAGCAACATCAAAATTCACAGGTCTGAATAAAGGGGGTTTTGTTTTTTGTTTTTTTTTTTTTTTTTAAAAAAAAGCCATGATGAGGGAGAGTGTGCTTGCTCATCCAAACACAAGCCTGAGTCAAGCTGAACCTTGTTTCTGAAGATGAGTTTCAGGTATCATCTCTGCTGATGATCCTGCCCAGCATGAAGGCAGCCTCTGTCTGTGTCTTTCTAAGCAAGCTCTGCTAAACAACTTGCCCATGAGGACTCAGCTGCTACTAAATTAAAAAAAAAAAAAATCCCTCAGCTTGTGTGTTGTAGCACTTTTAACTTACACAGGCCAGCTCAAACAGTACAGATGATCCATTTGCATAATCACACTTCAGAGTGGAAGGAAATGAGCACCACCGCAAAGCCACCGGCTCAGATTCCTCCCCTAACCCTCTAGTGGGACCAGAGAGAGACACCACAACAGAAGAGCTCAGCTTATTAACAGTGGTGATAGTAAGAGCCCCAGAAGTCTCAGTCTCATACGTACATGAGCAAGCACAGCACCGACACGGATGCAGCCACCTGAGTGTAATTTCAGTGCATCCTCAATCTCTTGAGCTGTATTGACTTAATGTAAAGATATGTTACCTCAACTTTGCAATAACGGCACACCTTCAGCATTTATCCTCTGCTTCTTTTCCACAACATTTACTGATTTCACACAGTGTAAATTCAGAGACTGGAACATAATCTTAACTCAAAGTAATTCATGGAGACGCCTACTGAATGCCAGTGGACAGAGCTTTTGTTCAAAACCAAAAGTTTCAAAATTTGCAGTCATTTTGTAGACAATTAGTGATCAAAAACTCCAATTTCATGATAATTGATTTTAATTAAAAATAGGTTTTCTCCCTAAACTTATCTACAAAGGCTTATTGTCAGTGTGCCAGCAATCTCGTATCTGAATTCCCAACATCATATGCTGTACCTTTGAAGCTGAATAATACTGTATATCTTAGATCACTACCTGAATGGCCTTTTAGACAAAAATGTACAAAATGTAAAGTTACACAAAAAGACAGAGAATTCATTTTAAGGACTCACTATCCAATAGAAGACAACCCTCCACATTCATTCTCCTATAAGAGGCAAGAGCCAGAGTATTTTATCCAACTTGAATCTACAGAAATCAGCTCTGCCTGTCCCTCATGGGATGCTTTCATGCAAGTCCTGATATTGCAAAGTCATCCAGTGGGTGATTACAGCAATCAAGAAGTTGGAGAACTATAAATGGTGCAACTTTCACAGTCTACCAAAAGCCTGAACTTTCTGTTCTGAAGGAAAGGAACAGAACTGAGAGGCAGTAACTGCTGGGCAAACCCAGCCATTAGAGAGTGAACTTGGGCAATATAAAGTAATACAGGCGGCAGATATCAGAGTTTCAATAAGGACAAAATGTAGCAATAAAGGATAAGAAACAAACAACCCAGAATTGGATTACCAAGTACAGTCTTACTAGATTTGCGCTCTATATCCTACTTTATATTGCATTTCACCAGAGGACAGAATTTAGTATGAGCTGGGGAAGGAGGGCTACATGTGTAGGGGTGTGTGTTGGAGGGTGGGGGATGTTAATGAGAAGAGAACAAGTGAGAGTTAATTACAAACATTTCTCGAATTACTATTTCTTATTTTAGTCTCAGAAATATCATTAACTGTAACAGTTTTCTTTAAAAAGTGTAGAGAAATGTTTTTCCTTCCAGCTGTTTTACAGGGAGCAGGAAATAGGCATAGAGTGTGATAATAGAATATAATTATCTACTATCTTCAGAGGATTTCAACATTGCTTTGAAGCTTCTGAGACAGACTTGGGCATACCCATTAGGACCTCTTCTGGTCAGAAAGGTGGGACAAGAAGTCTTCTTATTCCAAAGGTTGCCCACACACGAAATCTGCATTTCTGAGTGAAGGAGAAACCATTCTTCTCTCCTTTTACAGGTAGGGAGAGCCTTGGCTCATTGCTGTCTCTTCCTGGCTTTTACCAGCAGCCAGCTCAACTGGGCCAGAATAGTAAAACAAGGTCCCCTCACTGCACTTTTTTGCAGCATGGTACTGTCAGAGCAAGGGACACGATGCCAAGGCTAAGAAGTCTCACCTCAGTCTACTGCTGGAAGAAGTTGTAAAGTCACAGCCCAGTTCAGTGATGTCAAGCAATGCATGTCATTTAAATGAAGTGTTTAAAGGACTAGACTAAGGTCCCGTTATTTCAGCCAGATATGTCCAAGGAGATTCTCACCATCACATGTCAATTCTGCCCTAACCCCAAAAATCTGACTGCAGCATGAGGCCCTGCTAGCCAATCATCAGCTACTCTATTAATGGGGAATTAAAATGATTAATGGAATTAATCTGTTATGCAGACTGAGCACACGCTGTCTCCATTTGTACACGAAGTGAGAAAGCAAGCAACTTGCCTACCAAGGGAGAGACTTTCTGACCCTGCACCATCTACTCCCCTTCCAAGAACAGGCAGACAGCAAATTAAGTCTAAACTCTGAAGTGCTTTTTTTTTTTTAAAAAAAAAACTACTTGACTTCTGCTCACCTCCACAAGTCCTATCAATTTTGAGCTACAGCCCTCTCCCCTCAAAGGCCCACAGATGCAATCACATATTACGTCCAGACTGGTTCATATTATTTTAGGGATTTTTCTAAGAAATACGTTCATCGAGCTAAGCAACTAGTGCAACTAGTTTTCCCTTGTGTGATCTGATAATTTTTACCTAGCAGCAGCTGGGAACCAATAGATCTGATGTCCTTCTGGAGAAACTTCTGTTCCTACGAAGGTCAATCATCAAATAGGATTCATTTTTCACCTGAGACGAGAGATGTTGAGGTCTTATAGATCTGTATGGTGTTAAAGTTTTGCAAATAGCAGAGAACTAGCTTTTAGTAATTACCTCTCCTTTCAGAAGGAACTACAAAAGACACTTTTGAGTAGACTGTATTTATTACAGTGGTAAAAAGAAAACAGAGCAGAAACCAATGAGGCAATTAGTAGAAGTTCCCTTTGTTACCTGAAATATAACAGTTTAGATATGTGGCTTCCATTTCTGTGGTTTAGGACATCATAATTGTGAGTGGAAGACCTATTTCAATGAAATATTTTGTTGTTGCTGAAAACCTGTTGGTCTCTTCTCCCAAGTAACAAGCGATAGGACGAGAGGAAATGGCCTCAAGTTGGGAGGTTGGAGGTTTAGATTGGATGTAAGGAAAAATTTCTTTTCTGAAAGAGTGGTGGGAACAGGCTGCCCAGGGAAGTGGTGGGGTCCCCATCCCTGGAGGTATTTAAAAGACGTGTAGATGAGGTGCTTAGGGACATGGTTTAGTGGGCATGGTGG
>NW_008795137.1:229599-238270 GCF_000699145.1 Aptenodytes forsteri | reverse complement strand
TTGGACTCGATGATCTTAGAGGTCCTTTCCAACCTCAATGATTCTATGATTCCATGATTCTATGATTCTATTACAGTGGTAAAAAGAAAACAGAGCAGAAACCAATGAGGCAATTAGTAGAAGTTCCCTTTGTTACCTGAAATATAACAGTTTAGATATGTGGCTTCCATTTCTGTGGTTTAGGACATCATAATTGTGAGTGGAAGACCTATTTCAATGAAATATTTTGTTGTTGCTGAAAACCAGAAACTCCATGTAAATCAAAACATCTGTAGGAATGCATCAATTTCAGACACCTACCAATGGAAGAGTAGGAACTTGCCAGATTCAGTGCCAAATTACCAACACAGGACCTCTGCAGACTATTTGGCTGAATGCTTCTGAAGCAAGGTGAGATGTCTTCGAGGCTCCCTGAGGCAGAGCCCTGAGATCCCAGACTAAGCTAGTAGTCCTCAGTAGGGAGATGGGAGTCCCAGGAGCTTTGGATTCTTCTCCTGCCCATCATAAAGCTGGCAGCCCAGAGACCTTGGCTGAACCATACCCCAACCTTGGATTTAGATGCTATACTAAAATTCTGTTTCCAAATTTTCAGACCTGGTTTTTCAGATTTTTCTTTCCACAAGTATTCCAGAAAGTCTGCTTCAATCCAGAACAGATTTTTTCCTCTCTCAAATATCCCAAAGGATGGGAAAGTGCAGGTTTCATTTCAGCTCTAAACATAATGGAGTCTTTTGCTTTACTAATTTTGCACTATTTCATAAGTCATCCTTAAGCAGCTTGCTCTAGAGGACTGTTGCCAGAGCAGAATCCTGCATCATATTAGTAGTACTCTTAGGATCTTCATGATAGTGCTGGACAACAGAATTCTAATGGCAAAGGGATATAACATAAAAGCAATATCTCCTTGTTTATGAGTGAATTCTGGCTTCCCTGAGTACTGGCATCCTACTTTCAGAGGTCCAGCATAAGGAAGGTAGCTGTTTGGTAGTTTTTCCTGAGAGAATGGTGTAAAGAGGAGAAAGGCAGAGGTAGAACAAATCAAATCACAACATTTAGGCCTTGAGCTGTAGAGCTTGATTGGAAAGGGAAAGCAAACCTGGTGTACTGCTTCCCGTCAGGTACTACTACCAAAAGAAGGAGGCAGGAAGAGAAACCATGCCAGGACTTTTCTGGCTTGCTTACTGCAAGGGAAATATCAAAGTAAGTTACATGGAGGGCCCCAAAAGCCATTCATCTTCTTTACACTTTAGACTTGTCTGGCAGGACAAAAATGAGAACAGAAGACATGACCACACTGTGAAACTGCCAAAGCAAAATCCTAAAGCAAGAGAAACATATCTAGTTCAAGTTTTATTAAATGGACCACACTTGCAAAGCTTTCCAAGAACCCAGGCCAGGTAGTATGTAATCTCAGATCAGAGTTTCTGATGAATCTGAAGGCTAAGATAGGATTTTTGGTCAGACCCACGTAGTATTGACTTGGTGCTTGGTCATAGTTTCCCATCCACAACAAGACAAAGGTTAGTATGTTACCTAGAATTTCCTTAAAAAAAACCCCAAACAACTTATGAATACTTCTGAACACTGAAGCGTGAACTGAATGAGATGAGGAAACAGGCTGTAGTCCCACACCCATCCACCTTCTTCTAGTTAGCCCTGCTCCTTGGGGCACTCTTGCGGTACTTACATAACCCTATTCCAGGCCCACAGTCAGGCAGTCCCCTGTCTCAGGCTTTGGCTCTGCTATACTCACCATCTAAGATAATGCAACCAGACTAAAATCATTGCATGAATATCCACCTATGTTGTATCCCTGATTAAAAAAGTGTACCTAGTCATGTGTACTTTCCAGTTTTATATTAGGCCCACAAACAGCTGAGCAGGAGAGAATAAGTAGAAAATTTTTAAATATAGTTATAGGATATGTATATATGTCCTGCCACAATGTAATTAAAGCTTAAAAAGTTAATAAGCCCTTGTTAAGTTATTAGAAATTGCATTAGCACGACAATGGTGACTCACTTCTTCCCATGTCATCCAAGCATTAAAAACTGTGGGTGGAGTTGAGGATTTATAAAAAAATATTTTACAAATAACCATTAGGACCATTATTACCCAGAATAACTGTAAAGAGCACAATGGGTTCTTGTTATTCAATCAATTGAAGAGTCACAAGATGAAGGAATTAACAATGCTAAATGACTTATTCCTCATTAATAGGAGAATC
This sequence comes from Aptenodytes forsteri, assembly GCF_000699145.1. Lineage (NCBI taxonomy): Eukaryota > Metazoa > Chordata > Aves > Sphenisciformes > Spheniscidae > Aptenodytes > Aptenodytes forsteri. The sequence continues at coordinate 236,043 of NW_008795137.1, read as the reverse complement.
AAACTGTACAAGATGTAGGAAAGACAATGGAATCTGCTGAAGGGAATTTTATTGAATTTGAAACTTGTAAGAATCTAAGCATAGCAAGTGGAAGAGCATTAGAGTACTTCCAGAGGTCAGCTGAAACACAGACACAAGAACTGTGTATTTAAAAAGACATTTTTCATTGAATGAACATCTCTATTTTACACCTCCACTGACATCACTAGTTCGCCCCAGCTCAATAACCCCCTGGTTCAGCTAGGAAGCAGCCATACCATTGCTCCTCAGTAGGCACCATGAAAACAGATGAACAGAGACCACCTAGTAGACAGCCAAAGAGCAACCATTAAAATTAGCACTTCTGTGTTTCCTATAAGGGGCTAAAGCTTCCTTTTTTCACCAACATTCTTTTGAAAGAATAAAATGAAGACAGTAATCAGTAGATGAATCTCTAGCAGCCACACCTACCAACAGACAAACCCTTGTTCTGGTTTCCCCCATATAATTGTTTCTTGCTGGAACTGATCTGTTCCCATAAAAGTTTATGACTTCCATGATAGGGAAAAAACTCCTAATGAGATCTAACACAGCATAAACAACTTCTTGCTAACTCTGCTCATTGATACTTCAACTCAGAGGTAAGATCAAGTGTTAGCATCCACTTGTGCTGCAGCAGAGCATCAGTGTGTAAAAACAGGGAAACAGCCCCTCAAAGCTTGAGGAAAGAAAAGCCCTGCTTTATGTTTCATTATGAGTAAAGCTAATGGAAGAAGATCAGATAGGCATTTGTCCATCCAGTCGCATATGTTATTAAATCTGATGCAATATTCTAAGACAATACATTCAAGGTATTGTGGATACAGACTCATATTTCAATCCTATCACATTTATCCACACACAAAGGACCAAAATTATTCCTCCTGCTAAGACAACTATGTTAGATGATACAAAAGAAAACTGTGAGAGACCACATGGTTTTACCTTTCTTTTCCTGCCTGTATTGGACCTTATACAAAATGATCTCTTGTATTTTCAGAAAGACAGTCGGTAGGCATTTATAGGTATACAGCAGAGTAAGAAGGGAGCACAACAGTTACACACAATACTTATTTGGTGCCTAACAGTGGGCATATAAAGGGGATTTGATGGGCAGATGGGCAAGGAAGCAGCAATTCAGAAAACTTCTTCAAATGCACTGTATAACATACATAATTGAAGTGAAGTTTTCAGAAGTTTTTGATTCTATCCCCAGCTCAGTGCCAGAGTTTTTGGAAAATAGCTTCATAAACCAATCACAATGATTTTAATCAGAAGTGAAAGCAGCTTAGAGCGTGCAAACATGTGGTAGGTAGCAAGTACACCTACAAGCTGATTAGTGTCTCTTCCTCAGAATTCTGCAAAGGAAAAGTCAAAATCTACTTTCATAAAAATAAAAAAGCCCAGGAGACAGAGATAAAATGAAACAATTCATTCAAACATAACACAGAAGATTTTTGCGGAAAAAAACCCATTATTTTTCAACTCTGCAAGCTCCATGTATACACACAAAGCACGTTAAAACACTATTATTTCCAGCTAAGCACACTTTCTGCCCGAAGTTGCCCCCTCTGTTGACAGGACCATGTGCCCTTGCTTAGCCACACCTGCTCCCAGATGGGCATTTTTTTTGGTTTGTTCCACATGGTTTTCACAGGAGCAGCTGAGGCAAGGGTAAGTCCTCCCTCCTCACAGGCACGGGAAGGACAGCAAGGGACAGTAGTGTCCATAGACAATAAGAGCCATCATGCTGATTCAGACTACATGTCCAGCTCAAGTACCTCCCTAAACTGCTATAGGAAGTTCCACCCATACACCTCTGTGAAAACCCTAATCTCCACGCCATGTTCTGTCCTTATTCACACTCAGTGCCAACCCGCGGACAAGTTTATCGGTATTTTTCATTGCTACTCTTCACTGACATGTTCCTGCAATCCTAGGCTCTTCCTCTGGGAAAGAAGAAAATCTACCCAGGCAGAGGGAATCCCAGTAAGTCAAGTGGGTATCCAGCTTCACCATACACATGGAGGAAAAAAAGCCAGGATGAAATCCGTTGGACTGTCCTCTCAACTCTGCCTCAGGTGTACTGGGGGATACTAAGGAAATCACATTCAATGCCTCAGTTTCCACTCCTGTGATTCAAGGATATTACTACTGCCCAACACCATGAGGGTATGTGAGGTTTAGTTCAGTATACATATGATACTCCAGATTTTAAAATGGAAAGCTGTATACAAGTGCAACCTATTAGAGTATTACCAAAACTGAACTCAAACATCAAGGGAACGTTTTAGTGGAAAAGAAATGAAAATCATTTCTCTTTGTTCTCTAGATTCCAAGATATGAGCAACACTGTCAAATACCTCTAGAAAATAACATTCAGTGAAGAATCAAAGGCTCCGTCTTGTGAAGGCTGTTTCATTATAAATTCATTTTATTCTGAGTCAGAAGACTCACAAGTCTTTCCTGGGTTCTGTTTGCATGCTTTTAGAATTGTTTCCCTTGTTGTCATATTCCCTCTTGCCAACACGGTAAGAATAGAAATCCTAATGCGGTGCATTACAAGCTACCCAGTTTATTAGGTTGCATAGACATTACCATAGATTTAATCTATTAAAGCCATTAGTATTTGCAAAGTGTGGAGCAATTATCATTTTCCATAGCTAAAGAACAAACAGAAAACAGTGTTAAGATATATAAATAAGACAAAGTAGAAATCAGAATACTTCAGGGCTTTCCAGGGTGATTTTATATTAATCGGGTTTCCTGTATCTCTCCTCTCTTCCATCCCTTTGCACTTCTTTTTCCAACCTCGTGTAGTCTTTCTTCCCTCACTTCTCCTGTCCCAGAGACAAGATTCAATTACAGAGAATATAAAGAGAATTTTTTATTGAGGCCAGACAACTAACAGGTCTCTCAGGACTGCCTTCTCTACCACAAAGGTATTGGGTGGGGAGAGGATGTTTGCTTTTTTTTATTTAAACTGAGATAAACTTGGGATGGTTATCTTGCTGTAAAATGCAAGGGGCCACAGGTGCTTGCAGGTTTTACTAACAGCTAGGCAAGCTCAGCACTATTCTAGACCCTGATGATTCAACCTCAGCTGATTCACCTCCCAGTAAAACCAAAATGCCTTGGTGCATCCACTGCCCTTTCATTGTTTAACAGCCATGGTACGCGTTGTCCTGTGTTAAAAACTGCTTTCTTGTCACTGAAGACAAAGTAAATTGTTCTGCCTGGTAATAGCTTTAAAGAGGTCCTATCTAACCAAGCTCTGTAAGCACAGGGTTGGCTTACAGCGTGCAAATTGCCCCGCAGAGGGTCTCTGGCACCCCCTCAGCTTGAGCCAGCATAAATACTTAGTTGGACTGGCACTCAAGCTTCCCCAAGGTGCACATCTAATTATAGCAATTCTCTCCCTTTGGCTTTTCAGCCTTTTTCAGTATTTAAAAAAAAAAAAAAAAAAAAGTCTTCACCAAAAAGCAGGATAGATATGCTTCATATTTAGTGACAGAAAAACCTCAACAAGTTCAGATAAGCATGTGGACTACCCCCATCCATAAGGAGGAAGCTCCTCAGGTAACGGACTCTCTCAAAAATACCGGCCCTACTGAAATAAATGTCAGAGCTCACATTGACTTTAACAGAGTGGCAATTTTACCTTTCCTAAATTGCCAAAAATTACAAAATTGCAGTGAATATCCACGAGAATAGACAGTCCAGAGATTTCACGTACTTTCGTTTAGTCAAGTTATCAGTACCTCATAAAGAGGCTTGGCCACAGCTTGTAAGTACTTTTGCTTTAGGTAAAAAGGAGCACACAATAACAGACATATAGTCATTCACTTTACTGTAAAACAAAAATGTTTTAGTCAGAATTTAAACAGTGCTCAAGTGACTTACTCTGTCTGGTCATGGACATTCTCCCCAGATTTTTAGGTGCTGCCAAATACATTTTCTTCATCTGCTTTCTTCTCTTCTTTTTCTCCCTTCTAGCAAACTTTTGGATAAATTTGAAGTGTGATTTGGCTTAGGCCACTGTTAAGAAAACTGGACTTAAAAACTCACTACCATTAAAGATCATTTAAAAAGGAATCTTTAAAAGATGTTGTTCTACAGCTACCTCTAATCTTTCAAGGCAAAGGGTTATCTCACTTACCTTACTGCATGAACTAGAAAGGTGGTTCTTTTGTGAAACCCTAGGAAGAAATACTGTTGTTATATGCAGCACTTAATACTGATAGCCTCAAATGCATCTTCTTTAAAAGCAGAGCTGGGAGGCTGCACTGGAAAGCAGGTTTGCTCCAGCTCAGAAGTCCTGCTCCCCTTTGGCATAGCCCTCAGGAGGGTAGAGATTACTCTTTCTACAAGCTGATTTGAGGTAGTCTGTAATTTTTTTTTTACTTCAGTTTAAAAAGGGGGGGGGGGGGGGGAAAAATTTCCATTCCCCAAAATTTATAGTTCACTGACATTTCCTCAGGTGAGGAAAACTTTTAACTACCAGTGACCTTACTAACAGCTGTTGGCAGTTACAAATGGATGACAGCAGTAAGAAATAAAATAAGTTAAAAAAATAATAAATGGGCCTTTATCATAAGGGGAACTTTTTATTTTAAATTCAGTGCCTTTTGGAATTACAAGTGACTTGGCCAGGTTTCAAGATTAATGAACACTCACTTGTCAGGTTCAGTATGTCTATATATCGTGCAGTTTACTGAGACGATGCAATCAAAGCTTTCCCCCCTTGAGTTTGGAATGACCCTTTAAGGACTTAAGAGAAGTTTTAGAGAGAGAATTAAATTCACAGGTGTGCCTATAAAATTAAACTGCTGCCTTTTGATAGACCCATAACTTTTCTAAGACATTGAGTTTCTGAAGAAAGATTACAGCCTGACCCAAACAAAGCAGTGGCTGTAAAAGTTGCGAAAGCTACCACAAAGTAGAAGAGTGCTCTTATCAAAAATTGCGTAATATTACAAGAAGCTTGTACCTATTTGTACACACAGCCAAAAAATGCTAATGGAACATTACACTCAGAAATACACGTGCATAAGAAAATGCAAGCTTTCTCCTCCTGGATATCCAAACACCAAAGCACCTGGTAGACCATCATCGTAATCTGAATAGTAAGTTTTCATGGGTTAATATAATTTTCTGAAATATCATTTAAAGCAGGGCGGCAATACCTACTCAGCTGTTGGGGCCAAGCTGCTTGCATGCAGGACTATAGTGATGCACCGTGTGGCTGAGGGACCAGCCCTCGGGACAGCAAACCCTGCTGTCCTCCAGCCCTGGTGCTCACCAAGCAACTTCCCGAGCTCCTGCAGCTCGAGGTTATCCATGGCCTCAAACAGCATGAACATGAACAGAGGGCTCAGATGCCTGGTTTAGCCAGAGCCAAGTAGGGAGCTTCCACCGAGCAAGCTGCAGGGGTGGTTATTCTGGCTGATGGGCAGCTGGGAGCACTGATATCTTCTGCTGGCTCAGATGGGCTCTGAATCGGGTATTTCTTTACAGCACTCTCCTATGCTGTTAATCCAGCTACCAGCTAGCTCTGGGTGCTCAGGGGGGCTGTGGGGCAGAGAGTGACCCTGGTGGCAGCAGGAGCTGCCATCCATGCCAGTCTGCTTCCTCCCTCAGAGGATACCAACGACACAAGAGCAATGGCTGAACGGGACACATAGCCTTTACCAAGCTGTTCAAGCTTATAGTCTAATTTGCCAAAGTCAACTGAAACTGGTACCAGTGTACATTACCCTTGCCCTGGGCTGAAAACCGTGGTGGCACAGAAAGAACTATGCACCGAGTTTGCTCCTGAGTATAAGCCTACATGTCTAAATATTAAAGGACTCTAAGTACCAGAAAATCTAAGGCAAGATTAGACAGCAGCATGGGTGTATTCAGAGAAAACTGAAATAATGTATGGATCAAATTCCTTTCTTTCTTAGTTTGTGGTCACTTATTGCAGAAACAGCTGTACAAGGTTAAAACATTATTTGCATGCTCACCGTCAGTTATTGTGCCCCTGCTGAAGGTCCAAACTGACACAATAGAGCTGGCAAAATAGACTATGGGGGCAATTCTTATCCCATCCCAGCTGCGTTAGCCTCACTCACCACAGAAAAGCGACCAAAGTGCCCCAGGACCTGACACAGGATCACCAAGGGGCTTTCCCAGGCTCCTCCATCAGCTCAGCTGCAGGCTTGACAGCCACCTGCTGAGGAACAGTAACAGCCTAAGGATGGAAAGACCACAAGTGGGCCCAGCTATTTCCATCATTGATAACAGAATTACCTCAGGTGAGAAACCTATTGCCACCTGCTGCCACTGCTGCCTATACAGAGGGCAATCCGCTTATCTGTTTCAGTTGAAGAGGCACAACACACCCAGAGGCTGCCCCTCCTCCACGGTGGAGGGGCGGGGGGG
>NW_008795137.1:221183-229432 GCF_000699145.1 Aptenodytes forsteri | reverse complement strand
AGAGGGGGCTGCCCCTCCACGGTGGAGGCGCGGGGGGCAGGCAGTGTCTATGTACAGCATCTTTGCATTGGTATGAAGAAGTCTGTAGAATGGGTTTTGTTATGAAGACTGGTGAAAAAAACACTTTTGGCCGAAAATGCTAGGCTGTTACAAACGCTGTGTGTGTGTGTGACAGGCCTGTGACTGAAGCCAGTATACAGACACAGCTCTATCTTCCTCCTGTCACTACTGTGAGATTTCCTACGCAGTAGTTTTCAGAGAGGAAAAGTTGGGTAAATGCTATAGACTGAGGCAAACATTCATCCTTCAATAAAAAACAAGTTCACAGGGAGCAAAACTACAAAAACCAAAGGTGACTGATGTTTTGACACAGCAGCAGTTCGGACAGCTGCAAGGCTGTTTCAGGCTGGCCTGTCTCAGCCGTGCAGGTTGGTGAATGCCTCCTCTCCTCTTCAAAGCAACGCGACTAGCCCCAGCAGTGATGCCAGCCCATGCCGTGGTCCTCGAGCGCAGCCCCTGGCCCCGGTGCAGGTTGGCTTTCCTACAGGAGACCTCTGCTCATCCGGCAGGCATCTGTCACCCATGGCCTGACCAGCGCTGTGTTTCTGGCAGGGCTCTGCCCAACTGCCTCCTTCCACCAGAGAAAGGAATGAGCTTCCCCAGACTCTTGTTACTCCGTGAGATTAATGGCCAGTGTGAGACGGATGCTGTGCTTTTTGGCTGGCTGGGCTATTGACCCTTCGCTGCTGTGTTCACTCATCTCAGCTGCTTTTCCTCCCACCTTTGGAGATGTCAGTGTTGTCCGGCCTTTCCTGGACAAGGCTGGTACCTGCTTAAAATAGCTTTGAGCTGTCTTACACAGGTGGAGATGTGTCCTTTTAGAAAGCAAATGTGTAAGTGTTAGTTGTACCAGCGAGAAGCCCACTGCACCGGTCGTTAAGCTACTCCTCCTGCTGCCGGCGCTGCCAGGGATGCTGTGCTGGGGCTGGTGCCTTCTGCTGCCCCCAAGTAAGCATTAGCACCGGTAGTTACCCTCCTGTTCCAGCCGAGCAAAGCCTAGACAAACTTTTTCCTCTCCACTTATTTCAATGCTTGTTCAGGCTTGGGGCTGCCACGTCTTTCTCATGCAGACTTCTTACAAGGTGATTTGGGAAGGGTCTCATGGATCTTTGGGCCGTAGCATCAGCACTGTAGTAAGGTTCCCAGTGTGCTCACACCTCTCACCAGTAGTGTTGTACACCAAAGCAGGCACTGCACTGTCAACTGTGTGTGCTTTTTAAGCAGCAAGGAATGGTTAGGCTTTTCTGTCTGCATGTTTGTTTCTAATAAAAACCTGAAATTCTGGGAAAAATGCGTGATGTAGGAGCTCGGGTCTGGGACTGAATCCAGCGCTGGCTTTAGAGGACACAAGTTGTGAGGGATGTGTCATATTAGTAGCTTGCAGCTAATGGGCTGGCAGAGGCTGGAAGCTGCGCTGGCTCATTGCCCGGGGCCCGTGGAACTGCTCAGGTAACAGCCTCCAACGTCTCGGCCAGCAGACCTTGACGGTTTCTTCATCCAGGGGTAATTAGCTAAGGTTTCCACAGTGCACCAGCTTCATTCATAGGTACGGTCATCCCCCCCTCCTACCTCAGCTGTTTAACGTCTTTCTTGGATCACAGAAATACCTGTGTTGGTGCCCTAGGTTAATGCCTATTGCAAATTTCTAAGGGATAGTACCTGCCTCTCTGCATCAGGCACAAGCACAGCAATAAGCACTGGAAGAAAACAAACAGAATAGGCAAGAGAAGAGTGTCTGACTGTCCTTTGGGCAAAAGGATGCCAAAGAACCCATTCAAAAGGAAAACATCATGAGAGTGACGAGTGACAGCTTGTCCCACCAGCTTATGTCAGAACCAAATCCAGCAGAAAGGCTGCAACGCAGTGTAAAACACATATTCATTACAGCCTGGCATTAGCAAGCAGGAAGCGCTGATTCCCCACCCAACTCAAGCCAGCAGGGGATGGTGAAAAGGTTAAAAATTATAAAGGGGGAAGGGAAAACAGCAGAGCAATTGCAGGAGATTCTGCTTGCTTTGCCCTGAATAAAAAGAGTAGCTCATGAAACTAAAAAAAGCAGTATTTAGCTTCATTATGAGAGCCTCCTGCAGCAGACAAGAAAACAATACCATTTGACGAAGCTGAGGTCAAAGATGCAGCCAAGCCAGGCTGCATTGCACGGCAGCTGACAGACAAGGTGGCAGCAGGGCAGACGAGGCAGTACCGTGGCCTCTGGCTTTCTGGAACCCTAACTCACACGGCCAGGTACCATTTATAGCTGAGCCAGCAGCTCTGCATCCACAGTGTCTAACACCAACATCAAACATCTGGATCCCGCAAGAAACCATAACACCTGTCATCACAACCCTATGTTATTTCTAGAAAAACAGCACACTTTAGGCATGGAAAAGAGACAGCCGTAAGCATAAATCTCCTTATTCTGAAATATGTTCCTGACCATTAGGTAGTTCCTGTCGCCTAAAAGAGACCCAGGTGCCTAGATGAGACTATTCAAATGAGGGAAAATTTACAAGTTGCAGAACAGAGGTGGCTTATAGGATAGCAACGCATAGCCTCTCTTTCCCTGCACAGTTCACCTGATCTGGATGTAACAACATATCTTTTCTTCATTAGCTTACCTTTCACTGCCTCCAGTGCAAATATTTCGTACACCTCGGTTGGTTACAATTCTCTTGAAGATACAGTCCTAAATGTTTATTGCTAATTTCTTCATTAAAGTGCCTGACATAATATGACAGCCATTCTTGGTACACATCGAAACATTAAGTTCCTAATTTTCCCATTTTTCAGTTCTCAAAACTGTTTCAGTTCACAGAGTTTGTCTGCATTTTCCATTCCAAGCTCAATGAAAACAAACTGTTGCCTTGTACAGAAAATGTTTGTTGGTTCTTCCAGCAGGGAGAACCTGTAATTCACCTGTTAACAGGAGATGACTTGCTGCATTTCTCTTCTTAGCTGCAAGAAGCACTTGACAATAATGTGGGAAGCTTTTAGACTTTAACTAGGGTGAAGAAGGCAAGGAAAAGTAGCATGGGTCACAAGCTGCCTCACAAATTATTATGCCCACGCTTTTAATGGCTCTACTCGAACAAATAAAATATACAAGGAGCAAAACAAAATTGCTGTTTCCAAGGTGCTCAAAATTGATACAATCATCCAAAAATTCAGCAAGAATTTCCCATGTATCCTCTTTGGGGCTTTCTGGCTCTGCTTCTCTCCTCTCTTTCCATTTCTTCCATGGCTTCTGGCTTGCCTGCAAAGGGAAACTGCAACACCTCTGCATCAAAAACATGATCAGCATCTGCTTTCTCTTCTTAAGCTACAGGAGCTGGCTAGGCACCTAAGAGGCAAAGAACACGCAAGAATCCACTGTTTTGACTTGGCTGGGTAAAGTAGGGTCCATCCCCAAAGTCTAGACCTGGACACGGACACCTTAAAACATCCACAGGATAATGAGATCTTCAGACTATGAATTTTTCTCAGGAATCATTTCTAAGAGGTGGAAAACTGCACATTACAAATAACAGAGGTTTGCTGATTTTTGCATAAATCAGTTTCCTGTCACAGATTTTCCTATTTTTACTAGTATTTTTAAACTACCAGGCATGAAACTGGCAGATCCTAGTTTGCAATTATTTTTTTGGAGCTAACTTTTTTGCTGTCAGCTGATTTACTGACATTGCCTTCCTATATGTCACTGGGGTCAATAAACCAAAACAAACGATTCTTTACTACAGGAATTGAATTTCTTCCCAGCACCAACAGCTTTCCTCTTCCTTGAGATTTTGGACATGACTTCTTCTGATTGCAAACCTAGTGCTGACTTTGTGGCCCATATGGATTGCATCAAATGTCACGCAGTCAAATCAATCAACAATGTTGTTATCTTTTAGTATTCCTTGCTTGTTTAAGCAGATAAATGAGAACAGACACAATTAAGTCAATACATCAGTACTTTGGTTAAATAAACAATTAAAAGATAATCTCAGGTATTTGGGATCCCCAAATAACATATTTGGAAAAAGATGTGGGTCTTTGGGGTCTATATGTCGCAGGAGCTGCAAAGTACATGCCAAATCAATGGGATTTATGGATCACATCGTTTGGTGCCTGGGATGACAAATGAAGGAATGTAGGAATAGCTTAGAATAAGGTGGAGCCAATACCTCAGACCCAAGATTACAGAAAATGTGAATCATGAAAATGAAGTCTGTTTATTTGTCTGTTTTTAAAGAACACACTCTAAATGAGGAAAAGAAAGCAAGGAAGGTAGCGTTGGAAGCTCTCAGCACGCTGGGAGATGTTGCTGTGGGTGGTGTGCTTTCAAGTGTGTTGAATGTTGTACATAAACTGATTGAGACCAGATGTAGTCTGTGCTTTTGATATGGTGTTACTGATTTGTTTTTGTATATTGGGTTTAAATTAAATTCAGTGTTGATTTCCTAGATCTAAAAGTATAAGACAACAGGCTTTCTACATAAGCAGCTTCTAACAGTTACAAAGAATAATGGTTTTGTGTTAGCATGAGAAAGACATTGACATACCTTGTTATTCATGTTGTATTTTTTAAGGGTGAAAGCTTTCCTGAAAAGTAATTTCAAGGCAGCTCCAACATTACTTCTATAAACTCTCACCTTATTTTTAAAAAATTGTTTCTTACATCAAAGACTTTTTTATTTTAATAAAATTATGATTCTCCCTTAAGTGTTGTTTGAGGTACAAGTCTCAGAACAACTCAGACAGAGTTCAGCTTCCTGCTAATGAGTTGATATTGAGCTGACTTTATGAGCTGGCAATGTATCAACCACTCATCATTAAATCATTCCCAAAATGAACATTAATGAACTTCACCTACTCCAGCAATGCAAGGTAGCTCATACTTTTCCTGATTTCCAATTCACTGCAAAGTAACTTGAATTCAGACTACACTGCTGACTTCATTGAGTTGCTGCATAACGAGCTGCCATAAAAACAATGAGGTTTTGCATGCACATATTGGACATTCTCATACATATTAATTTGGTCACACAATGTATTACAGCTATTCCAGTGAACTTCTGCGTGGAAATGAACAGTCATAATATCCTGCTTTAAACTGCCAGCTCCTTGTTGGAAGAAAGTATCTCTCTTTAAAAATCAAATAAAAATGTGTTTTCAATGCTAAAGTTTTGTATTCTGTTAACTTTTTCCACTACAGCAGTGAAAAAAAAAGAAAAAAAAAAAGTAATTCAACGACCCTCATTTTGCCATTTGCTTTTTGTTTTTCAGAGGTATTTAAATGGGGGGTTGAAATATTGAAGCTTCATTACCCACATTTTTCTGGAGGAGTCTGGCATCAGATCACACTTGCAGGATTGGGAACTTTATTTGGAAAGAAGCCTCTGTGTGAAGGGCTCACCTTTTTTCACTGAGGAGAGGTCTATGTAGATTAACACAGCTTGCAGAATGATTGTCCAGGAGTGGTTATCCAAGTCCCATGTCCACATGTTGAAATACAGCTCAGAAAAGAGTTACAAAATTTATTTGAGGTCTCAAATGCACATTTTACAGTGAAAGATTCAGAGGTCATTCTATTCAAGGAGAAGGTTAGGAAGAGATTTGATCATAACTGCATCCGTGGAGATAAGAGGGACCTCAGTCTAGTACATTAAAATATTGGTATGCATGCAGCAGCAGATCAAACTGTATGGCTGCAGCAAGAACCAGTTCGGTCTTTGTTTCTTGCAAGTTGCTGCCCAGGACCAGTTTATCATTGTAAACTGTGTCCGTTCAGGAGACTTTCAGCCATCCCTGCTTTGGTGGGCAACAACCTCTGGGAAGGTGGGTGGGTGAGCAGCTGGCGCAACAGTTGCTCCAGTGATCTTGTCTAAGCCTGATGCTGAATGCATGTTAACATCTTTGGATAATGAGATAAGAAACATCAGGGAGCTGAAATTAGAAATGTTCAAATACAACATGAAATGCATGCTTTTGAGAGAGACGAGATAACTATTTGAACAGCTTCCTGCAGGATACAGTAGATTTCTGATTATCTGATGCGTTTAAAACAAAACTGTATGTCTACTAAAGCCTATGCTCAAACAGAAGCTAAGGCCTTTATGCAGACATTAGTGGATTGAATTCCATTACTTGCCTTATTTAGGAGGTCACCGTAGGCCTTTCTGGCCTCTAAATGCAAGAACATGGGAAGGCTTTGAGAGAAGAGCTGGATGGAATTGATACTCATACTATAAATCACTTCCATTGGGGGAGGTAGAGGCTCAAACCATTGCCTTGCTACAGCAGCACTTGGTCAGCAGAAGCATCAGGCTAAAATGTCTTCTGACAAAGAAGTTGTCATAGTCCTTTCCACAAAGCATTTCAGACTTCAGAAATCACTCCCTGCTTCTCCTCTCACGTTTGGTTAATATTAACTTGAACTAGTTTTTCTGTCCTTCATGTTGCAAGCGCCTGCCTTTCCTCAGGCCTCCAATGGGAGAGGAAAAGAACAGGGCTGGGAAGACGATACAGCTGAGATTTGTGCCTGCAATGGAAGGATTTTTCTCCATATTCCAATTCTGAGAAAATTGCTGGGTTTGCTTTTGTTGTTGCAGTTGTTTTGAACTTTTAAAGCATGTCAAAGGAGCCTTGAGCTTTATGGAAAGGCACTTTTAAAAGTTGGGGTTTTTTAAGTTTAAAAGAAGAATGTTTCCTTTTTAAAAAAGCAAATAAAATAAATGTGGCATAACAGATTTAAAAGACACCCTATGCTCTTTGAAGAAGCAAGTCAACCAGACGGGTTCTGGAAAGAGCTAAATGTACATGCATGCCCACTGACATACTCACACACAGAATTTCCTTAACGACTGAGAATAATTAAGCACACTGTAACATTCAAATGCATAAGCTGGTACACCATTCAAATACCGTCTCCATTTACTGTGTTTCCTAATTTTAGGACATATAACTATATTTAAATAGTTTTACACATATCTGTATAATTAATTATAAAAAGCAACAACGCTGCTATCCAGGACCCATATACCTAAAGAAGTTCTCAGTGATGTTTGCACTGCCCACCCATCTGACTCAGCCATTTGTGGTAGCTGGCTACTCTCTCTGGGCTCCTAGTATGCTCTTTGTCATTCCCCTGCACTGTTTTTTGGAATAAACAGTGTCTCCATTCCTTACAAAAGGATCCTAGAGAAATTGTGTCATTAATTTGTCCAGCCAACTTGGGTATATAAACAAAGGAAATACAGATACCTCTCCTCAAAAGCCTATGGACTAGTTTTTTATTAAAGGGTGGCAGATGCATCGAGCATCCTCTGAGACGCCCATAACTGTCCGGTTTCCAAAACATGCTCTATACCTCTGTTCTGAATATTAGACCTCTCTAAAATGTTTTCATTTGAGCATGAAAATTTTCTAGTTACCTTTCACAACTTTGGATTAAAACCATCACAAGAGGAGCCACCTTGCCAGCTCAAACCAGGAGAGATCCTTGAGAGATCCTTTAGAGATACCCCTCCTGACACTACCAATACACCTAAATGGAAATCAGTACTCCATTTACAAAATGTTCCTCTACAACCAAATTTTATTTTAATTTGCTTTTTACAGAACCTCTTAGCACCAGGGGACTGCTAATGACACGACTCAATCCATGAAGCAGTGAGGCACTGCAACAGCCTTTTTGCATCTCCATGCAGACCATCTCTCGTAGTAGTTTAGCACTGGATAAAAACAGAGGTGGCAAACTCCTGAGCCACAGGAGGAACCCAAACATGCATAACAGGGTTCACCATGCACTGCTAAACTTGTCCAACTGCTAAAACATGCTGTTATGGCTGTCTGGATGCTAATCTTAGCATGGGCTGTAACTGAGGAGGTGGGCAAGCGGCAGCATGTTGATCCTCAGAGGCTGACGAGTCCAGGTGGTATCAGTGCCACAGAAGGCTGAAGCAGAAGACAAAGATCTAAATAGGGACATACACAGCTGCACTCACAGCTGCATTGCAGGGTACAGTGGCGTTTGTGGCACCCAAGGGTGCTAACAGCAAAGGGAAAGAGGGCTACAGGACTGTCAGCTCCCTTCTTCTTCCCTCACGCATTCATTACCATAGGTAGAAAAATACTATAACTCTTCAAGACTTTGTGACCAAAGTAGAATCATTAAGGTTGGAAAAGACCTCTAAGATCATCGAGTC
>NW_008795137.1:183997-220614 GCF_000699145.1 Aptenodytes forsteri | reverse complement strand
CAGGCAGCTTTCCGGCCACTCTTCCCCAAGCCTGCAGCACTGCATGGGGTTGTGGCCGAAGTGCAGGACCTGGCACTTGGCCTTGTTGAACCTCATCCAGTTGGCCTGGGCCCATCGATCCAGCCTGTCCAGGTCCCTCTGCAGAGCCTTCCTACCCTCGAGCAGATCAACACTCCCGCCCAGCTTGGCATCGTCTACAAACTTACTGAGGGCGCACTTGATCCCTTTGTCCAGATCATTGATAAAGATATTGAACAAGACCGGCCCCAAAACTGAGCCCTGGGGAACACCGCTCGTGACCGGCCGCCAACTGGATGTAACTCCATTCACCACAACTCTCTGGGTCCAGCCTTCCAGCCAGTTTCTTACCCAGCGAAGAGTACACCTGTCTAAGCCGTGAGCCGCCAAGTAGCTGTATTCTTGCATCAACAAAGAGAGGGTTTTGGCCGTATGGCAGCAATTTCTTCCTAAACAGGATTGGTTTTCATTATTAACCCAACTGGTTTGTCTTCCCTCCAAAGAAGAAATATATGCAAAAATCCTCTCATGAAGAACATTTGCAAAATACCTTGAAATTTTCAAAAGTCTTGGGAATTTTCCATAAGTTTCCACCTATGCCAGCAGCTTTAAAAATTAGGCCCTCTCTGTTGGTAGCCAGTTTTAAACATCTGAAGTTGCTCTATTTATACTTCAGAATGAAATTAACAGAAGTTACAGTTGCTCAGAGCTTTGGGTTGAAAATCTCAGACAATGCACTTTTCCTTCAGACTTGGAGCAATCACAGTTTAGAGGTGCACACTGCCCTGCATGTGACAAGGTCAGGTCCTTGCAAAGGTGGTCTTCCCCTAACAGCAGACTGGACCAGTAGAAACAAGCTGTGGTACTGCCACCAAAGGTCACTAATCATGGAATAACCTAAAAATTGGAAGGTTTAGAGGTAACTTATTCACACAAGAGGCAACTTCTCTGAGAGAAAGATGTTACTTCTTTCTCACTTTCCTGGGACATAGTCGTGGATCAATTTTTATATTTATAGACTGAAGTATTAAGTATATCTTTCTTGTCAGCCTGCAGTGGGTCATTTAAAAGAAATTTAACATTTACGGTACCTCAAATTTTGTCTTTACTGCAGTACTTCTTGTTCTCACTATAGAAGATACTACAAATACCACAGTAAAGCTCAAATATCAGAGGGCACTAAAGTGCTGCATTTTTAATGGCAGTCACTAAACACAGAGCTCATAAAACTGCAGTTATCTTAGTACTAGTGGTACTCAGAAGTGAAAGACAATAAGATATTCATGTTCCAGTGGTAAATCCACTGAAGTCAGTGGGATAAGAGCTGGAAATAACTTGCCCTTTGGAGAAAAAAATAAGCATGAATGTCCTGGATGGCTATTCAGGAGAGGGATTTCTGATTAAGCAAGAAAACCTGGAGAAGAAGTGGAGGACCACTGGGCTTCCCGAAGGCCTCCCTGAAGATATCATTTGGGATGCTGCAAAAGCTGTTCTCAACGAACGGTTCATTAGCGTTGCCTGTGGAGCCAGAGGAAGGAGGAGGAGGAGATTTGGGACGGTTGCTAAGAGAAGTGGAAGTCGTAGCTCAGCTGGCAGAAGTTAAACAGAAGAGGGGAAAAACCCTGAGAAGGAGTCTGAATGTCCTTTCCACTGACAGCAAAGAGCCAAAAGCAGGCAAGAAATTTCTTCAAAAAGCTGTAAGACTTCAAAGAAAAACATCCCGGGGCATAACTGTAACACAGCAGAGAGTTTGTCAGTGTAAACCCCAGCTTACCTGGTTTGTCCTCACTTTTACTAACATGTAAACCCAATGAAACTGCTCACAACTGATTAATCTCTGCACTGCTGCCCTGGAGAGGCCAGGAAATGAAGAGGAATGGAGCTGAATCACCAGTATCCTTCCTAGGCCTTGGCCAAGCTGACCAAAGAACTACATTAAGAATATGTAGAAATCACATTTCAGCCAGTGCCAGGGGGAGTTCAGCTCCCACCCTGGTGATTTATAAACACGTCCTCCTGACCATCAATCTTCATCAAGCAATGACAGTGTCCTAGCTGCCCTTCCATTTATAAAACATTTCCAGTTTGGGAAAGGGCAAAGGGCCTCCATCTTCATCTAACACTCCCCATAATATTTTTTTTTAATTACACTGGACAAACTAGCAACTAATAATCATAAGATCCTAGGATAATTCAGCTTGGGAGGGACCCCAGAAGGTCCCTGGTCCAACCTCCTGCTCAAAGCAGGGTCAGCTATGAGATCAGACCAGGGTGCTCGGGGTTTTCTCCAGCCAGGTCTTGAAAACCTTCAAGGATGGAGGCCGCACAACCTCTCTGGACAACCTGCTCCATTGCTTGACTATATGCCATCTCAATCTTTCATTTCAGCTAATGCCTGTTCTCTCTTATCCACCCTGCATGCAATGCTGTGAGGAACCTAGCTCCATCTTGTCAATAACCTCCCTGTGGTTACTGGAAAATGAAAAGTAAAAAGTATGTTTACATATACAAAACATTATGTTTAGGTAGATTCAAATCAAAGACCATGAAGTCTAAAAGATCATCAAATTTTAGAAATCATAATCTGGATATAAATTTCACAAATGCCTTGTGCTGCAACGTGTCATCAAGAACCAGGTACAAAATGCATTCTAACCTGGCTTGTTATGTATACTTAAGAACCTGATATAAAACTATGGTTTCCACAAGAAATGCTTTTGATTTCATGGACAATGCATCTCATTCACATGGGAGTAAACCAGGAGTAGCCCTATTTAAAATGTGCCAAGTCACATGATTTCAGACTAAACTGGCACATCAGTTGATGACAAACTCTCAAAATAGAGCAGCAAAACACCTTTCCAGGAAAAAAAAATCAAACATCTGAAAAAACTTGCTTCTTCCTGAAGGTTTAATTTGTTTATTTTACCTGGAATCCTCTGCTGCTCCCTTATCCATGTTCCTTTAATCAGTCTATATGGTACCACTTTTCTGCTGGCAAAGCAGCAAGGCAGCTGTGATGCCAATATGCCTGAAGCTTGCCTCAGGCATATCTCTGCCAGTTTAAAACCTTTACCAACTTCCTGAGTTAGACTAGCTCAGCAGAGAAGTAGTGATCCAAAAATCACAACTTATGGACTTGTGCCCTTGACAGAGAGAACTGTTTCAAAAGCCTGAAATTCCCAACTCTTCCCTTCAAGAGGAATATATATATATAATATATATATAAAATATATAAAACCTTAAATGAAAATTGCTATATACTTTAGTCAGGAATTTAGTCTTCCACACAAAATGGTTTCCCCTTGTTATTCTTTTCAAACTAGCTCCCCAACAAATGTTTCAAACAATTTGTCCTCTAAAATCCACTTTTCCTCACTTAGGGAGTCATTAAGTGTCACCAGGAGGTTTGCCCAACAAAAGCATGCTAAATCAGACCATGGAGCAGCATTTATAATCAGATCATATTTAACGTTTGCAGGATATATCTGAGTCCAAGCATCATGAAAGGCTTTCAGCCATATAATTTGTGCTGCAGCAACAGAGAAGCAAAAGAAAATCAGATGGGTAGTGGTGGCACACTAACACCTTGTCAAGTGCATCTTAGGCATGGCTAAGTGAATCCACTGGCATAGGCACCTCCACCAATGAAAAGACAAGGCGTCCCATTAAATGCCACCCTCATGATTGAGAGGCAGAGTCTGATTGTGTTTATGTCTGTAAGAAAAGAGGAAACAAGATGACTCCTGACTTGAGAGGCCCAGGAAAAGAGTAGTTACAGTCTTCATGTTGAAAGAAGGTCATGAATATCTCCTCTCTCACTCCTCCAAAGGTAGGTGGTGTCCCACATGGCAATCAAGAGCAAGCGGACCACATCTACCCTCCCTAGACCTAAGTTAGCAGCCCAGAGGATACCACAGAGGATGCATTATACTGGATGAGCTTCCCCTGTATGTAGAGAAACCCCAAGCATATCCCCTGCACTGCTAGATGGATGTCCCTCAAGCTCTGTGAGGGTAACTGCCTAGTGCCTGCCATGATGTGAATACACCCCCTTTTTTTACTGTTCATTCCAGCTCCATTGGTTTGGGCCTGAGGCTGGAGGCAGCAGGAGGAAGGATTTCAATCCCTACCCCAATGCCTTCTATTTTTCAAGTTTTCCAGCCTTGAAGTTACAGGGGAGATCCCAGATGACTGTGCCCATAGCCAAATGCAGTTGTCTCCAGCACTTGCTCAAAGAATAGACAAGGTAGGGGAACTAACTCAAAACTGCCAGATTGATACCTGATTTACAGGGTGCTGGGGAGGGAGTGCCAGTGCCGAACGACTGCAAAAGAGTCTCTTGGAGCCAGGGAGAATTTACTGCACTTTTTATGCAAGTCTTAATCACCCTGATGGACATTTTTGTAGAAGGAGCACATTTAAGCCCAATCAATATGGAAAACTCCTAAGGAATAAATAAGACATCTCACTAGCTCAAACCACTGGTAACACAGAGCCTTTTAGGTGTTAGTAGGCAAGATCTTCCTCTAGAAGTTTATTGTATAACCACTCCAACTATCCCATTTCCTACTTTCCTAAAAGTTTTCACGCTGACACCAAAGGCAAGAGGACAAAATGTCCATAACTAAGGTACTTAAAGGCACTCTTCTTGCTTAAAGTAACTTAAGCCAATGGTTTAAATCAAAACTTTGTCTTGTCTCCAAGCATCTTAAGGGGCTATGGAAGATGTAACAGAGTTTTCATTTCCATTGCAGTGTGCTAAATACTACTAGAATTATAGGCACCGTTCTCAGCAGCCTCAAATGCACTGGCCTTGCCTGCCTCAACTGCCTTTGAACTTGCCCTTCTAAACTCTTTCCTCACAGAAAACATGATCTAGGGCAAGGAAGCTTGTGCTGGTCTGCACCTGCCCCAAGAGCCAGCTTCGGTGCAGTCAGAGCACAAGTAGCTGTTATGGTTTAGCTTGACTGGTTTGAGTAAAACTGAAGTTTGTACCCTGCAACTTCAGTGTTGTTGACACCTGAGCCACTTTGATGAAAGTCAGCTCAGCTAGACTGCTCCTACTGCGGTCACCCCCGCAACTCTGCCATCATGCATACTCAAAGGCTGCTGAGCAATTGCATAGGCTTTAAAATTCCTTAAAACTCATTTTGACAGGAAAATACCTCCTGTCCAGAGGGTTCCAGCTGAGAAACACGTGTCCACTCTCCAAACCAATAACCCGAGTGTCTTCCAGAGGCCTGCCCATGCAGGGTATTCGTTTTCCGTCTTCCTCGTCCTCCTCCTCCTACCCATGAAAGAGCAGGGTCTCCTCAGTGCACGGTCAGGGGGTCCTTGTCAGGGTGGAAACAGAATTAAAAGAACTATAGAAATTTTCCTACAAAAATCAGCACAGCATCATATTGTATCATTTGTGTGAGACTTTTCCATGGGTGGCTATGTCCTCCTCATTCTCCACAGGATGGTGGTGAGCACACCCTGTAAATATACAGCACCCAAAGAATAAAGTCATGTTTGGTTCATCAGCAGACTGTCCCCAGTCTGCCAGCCTTTTCTGGTCCTTTTGTACCGCTTCATGATCCTCAATATTTATCTGCTTCCTTTTTTCATCATTAATAAAATTGTTTTATTTGCACTTTTTATCATCTACAAGCAGTTTAAGAACCATTCAGTGCTCCCAGCACCCAGAATAAGAGAAAAGCCAGTAGCCTTGGCATATAAGAACAGATATATAGTGTCTGAAGGGAATAAAACACAGACCCACATACAAGCCTAGGAAATAAATTTCCTATCAGGGAGAATTTATTCCCACTTTTAGTTGGACTGTACTAAATTATACCAGCTTAGAGTGCCCAGAAAGTGATAAAGTGATTAGTCCATCCTCTGCTACACCTCCCCATTTAGTCCCGGTGGAACATAATTAATGTGCAATTTACACTTCTCTTGCAAAATGTTAATAAACACCGTAAACAAAATCTAACATCACACTGCCCAGCACCACCTCACTTGGGCACCTCCCAAGATTCAATATTTTGCTTCAGATCAACACCATTTATTTAGACTCTTTCCATACATGAGACAATGTTTATACCAAAGTTGCTAAGAAATAATTGTTCAGGGTTGGAGGTATTGTATCAAATTCTTTAATAATATTGAGAAATAGCTGTATTTCAGTCGTGCCATCATTACCATTGGCTACAAATTCAGTAATTTAAAAAAAATCAATTGGTATGTCAGAGATTATTTTATATATGTATAAAGGTGGTACTGCTCATCAGCTGTCATCCCTTAACGTTTGTTTCATTATATTATTAATGAAAAATGGACTTAACAGATGCAGTTCCCATTACAGCTCCCCAGGCTCTCCCATTTGTACTTTTCATAATTTTCAAAAATTACAAAATATCACACCTTCTTTTCAGTCTCAGCCTCAGATTTCTACAGTCACAGCAGTTATTTTCAGCTATTTGAAAGGAGTTTACAAATTCATGGGCTAATTTCAGGAACATCACAGAAAATCTATTAGGGCAACTTACCATATACTGCAGTTTCAAACTCTAATGATTCAGCATTGAACTCTTATAGCTAAAACCTTAAGAATCAAATCTAGGAAGTGTTAGATATAATATAACATCTTTTTAGTTTCAATGTGAAATCCGATTTGTATTAAAAGAACCATTAGTTACAAAAAATTTAATAATGATGAAAAGAAATTATGTCTTAAAGTATAGCCCTGAAAGGATAAACCTAAGTTTAATCTTTCAAGTTTAGCCTTCCATTTCATTACTGTTTCATTTTGATTTCTCAGACCTAGAATTGTATTAAAACTTAAAAGTCAGGTACACGGGCAGTCTGTTTGGGTTTATTTGGGTTTCATTTCTTTTGAGAAGTATGGTGTTGTGGCTGGTTTTTTTCTTTTTAACCTGAGATTAGGGACACTTATGGAGTAAAGTGAGCTTTTCTTTCAGCACAGAAAAATGTGGATGCTGGAATTATTTGTGTTTTAATCTACCCACAAGAATCTAGTCTTCCTGAGAAAATATAAGTCTTTAAATATTTTGGTAACTTCTAAAAAGAAAAAAAAAAAAAAGGGTCTGCTCATTTATTACTCTATCAACTTTGCTAGTGTACCCTTTAGGACCTTTTTGGATCCTTCATATTTGTCAGCATTTAGCTGACACACATCCCTGTTAATCTTTAGCAATTGCCATTCTTTCCTCCTAGCAAAAATCAGTCCTACTAGATATGATTATTAAAGATCCTTTTTCTCTCATTAAATTTTCCCCCCTATTTGTCAATGTGCTTACACTGTGCCTTCTGTCCTGAGAAGCACTTACAAAATTACACTGTGAGGTCCTATGCTGACAGTTTTTCAGTCTCAAATGCACTAAGTTTACAAGGAAAAAACTTCTAATTCCTGGTCCTTCAAGTTCTGGACTTGACAATGAAACTTTGTCCTTTCCATTTCAAGTATCATGAGAAATAAAACTACAATCTGTCAGATAAATTAGGCCTTTGCCTATACCTGTCCACGTCTCCTGTTTTCATTGGGCTTGTATAGATGCAATTGATTGGAAATTACTTCCCCCTTGTTGTAAGGAGCAATCAATAGCCTGCTGAAGTCTCAGCTGCTGAGGCTTCAATGCTCACCACTGAAAAATCTAGCTCATTAGCTCTTAGCTATATTTGACGCTTAGCTATGTAGTCTCTGCAGGGCTAACAAGAGTAAAAAGCAGTCAAGACATTTCTGTCATAAAGTCGAAGATCTGACTGAATGCACACAAGTAGCAGTCATGCTGAGGAAGAAGACACCATTATTACCCAGCCGCTTTTCTGAGTAGAGCCACACTATAAAATACATCTATCCATCTATCAACCTTCACGTTTAAGAGTTTAGTGAAATGGCTGAGCTTGTTTTGGCTTGTCTTTTGTTAAGAAAGCAAACAGCAAATGTTTAACGTTTAATGTTTGTAAATGAAACAGAAAAAAATCACCAAAAAACCCCTAAAAACTAAGACACTTATTCCAGTCTTCCCAAACACAAAACCACATAATTGCCCATGAAACTCAGCCTAAATATCAAGAAGCTTGAAACAAATCAACTGCAACTATTTTTTTACCATTTTAACAACTATGCTTGCAGGTATTCGTAGCACCCGCGAAGGCTATGTAGAGGAACCATATCAAAAAGCGATGACCGCTTTTTAATCGCAGCAGTACTTGATTTGTCACTATCATGACAATTGTTTCATGACCCATTGCTAAGAGCGAGGAGAAGGCAATTGCTCTCCCCAGGCGCTCCTTTCCCTTGAGGGAGCTGGCGGGCACGGAGGAGCTCCCTCTCATTGCTCTGCCCTGGTGTCTCTTCCAGTCTTCCCTTCTGCAGAGGGAAAGCCAGGGAGGGAAGACCACAGGAGACAATTTTCAGTGTGAACTGGTTGAAAGCTCCAGCGGTTTAGCACAGTAAATATTTTTTCCCCCACTTTCCTTAGTGGCAGAAATCAATACAGTTGACTAATAGCAAGTCTCTCCTTCTTCCAAATGTTCTAATGTAGGAATTTCAGGAAATTAAAACAACCTTTGAAATGCCTCTTCTTTGCATTACTTGTGTTTTATTTATCTTTACAAGAAACGAACACAGTTCATGTCACTGTTCTTGTTTTTGTAAGGGATTGGCAACCTCCGCTTTTCTGCCTGCAGGCCTTGGAAAAAATGTAATCTGCAGTTGCTGTAAGACCATTAGTAAATGTTTGTGTATTACAAGAGCAACTCCCAAAAGAAATGCAGATGTGCACATATAAAAATAAGAGGCTTGAAAGGCCACAAGCTCCCACAAAGCTGTTCAAAGTAACTTAAAGTGGGTGAGTCTCAAAACATACAGGTTTTGACTTTTGAATCCTCCTCCTTATAAAAGTTGCAGACCAAATACAAAGTTCTGGTTTTCTTAGAAAAAGAGTGTTTTTTCTAAACAGGCAGAGAGCCCAGTATTAGCTGCTTGCTTTCTGAAATTCCTGTCAGTCTATAAAATGTAGGTGGTATACATTATCCTTTTTGCTAAAATGAAAATAAAAACTTCCCTGATTGGTGGCCAAAGTTAATGGGAATTGATAAATTACTTTCCATCCCAGTGGACATGAAATCTCCAAAGTTTTAGATTTCAATTGAATGAGAAATTACTTCTGCAACTCAGTCAGCAGGATCGAATATAACTGTGTTTTTTTAATCTTATCAGAGTGTGACAAAAATCAGAAAATTCATAGCTTTGCAACTGCAATATGTGAATGCACAAGTCACAAGCACCCCATTTAGAGAATCGTAATTTATGAATGCTGCCTTCACATTCACCAAGCTAATTTAAAATTTAGGAATCCTTGGGATACTGGGAGGCAACTCCCCAAGTCCTGCCGGGGGCATCGCCTGGAGGGCCTGGAGGAAGGCATGATGCCGAAAGGGTTACTCCTTCAACCAGGCAAGCCCTGTTTCACACCTCCCCAGGCACACCTTGCTCTCAAAGGCACTCTGAGCGCTCAGACTCCACCATGCTAAGCATGGATCCACTGGCTAGAGCTGAGACTTTTCTCCTCTTTATGTCTCTCTATTTGGCAACTTCAGCAATAAACACTTCCAAACAGTCCTTTAGAGGAACTCTTTGCTGATGTGTTTGCTCTACCCTGGGAGGCGGGGTGGAGGACCACTGGGGCTGGTGTTTGCTCCTGCAGTGCTGCGTTCTCGCACAAACCCCAGTTTTAGCAGACTGATACAAACGAGCTTTCATTAGAAAAGGCAGTTTCCGAGTGGCCCCTGAAAGAGCTAAGAGAAAAATTGCCCTCTCCACTGGAGGCATTTGCCCTTCAGTTAGGGTGAGTGGCATGAAGGCTGTGTATGCTGTCACACTCCGTCTCCCTCCAGATATAAACAGCAGCCTCAGCAAGACGTGCCCTCAGCCAGCCAAGAGATTGCACCCATCCCTCCCGGACGGGGCCAGCGCTGCGATGCTCTAGGCTTTTCTCACCTCCAGGCTGCACGCCGCAGCACTGGTGGGCGATGTGACACGTGGCAAATCCCAACAAATACGGTGAACCGCGCGCCTTAGACCAGTGCTCTGCCCCTTGCCCTCTCCCCGCACCCTCCCCTCTGCCCCCTCCCCTGCTGTGAGGTGCTGGTGCTCCCCACGCATCCCGCTTTGCCCCACGGACTGAAGTCTTTGCCCCGCGGGAGCCTCCCCCAGCACAGCCCAGCGGTGTGGCCTGGCGGGGTTTCTTCTGGAGCGAGGCTCGCGCAGGGAATGATCTAATTTAGGAATGTGGCACAGAGTACAGATGATTGTCCAGAGTTTAAGGAGCAGATGAACTTTTTATTCTGCAAAATTTGGCTAGATCTTGTGGTCCTTATTCAGGCAAAACTACAGCTGGCTTTAATGGGAGTTTTGGCTGAGGAGGGGAGGAAAAAAACCCAACAACAACACACCGTAACCCTAAGCTGCAAAATTTAACTTTTCCCTGAAATTCTCATGAGATTTCTGGTCAGTTTTGTTCAGACTACAAGAACAATTTCAACATGCATTTACCCTTCTGCTTCCAGTCACAACCTGGAGCATCAAATGTCGAACTAAGTGTCAATGAAAAATATCTGAGAAAAACTGGAGAGATAAAGAAAACAGAAAAAGATCTCAAGCACTGGACAAACATGACAAAACCTCATTTTATTCCTGGATTTGTAAGGAACAACAAAAGCATGCTTTCTTATCCTTCAGTAAGTGATGTGTATTTTAAATATGTATGGTATGTAAACATGAAAAGTATGTGCAATACCATATGCACAAAACATTCTCTCTTTTGACTGTGTAAAGACCCTGTTTGGTCTGAAATACGTACAACCAGCAAAGGCTGTCAGTCATGTACATCTACCTATGCACGAGAGAGAGAGAGTGCTGCTGCAGCACACATGTACTTTGTTATTTGTGGAGGCTCTGTATGAGAAAGTCAGTCATTTCCTCTCCGACAATATCAAGCTCGATAGCCATCTAATCGTGTATGGTAGGAGTGTAACTGCCTACTTCCCACCGTAGCCACAAGATACCATTTTATTTCTGGCTCATCTAGCTGTTCGGTCTGTTGTGTCCCTGAGGATAATTAGTTCTGAACTCAGCGAAACTATTTATCTTACACCGGGGTTATTCTATCAAATACCTCTTTACACAAAAACTCATTTAAAAGGATAAAAAACACTCCCAGAGGAATTGAATACATTTTCGGTCTTCTAGTCATTTCCAGCAGGTGACATATCTGAAATCACAGAGCCTCCATTTGGTAACTAGGTGGGAGCCAATTAGCATCATTTTGAACTGGGGAAGCTGCATCACGACAGCCTCCGAGGAGCAAGTCCTATTTATTGTAAACAAACCTGATTTGCTCAGTTTTGCCGCCTCGCAAATACTACACAACTGTCACAGAGAAAGTTGTTTTACAGGGCAAGCCCTCATCATCACTGAAAACAGGCATTGTTTTTTTCTCCCCAGGAGAGGAAAAGTAAACATGACAGTTTGCAGCTACCACAGGTAGTGGCTGCAAACTAAACTCTCTCACCAGAAGTTCCCCCTCAAGGCTCCTTTAAATATTCCATGACTAGCTACATCCAAATGCATCTCCCAAAGGATCAAAGTACATTTTTCTTTCACCTGACAGAAGACATTGAGTGGTTGCTATCAGTTTGCTCTTACAGTCCTTTTGCATCACCTGTTCGCAGACAGAAATACTCTTTGAGGTTTTTCCTGATGCAGTAACTGTCCATGCCACCAGGGCTTTATTTTGGCCAGAGGTGCCCGCAGTGTTTTTCTGGGACGACAAGCATCTTGTTCAGACCCCATTAAAAGAGGGTGCTCAGCTCTTACAGCAGTTTGGCAAGTCTCTGACTCTGCAACTAGAGGTTTGCTGGTCCAGTAAAAAGAAAGAAACCCCAGTTAATAGGACTAGGGATACAAAGTGGATGAACCCATCTAGAGGTAAGTCCCGGGTATGTATTACAGCTTAACTAGCAATGCGGGCATGCCCTGATTTCCATATTTAGAGAAATAAAGTACCTCTAACACATTTTAAAAGTAAAGGAGTTAAAGGACTAGTGCAGCTACATCTGCCTGGGTCTTCTCTTGCACGCAGACACAGCCCTTGTGCACTAAAGTCTGCTGGATGAGAAATTTGAGCAAAGCCCTTCATGAATCTTGGTGGAAGACTGTCTCCTCTGGAGTGTGCACAAGAGGCACTTGCTCCTTATGAGCAACACAAGGTAAATCTGAAAGCCTTGCACGGTGTCACAGTTCAGCCCTTACTAAGGAAAAATTCCCTAATTAAGGACCGAATAATGCTATGGAGCTGAGACATGTTCTTACCAATCCATCAGGCTAACTGGCCATGATACGCTGTCTGGATAATAAATGCCATTCAGTTCTCATTTACATGGCCTTTATTAAAACCTATATGGGGAGGGCAGAAATAAAAATTACAAGAAACAGTGCATAAAGCTGTTATGCACTGTTATGCACTACACCACACATGGCCCCCATGGTGTAGGCAGTGTGGCATGCTGGCTCCATGGGAGTTTGCCCTTGCCTTCCTGGGGGAACTGGGATTTCCAACCTTAAGCAACAGCAAGTGAAGTGCAGGACCCCATATCCCAGCCTGCTAAGTTGTTAAGCAGAGAGCTGTGACCAGCTAGAGAACAAAGTGATTTTAGTATTCATGTTGACCTAATATGGACAGATCTGCATGCACATTGCCTAGGTTGAGAGCTCTCTAGTTTTTCTGTACTAAACTCCCATTAATCTCCACGGAAATTATTCCAAAATATGAATTCTTTATCGGAAAAGATGGTTAATAAATTTCTTGCCCTCCTTCGATCTCAGGCACTAATTCCTACTCGTCCCTCTCCCCTGTTTGTGAAGTCATGGCTTAAGGAGGTCATCGAACAAATGCAGTTTTAAAAAAAAAAACAAAACAAAACAAAACAAAACAAAACAAAACAAAACAAAACAAAACAAAACAAAACAAAACAAAACAAAACAAAACAAAACAAAACAAAACAAAACAAAACAAAACAAAACAAAACAAAACAAAACAAAACAAAACAAAACAAAACAAAACAAAACAAAACAAAACAAAACAAAACAAAACAAAACAAAACAAAAAACCACACACAGAAATTTGGAAAGGGCTGTTAGTATTGTTTTACCCTTACAAAACATTTCTTCACCTTAGGCAGGGTGAAAGGTTGTCTCCCTCTGTGCATGTACAGCAAGGAGCACATGCTTCTTTTGAAAGGGGCTGTCACCCTGTCACCATGAGCAAAATCTGAAGTCCTGGTTTGTTTTTGCTTCTGTCTTTAACAAGCAAAAACTCCCATTGGTATCAGCCCTCATTAAGGGCTGGATAAGGAGATGGGGCCAGGATGTACTCTTAGCAACACATTGCTACTGATCTGCTTTCCAGAAGGCCCCACAATCAACAGAATTGCTGTGGCTGAGGAGAAGGACAAACTTCAGGCGGAGCTGTGAGAGGGAACAGAAAAATTTTTAAATGGCTTTGCCACTGGAGAGACCATAACAAAAAACCCGGTTCCTAGGTACCTGAGCACCTTGGAAGATCTAAGCTTAGTGTCTCTGTTCCTCAATTTCACTATTTTTCCTGTATTGTAAAAGGCCTTTCCCACCTAAAAACCACATTGACAGGGCTTCATTAACTGAGGTCTGTGAAGCGCTTTAATGAAGACAAATGTTGTGTTAAGTTGCCAAGTATTATACTTACATGCATGTTAAGCTATTAACAACAAAGACAGAGAGCTAGGAGGATCTGGCAGAAGCATGCTGAACTTATCATGCTGTCGTAGACCAAAGTGAAGTAGACACACTCCATGAGGCATGTCTCCATAGCAGCAAGAATAGGATTGCATTAAATGTCATATTTATCTAGACTTCACCATGAACTTAATCATAGTGAGGGAGAAACAGACCCACAAGGAAACAGCAGAGTCTTGAGCAATTACGATATATTAAACCCCTTAACAATATTGAAATCTCTGATGCTAAAGTTTTTCTACATTTTATTTAATTCTCTTTAACCTCCTGGGGATCTGAGATCAGGAAAACAAAAGGATAAAGCATCTGCCTTCTGCAGCCTTCTGCAGCATGCACGTGAATACAAGGACAAATATTGTCAGATGCACTTGACAGCTGTAAAAGCAACAGATTCTCTTCAGCCAATTCCTAGATAAGGAAAAGGAGTCAGCTGTCCCTGACACCTTCCCTTGTCACAGGCAAGGAAGAAGTGCTGCTTCCAGAAATTCCCCCAAGATTAATTTTGGCAAATATGCCTCCTTCATAACTGAAGTGAATTTTCCCATTTTCCAATGGAAATTGAGGACATGACAAAGCAAATGAATAGGACTTCTTAAAACAAAACCTGTGGGCACAGGCGTTAGCATCCTGCTGGTGAAACAGGGCAGATGAGGAACGGGGCTGGATGAGGTCTGGGATTGGGTTTTGCAGAAATAAGGTATGTGTTTGGAGGCTGTCAGAGGTAGGAGACATGGTCTCTGATGGAGGTTTAGGAGTGAGCAGAGGCTGGCAAATTTTATATATTTTGTTTAAAAATACTCCAAAATGCTTGTCTGAGGCCCTGCATCATCTAAGGCCACCCCTTTCTGCGAGACAGGTTGTATACGGTTATATAAAAAAATTACATAGCACACTAAATACTTGAGGACTTGCTTTTAAACATGTATATTATAGTCATCCCACTGCTAAAATCTTTATACTGACCTATCCTGACCCGTGTACACACATTTTTTGAAGTGTGTGTCACTCTCTTTAGACCACAGCAATTTTAAAATTTCTTACCACAATTCCTCCAGGCTCACATATCATTACCAGCAATAAAGACTTTGCAAAGATGGACAAGGTGAAAGCTCTGCTGATTACACAGGGATAAAGAATATGTAACATATTTAATAATAGTTTTAAAAAGCAAACAAATGCACTACTGTATCCTTGAGTGTGTGTGCCTAAAGCAAAGTACATTCAAGGAAAAGCTGTTGAATAAGAAAATTATGCGTTTCAAATTTTTTTCTGACTTAATTAAAGCTTAAATTTCCCCTTCCGTTTTCATGAGGAGAATATATTTTTAATTACTGCATGTGACCTTTTTATGTTTTAGCCTGAGTATGAAACATCCTGAGTATGAAATAGCTGGATCAATGAAAAGTAATTTAAAGCAGCCTGAATAAATACATGGTATCTGAAGGAGGAAGAACATGAAAGTTGCACTCAAATTTCAGCAGCTCTTGATCCTACCATCTCACATGGATGGTCCAAAGCGTTCAGGAGACCTCAGGAGAGGACGTGCATTTGCGTGAGGAGCAGACCTCTGCCCTTTAACTAGTAGTACAGAGGGTCACACACATGCATTTTCCTGAAGGTTTTTTCCTTTCTGTAGTCCCCCTTCCCTTTTCTTAGATTAAATTAGTGGGTTTTGTGGTTCTGGGGAGCCAAAGCTCAGTGCATGTGGGAATTCAAAGATTGGTGCACCACAGGACCTTCTCCACTACAGGAATTTCCACACCAGCTTTTGTGGGAGTTTTCCTTCTCCCTGTCCTAATCTGTACCCACTGCAATAAAAAATAATAAATAAATAAATAAGCCTATTCATCCACTTAGTAAGGAGTGCTGTGGACTCTGAAAGCTGCTGCTGAGATAAATAAGGTTACATTTAACAAAAGCAAGAGAACAGACATTTGACAATCTCCAAATATCTTGGTTCAAGCAAACGCACAAAGGTAGAGTAGGTTATCAGGAGTGTACCTCACGCTCCAGCCACAGCACACCCTTTCCCCTCCTTTCATTCTGCACTGAAGTGTAACCACCTGGTTAGGATTACTTGACCTCAGGTAATGAAAGTTAACATAAAAGTGAAAAGCATGTCTTAGATTAGTATTGTGAAAACATATTCTTTTACTGGAGAACAGCACATTTTTATTTCAAATAATAATAAATCAGAGTTGGGTGAACATTTCCCACCAAGAGCGGAAAATACAAAACTGCTGAATGACAACTGCATAAACAGCATATAAGTATCCAGGGTAATATGCAGTCAAAAAATCTTCTGCTTTAAAGAAGGAGTCCTTAAAAAATTCGTTTAGCACCATTATCAAGAATAATGCAGTGTTCATGGCATGATGGAGCAGAGGGTGGGGAAAGACATGATCACAGCAAGCCATGCAACCTTCATTTGTTAGGCATTGCAGAATTTTTCAGAACTGACTCATTAGACAAATTAACTCTTTGTAATCAATATTGTACTGTGAATTTATGCCTTCTTTGCAGATTTAAAATTTACTTAGAATTTCATTTGAAAAAGAAAATAGTGCTTCTGTCTGCCATGCTCAACTCGTTAGTCTTATCTAGGACTTTAATTGTGACTTTGTAATCTATAAATGATAAAGCCTGAGTCATGCAAGCCATACGGAAGCATAAAGGTTACTTAGAACACAAAGAAAAAAGGAAAACGCTATTTCCCAGATCTTGCTAGAGGAATCTCATTAAATAGAGGGAAAAAATAGGTAATCCTAGATCAGAAACTATTTAATTAGATACAAACATGTCTGCAGTTTTCTGTTGAATTGTGAAGTATTGTTGAAGGCAGAAGACTTACTGCTTTTTTAAGTGACATATATATATACACACACACATGTATATACACATTTATATGTGCATTTATATCAGACAATATTAAAGTATTCTCTAATAAGTATTCAAATTAAAAAAATGCTGACACATGTTATGTTAGCTTACACGGCTCAGGTGCCACGGCAGTCTCTCAGACTACACCGCCTACCGGGGACTAATGCCACCCATGGTCTCCAGTGACCGCATCACTTAAATATTGAAACAAAACAGGAGGCAACTGCTCTAATGTATGTGTTCACAAGGTGTCAGAATGGGGAACCTTTAACCGTTCTCATGAGTGTGGAAATCCTTTCCCCCATGACCGTCCCTCTCTGTCACCTCTCACGCTTCCTCCTGGTCCTCCCTTTCCTGCGGCCCCTGACTCAGTATTGCTTGCCCAGCTGGTTTTGTGAGGCCATGTGCCAATCCAACAAAAATCATTTTCATTGTGTGCTAGATTAACAACAGTACACAAACAAACTCATTTTTAGCCTGAGTAGTCCCTGGGTTCCACTGGCTGGCACCCGCACAAAGGCTGGGGAGAGAGATGCTTAGCAAAATACTCCCATTAAAATAAATGCTTGTGAAACTATGCTGTTACGCACACAAGAACAGGTCTTCTAAGACTCTAGTAACCCACAGCTGCACATACAGGTATGAGCAACTTTTGTATCATGGCAGCTAGACATGTGAGGCCACAGTGCTCACTGATAACTTTTCATCATTATCAATAAAAAGGTTAAAAATAAAATCCTTAGATGGCTATCAGAAATTCTCAAACCACTCATAGTACACAAATGACTTGACTATCTATAACTAGATCTACTGGACTGACATGGGGTTAGCACGTAAAACCCATCTCCCAGAGAAACTGAACCCAGTCAAAAATAATGTTCCCTAAAATATCCTTAGTCTCCAAACAACGTACCCATGGGGAAAGGCTTCTACTGCACTCTGCACCAAGGACAGAAAGGATCATGACTCTGACTCTGAAGAATCTTCCTCTTGACTCTGAAGGAAAGGTCGGTGCCTGGTAATACACCTCTTCCGTTTGCCACACCTACGAACAAGCTGCAGTTCTGCTGAATTAAAACTTTTTTGACAATTAACACATGGTCCATGCACGTGGAAATATGGTAGTTGAGGTGTACTGGGGGGGAGGTATAAATAGAGTGGAATATTTAGAATGGTATGTCAATATTCCCAATTAGACTGAATCTGAAAATCCAATGTGATGGGTTTAGAGAAGCCGGGATTATTTATTTTTAGTGAATAAATCTTGGTATTGGGATTCAGGTGATTAATCCTAATCCTAGCTCTGTCACTGCTTCAGAATGGGAGTTTGGGCAAGTCACTTTACTCATTTTATTTTGCATCAGAAATGACAAACACTACTCCTTTCAGCAGAACACTTAATGATGTCCCCGAGGAAACATACCAATATTTTTACTTACCTGTCTTATTTATGTGATGTAGACTGTGATACAATGGAAGACCAAAGGGATTTGCCAAAACTGCCTTTATGGATCAGAGGTAGCTCAGTGGGAAAAGGACAAATGATTTCAGAGGAAGTCTATTCTAGGTGGCCTCACAAGGGTATTAGTCACACCGATGACTCAGAAAAGGTAACTGATTAAAGCTATTGGCAACCAAACAAAATATGAATAAGGCCAGTTTCTGAGCGCTTTAGCACATAGCATTGCTAATGGCTTTTATTTTAAATTAAAGGCTACTACTCAGCAGGAAGCGAGGCACTGGAAGCGGCATCAGAAAGTTTTCTAGCAATTGGCAACCCAACAGCAATGTTATGTTACATACAAATCATTTGATGTAGTTTTAACCATCTTTTCTAATGGTTGAGATAGCTCTCCAGATATCAAGCTAATAAAAATGTCATGGTGTAATTTGACAAGCCTGAGCAATTGACAGGCCTGCAGAATACAACTGTCAATGAGATGTTTTTAGTTCAAGGTAATACAGCTGCTGTCTCAGCCAGCTCAGTCTCAATCTCTTCAGAAAATCATGAAACTTGTAACGTGTATACTCCAAGCGGTCTTATCTAAAACCAAATATCTCCTCCGCCCTCCCTCCTCCCTCTGTTTTGGCCTGTTACCTGTGCACCAGGTCTATGCTCTTCCTAGCAATAAACAAAACAAACACACAAACAAAAAATCATAAAGAGCAGCACACCTGAAATTCATGGATTTCATTAATGCTCCGTTCATGAAGGACAGGTTTATCTGCTTAAGTGGATAAAGTTTATCAGGTTCCTTGCAAAAAGCCATTTCAATCACTTTGTCAGATCTTCCTCATCTCTGTCCTGCCTTCTTTGGAGAAGGAGCGGGATGGGGCTGAGGAGAGAGGGCTGGAAGAAGTAACAAGAAGGAAATGGCAAGACAGCACTAGTACACAAATTTTCCAGGATTTCCTTTAATCCTTGTCATTAGGTTGCAGGCTCTGTGCTTGTGTAGGAATGAGATCATGTCAGTTTGATGATGTCCTGGCAATGGACAGTAATAACAGGTCTACACTTAATTCTTCCAGATTTGTCAGAAACGCCAAATATCATTCTACTAGGAGGCTCTGCTGACAACTGGGAGTTGTGGCAGCATGGAGAAG
Source organism: Aptenodytes forsteri (assembly GCF_000699145.1). NCBI lineage: Eukaryota > Metazoa > Chordata > Aves > Sphenisciformes > Spheniscidae > Aptenodytes > Aptenodytes forsteri. The sequence continues at coordinate 201,263 of NW_008795137.1, read as the reverse complement.
TACTGCCAAAGTGACTCATCGACTGCCCAGAGAGATCTGGATTGTACAGTAGCAAGGAGTACTAAGTACCGCGTACACTCCACAGTGCAAGACCAGCATGGAGCAGTTACTCATGAAACATGGGTCAGACAGAGGTAAAAACCACTGCCTGCCAGAACCAGCTTATCTCATTCAAAGGAGTTGTGGATAAATTTTTAATGCCTTACTTTTATAAGCTGCAAAATATGTCAGACATCAATCTGCTCAGCCCATCTGGTCAGTGCAGGAAAGAAGGAAGTATAGGTTCATGATATTGCCGATGCCATCATTAAGATAATTTAAATGCTGTTTCAATGCATTTTTAAAGCCGCTGTGCATGAAGTGAAAAATTGACAAGCATATTGAAGTTATTGTGAAGAGTGAAATATGTTGGTACCCATCAATGAACTCCAGCTCTTATGGTATATTGGACACATGTCCAGCATGTGCGAGAACCATGATTATAGTGCACTCTAGATAGGCTGGCCCAGAAAAATTGCCTGAGCACATTGGAAGATTACCCCTAGAAGGTGGCAGGACAGCAGTCCAGAGACATCAAGTATGGTGCTCTGAATTATCAGCTGAGTCCCCGTGGAGAGGTGGAACAAGCTTGGCTGAAATGGGAGCTGTTACCTCGCGGCTGAATGCATGGCCAAAGAAACACAAGTCCCAAGTACAAGTAATTGTAAGAAAAGCAAGTCACTGGCCTTTACTTGGAAGCATGGCTTGGGGGAGAGAAGCAAGAAATTTTATCCTGTAGAACTGCCCAGGTGCAAGAGAGATAAGGTACAGGGAGAGGTCAGGGCCTCCAGTATTTTTCAAGTGCTTTTAGTAATAAAGTGATTGTGGTCAGACACATCTCTGCCATACCTGTGTACTGCATTGTGTTGTCCCCAAGGGGTCAAGCTGAAGCCCAAAGGTCTCCCAGTCAAGGTGTGAGACAGCTGCGTGCCCAGGTGTGGGGCCCCGATCCACACACAGGCGTAATTCAGTAGGGGTAAGTGTGAAACGCTGCCCTTAGGTAGGATTAGGTGGGGGGAGCTGGCAGGGCAGCAGCTCTGCACGAAGGGCTGGGCACAGAGGTAAGGCAGCTCTTGGGCATGGCTCGGGCACACGACATGGTGCTGCTGTGAGTAAAAGTAGAATGTCGTCGTGGGGTGAGCAGAGACGTTGTGTTAGTAGGAAGTGAGAAATGGTCTATCTCCTCCCCGCAGCACTGCCCCAGGCATGATGTCCTCTCCAAAGAAAGAGTGGGTCCACTTTTGTGCCTCAATGAAGACAGGTGCCAAGCCAGGGGAGCTGAAAGGAGGGTAGGGTGAGCGTTCAGAGGTCTAGAAACAATGGTCTGTGAGAAGAGAGAGGAGGATGGTCTTTGTTTAGTGTAGGGAAGAGGGGACCGAGGAAGGACATGATAACGCTTTTCTAAAAGGCTGCTGCAAAGAACAAGCAAATAAACGTTTTTCATCTCAACGGAGGGAAGGATAAGAAATAATGAGCTTAGGCTGCAGCAAAAGAGACTTAGTTTAGACATTAGGAAAACTTTCTAGCGATAAGGATAGTTAAGCACTGGAATAGGTTATCTAGCAAGGCTGCAGACTCTCTGTCACAGGAGGAAATTTAAGGCCAGGTTGGACAAACAAACGATACAGGAATCCTGTCTCAGAAAGGGGGATGAGACAGATGATATTAACAAGCCCTTTCCAGACCTACTTTTTGGTGATTCTCTGTCCTAAACATAAAATCCAGCTGTGACTCTCTGGAGCAGCCTATGTTAAGTATGGCATGGTTTAGATGTTTCCTGAATGAGTTTTCTGAAAACAAAACAACTAGAACAACAAAAAAATCCTAGCGCTTCAAGCTCTTATGGCTTTGTCTTCAGGCTCACCATAATTGACCCATTTCTTAAAACTCTGACTGCTGGAGTCAAGCAGATTCATGAAAGCTAAGCTTAAACAAGCAAAAAGCTGTCTAAATTTATGGTGCAGGAAAAAATAAAATAAAACAGTTTAAAAGCATGACAGAGAAGTACTTCCAGCAGTTATAATTCCACAAGAGAAGTAAAATACATTATTTAGCTTAAAAATCAAAAAGCAGTTTATTTAAAAAACATCTCATGAATGGGACTGACTCCATTTTTTACTGTTCATTAATGTTTAATGTTTTTAACGGTCATCCTCTAAGTCAATTCTAGGCCTGAAGTCAGCAAAAAAGGAAATTGTGTTGCTGAAGGAAAGGTTCGGAAACCAAATGTCCCTCCCAGTGAGTGGCATAGAGATAGGGACATGGGTACCCTCTTTCCAGGTCAAAATTGGGGAGCACCAAATGAAACCAGCAGGTGACCAAAAAAAAAACCAAACAAACAAACAAAAACAAAAAAAAGTTTTGTTGTCGCAAAAAATGCAATTAAGAAAGAGGAACATCTTGCCACAGGATGCTGTGGATCCTGTGTGTGTGTGTGTGTGTGTGTGTGTGGCGATGTTGCGAGCGTGCCTACGTGTGTGCGCCTCCAGCGTGGGAACTCTCCAAGCCACAAATTGTTGGTGACTGGGGGAATATTTGGGAGAAAGTATCACCCTGTGTTTCCTCTTCTTTCATGGTACCCCCCAGGCTGCTCTTATAGGTCACTGTTGAAGAGAGGATACCAGGCCAGAGTTTTAATCTGACCACAGAAAGATGTTCTCATGTTCTTTTACTCTTTTGTTGTGGTCTGACGAGCTGAGGCATACTGGCAGGGCTGCATGCGGAAATGTTATATCCGTTCTCTGAATAGCAGACTTCTTTTTCCAAGGCTGTCAATCGCACCTTGCCAATAAATTCCCTAAATAAAAACTTTTAAAATAAATAAAACCCACAAATAAAACTGATAGTGAAGAATTAGTTGAGTGCATGAATATAATGATGCTCATAATAAAAATCGGTGCAGTGTGAGTTTTCATCTGACCTGTCATCACTCTGCAATCTTTTTCATTATCATAAATCAAAAAGCATTGTTTGGTTTAAATCACTTGCTGCTTAAAGATGAATCACCTTTGATTTCCTGAGTTTTGCTTATGGCAAAAAGAAAAAAAAAGCTTTCAAAACTGTACAACAGTAAAAATTTCTGGTCTCACTTTGCATAAAAAAAATAACTCAGAGAGCTCTAAAACTTAATCTAGCAAGCAACATAAAATGAAACAGAACTGTGATTTAGGAAAAAAAATATTTCTCCATCTGCAGAGCTATTAATCTACAGTTTGGTCCGGAGAGTGCATATACAGCAGTCTGTGAAGAGAGACCCCAAGCTCTAATGGGTTGAAGAAGATAGGCCCTCGAATGTTTAATCTAACTACAGCTGCATGTCTAAGCTTCTCTGTAACATCTGTCCCTGCGGATAAGAAACCGCTAAGCATCCTGCACTGGATTGTGCAGACACCAGCTATGTGGCTCAAAGCGTATCCTGTGTACTGATGTCTGATGTGCAAATCACCCAAGCCACCCCAATAGGTTTGTCCAGTGAGCTCTTCGCCTTCTGAGAAGCAGAGTCCTCCCCTCCCTTCATCCCACCACCTTGACATTACACCCCGTGCCCAGAAGTGCAATTAGATTCTTGCCACTTTTTCCAAAGTCAGGAAAAATAGGGTCATTTAAAAAGTCAGTTGGATAAACTGATGAGCCCAATGGGCTGGAACAGCAAAACAGATCACAACTTGGCGTAAGTCATCCCCAGGGGGCAGACACAGAAGAAATATGCTGCATGCAGTCGTATCTAGGTTTGTTCTGTGAAGAAAACTCTCGTAAGAAAAGAAACAAGCAAAAATAAAACAGGCTTCATTCTTTATGTCTCCCATTAGCTAGAACCCTCATGGCAATTCCCATCAATTTAACTTTTGGATGCCTGGATACTAGCCAGGGAGCACTCAGCTTCCATATGCTCTGCAAAGAGAGCAACAGTAATGATGCAATGCTGTTGTCAGGCGAGGCAGGTAAATCACTGCATATTTCTTCACAAGCCCAATTTTCTGAAACTTGCCACCCAACTTTAGGAAACTGAAATTAGCAGAGTTTGGTAATGAGCCCTGGATGTCCCACAAGCAACCCTAAATCTCAGAACCTGCCTGATGGAGCTGGCTGTGTTTGTCCACTCAGCCATATTTTTTGACCCTCCTTTATGCCCATGAGGAGAAATGGAAATGATTTCCTGCACAGAGACTAGTTTTTTGTTGTCCTTGGGAGGCAGTATAATCTGAAAGAAGCGGGAGGGGATGGAAGGGGGAGGCTGGAGTCAGATGCACGTGTGTTTGAATCTCAGTTCTGTTGCTATCTGTCTTTGGGGAAGTCAGTTCATCTCAGCTTCACTTTCCTCTCTCCTTGTAAAACAGAGACCTTATACGCAATTGTGGGGAAAGTGCACAATTTGTTAAACATATGAAGTAGTAAAAGAGCAATTCATCTTCCTAAAATAAAACTGATAGTGAAGAATTAGTTGAGTGCATGAATATAATGATGCTCATAATAAAAATCGGTGCAGTGTGAGTTTTCATCTGACCTGTCATCACTCTGCAATCTTTTTCATTATCATAAATCAAAAAGCATTGTTTGGTTTAAATCACTTGCTGCTTAAAGATGAATCACCTTTGATTTCCTGAGTTTTGCTTATGGCAAAAAGAAAAAAAAAGCTTTCAAAACTGTACAACAGTAAAAATTTCTGGTCTCACTTTGCATAAAAAAAAAAACTCAGAGAGCTCTAAAACTTAATCTAGCAAGCAACATAAAATGAAACAGAACTGTGATTTAGGAAAAAAAATATTTCTCCATCTGCAGAGCTATTAATCTACAGTTTGGTCCGGAGAGTGCATATACAGCAGTCTGTGAAGAGAGACCCCAAGCTCTAATGGGTTGAAGAAGATAGGCCCTCGAATGTTTAATCTAACTACAGCTGCATGTCTAAGCTTCTCTGTAACATCTGTCCCTGCGGATAAGAAACCGCTAAGCATCCTGCACTGGATTGTGCAGACACCAGCTATGTGGCTCAAAGCGTATCCTGTGTACTGATGTCTGATGTGCAAATCACCCAAGCCACCCCAATAGGTTTGTCCAGTGAGCTCTTCGCCTTCTGAGAAGCAGAGTCCTCCCCTCCCTTCATCCCACCACCTTGACATTACACCCCGTGCCCAGAAGTGCAATTAGATTCTTGCCACTTTTTCCAAAGTCAGGAAAAATAGGGTCATTTAAAAAGTCAGTTGGATAAACTGATGAGCCCAATGGGCTGGAACAGCAAAACAGATCACAACTTGGCGTAAGTCATCCCCAGGGGGCAGACACAGAAGAAATATGCTGCATGCAGTCGTATCTAGGTTTGTTCTGTGAAGAAAACTCTCGTAAGAAAAGAAACAAGCAAAAATAAAACAGGCTTCATTCTTTATGTCTCCCATTAGCTAGAACCCTCATGGCAATTCCCATCAATTTAACTTTTGGATGCCTGGATACTAGCCAGGGAGCACTCAGCTTCCATATGCTCTGCAAAGAGAGCAACAGTAATGATGCAATGCTGTTGTCAGGCGAGGCAGGTAAATCACTGCATATTTCTTCACAAGCCCAATTTTCTGAAACTTGCCACCCAACTTTAGGAAACTGAAATTAGCAGGGTTTGGTAATGAGCCCTGGATGTCCCACAAGCAACCCTAAATCTCAGAACCTGCCTGATGGAGCTGGCTGTGTTTGTCCACTCAGCCATATTTTTTGACCCTCCTTTATGCCCATGAGGAGAAATGGAAATGATTTCCTGCACAGAGACTAGTTTTTTGTTGTCCTTGGGAGGCAGTATAATCTGAAAGAAGCGGGAGGGGATGGAAGGGGGAGGCTGGAGTCAGATGCACGTGTGTTTGAATCTCAGTTCTGTTGCTATCTGTCTTTGGGGAAGTCAGTTCATCTCAGCTTCACTTTCCTCTCTCCTTGTAAAACAGAGACCCTATACGCAATTGTGGGGAAAGTGCACAATTTTTTAAACATATGAAGTAGTAAAAGAGCAATTCATCTTCCTAATTTTAGCTGTCTGTAAGTTAGTATCTGGTCTAAGTAGGTTCCCTCTACAGCCCAGGGACAGAGAGAGGTTGGATAAACCACCTCCTTTTCCTCCACTGATTGTGGAAGGAGGCCAGACACCTGGCCATGTTTAGGCAAAATTAATCCCATCTTCAGGATCCAGAGTCATAGTAAAGGCCGGGAATCTTCTGGTTTTGGCACATCCCAACCTCCTCTATTAGAAAGCTGAAGGATGTGTTCATGGTGAGCTGAGTTTTTCTTTCCAGAAACTGTGCAAATTCAGAAGCTCTTTTCCTTTACTTAGCCCTTGATTATTTATTTGAGACATTAGGAAAACATCACTCTCTGGCTTTGATCTATCACTGCTACTATGTTGCCAGCTTGCTCCCTTCTGGCAGCACGTCAGCCCCTACGAAGCACACAGGTAGGATTTTTTTTGTATGTGAGCATCCCTTGTCTCAAATTCAAATAAGATTATCATGGTAACATGCCCACATGCTTTAATGAATATTCCTGACACTGTACAGACAACCAATACAGACCTCACTCTTCACAATCTTTAACCAAAAGTTAGGTGTGTCTTTTGGAAGAGGAATGAGGGAGAGGGAAAGAGTGCAATGGGCTGTATAAGCCCACGGTCTCTCCTTAGGAGAAAAGACCTCCAAATCCTACGCGTCTACAGAGATACTGCAGAACACCCTCAAATTTCATATAAGCCAAACAGACATCAAAAAAGAAGGGCTTGTGGTCACTACTGCCTGACATTGAATTCACATGCAAGTCACAAGGAACTTGTACTGAGTTTTGAAGCCTGACCTGTGCAGTCACGGGACTGTATTCTTTGCTTCACTCTTGGGTGGTATCTTTCCCTTAAAGCTGAAAATTCTCTTCATCATATGGAATAATAGCTGGTACTTCAAAAAACAGCTACTGGTGAATCTGTGGTGCCTTTTGCCCTCCAAGTCCCTTGGCTGAGCTGAAATTTTCTAATGTATTATATTACTTCCATTAACGGTAATAAACAAGCATTTCCACAGCAATTTCCATAATCAAAGTTCTCCACTCAAAAGCTCCTCTGGAACTATCAGCTGACTTTGCAGGGAGGAAACCAAGGCAAAAGAATTATGCAAAATGCTAAAAGCCACAAAGTGAGTCAAACTCCAAGGGAAAAAAAAAAAAAGAAAAAAAAGAAAAAAAAACCTTTAGTTCTCCTATCTCGGCTTATGCCCCAAGGCAATCCCTGTCTTTCACAGCTAGGGACCAATTCAGATATCATTTACACAAAGATAATTCCGTTGACACTTTCAGAGTTAGCCCTGATTTACCGCACCATCTGTGAGATCAGCATGCGGCACAAGACACTCTTATGACTGGAAAATACTTTACTGACAAGGAAAATATATATACGTATTCCTTCCTGCTCTCTGTTGCTAATCTTTAATGACCACCTTTCTTCAAATGCTTTCTGTCAGATTTTGACCGAACCAAGAATTTTTCAAATTTAAATAGCCTTGTTAATTGGGTTGGGTGTGATGTGTCACACTGGCCACACAGCTCCTTTGGCATGCAGTTTGACCTTGTCGAGGCTCTTGTCCTAGTACTTCTCTTTTCCATTTGATTGTGTTTTCTGCTTCTTGGTAACAACCATCATCTAGATTTTGTCATTTGCATTACACCTCCCATCTTCTCAGCAGTAATAACAACCTGCCTGTGGAAAAAAAATCCTGAAAACAAAACCCTGTATCCTCTACCTGCTCATTTGATTACAGGAAAGTCCCCAGTTATACTTGGAGAATTTTAACAAAGCACTGATGTCTTGCCGAATCATCAAGCACTGCTCCTTTCCGGAAGGTATGTATGAACAGCACCGCCTGGCCCCCGTGTTCATGCAGATATAATACATTGAGACTGAAATAAATTGTTTATGAACACACAAATAAAAAGAAGTGGTGTATAACTAGTGTATTTCAAGTGCTTCTACACCTTCATCCTGCCTTTCTTAAGGTATACTTGCAAAGTCATTGAAAGAAAGACTAATTTATTAACCTTATTAACAAGTGTGAAATGAAACCACTGAGATTAAATCACTCCAGTGACTCCGTGAAAGATTCGGTTACACAGGGGAGCCAGCTCACTAAGTTACAGTTTAGATTAATTCCCTGTATCGCTGGTTGCCAAAACTTCTGAGCCATTGCCTTTTCTTCCCCACTTTGGCACAGGTGCCCGACTGGGATGTCCCCATCTCTGACCCTTCCCATATTGCAAATTCTAATGTAAAGAGAGAAAAAGTCCAAAGCCAAAAAATCCCACCTGTTTTCTTGTAAGAAACAGCAAGCTGTGTCCTTCTTCCCTCTGCTTTCCGGAGAACAAAGGGAGTAAAATATTAGCAACTTCACTCATGCTTTCCCTTGAGCTTCTGAGGTAACTTTGCAATGGAGAAAAACCTCTGCATCCTGCTCAGGCTGCTGCCCAGGCCCCTGCCGCAGGAGACCAGGCTTGTTTGCTCCTCTGAGGGCCGTGCAGCGACAGCAGTTGTGTTGGGGCTGCTAGTGCTGCCAACGGAGTCAGCACAGGTGTTGTCACAGCGACCAAAACATCTGGGTCTGAGACCCAAAGCATCTGTGTTGTCTTTCTGGTTACTGACATTAGTATCTGAGTTAAATTAAAAATACATGGCCATGGGTATTTGTAGGTATAACACGTGTAATTTTTTCTCATGAGCATGTATCATATGAAACACTTGAAAAATACTAATTCTTATTTCAGACCTTACCACTAAAAGGCCAGTACTCAGAAATATTCAATTTGGATAATAATTTTAGGGCAGTTGCTCAGATTTCTGTGCTTGTTGAATTGGTAGTGAAAACTGTGCAATAAAAAAAAAAAAAAAAAGCAATACATTATACTGTGCTAAGGCAGTCTTTTTCCAGAGAAACCTTAGTTACGTTTTGTGCTGTATCTCCTTTTGTCTTGAATGCGGCTTCTGTAGGACAAGGTTGGAAAACAGAATTCTTCTCTTGGTCTGTTAGGGCAATTTATTAGTTCTTGATGGTACCTGGATTTTTTACTAAGTATGGAACTATTATCAGCGATATAGCTGGCGTATAAGAAAAGATTAAACAGTATAGGGTTCCTTAGCTTGAAAAAGGAGATATGTGATTGAAGAAAATCATGCAGGATGTCAAGAATGATTATCAGAAGAGCTTTTAAAAATTCAGTGGGGAATATTACTCACTATTCTTTGCAGTGCAAAAGGTGGGGGTTGTCACAGAAATCATCAGGCTGGAGGGTAAAAAGGAGCAAAAGAAGTACATTTTCACATAGCACCAAGTTAAACTGTGGAACTCATTGCCACTGGATAGTGCAAAGACCAAAAGCACAAGCAGATTCAGGTTCTAATTATAAAAATTTATAGGAAAGAGCCACAAATTGAGGTTAAACACAAAGATGTGGACCTAACCTAAAGTTCAGGAAATTTGTAAGCTTGCAGGTTATCCCAGGATATCCTGGGAGAAAGACAGACACAGCCACCGAGCAGACATCCGCCTACATCTGCTAACAACGTATATATCCTTCTTGCTGGACGTGCCTGGTGTGAACTGGTCGGGGCCAGAGACAGATGGCAAAAGAGGAACAGAGCCCTGACTGGGTCTCATTTCAGCTCTGGGTGTATTAATGCTTGCTCAGGTAAGGAACTAGCAATCTGAGCAAACGATTTATTGGCATAAATACCTAAATCTAAACCTAAATTCTGCTTTAGCAGTCCTGGCTAATCTCCCCACCAGGAAAACAGGAACTATGAAAACTTTCTTCTCAGATGTGTTTTGAGGACTAACCACATCAAGCCCCTGAAGTGTTTCTAATTCTAGCAGTGGTATCACCGAGCCACTTAACACATTCATGCCACCTTTGGCCTATGCCTTTAGAACAGCAGCTATTAACAGTAGCTTTATAGATGCCACTCTTGGCCAGGATCCCAAAACACCCTTCCTCTTTATCAGCTCACAGATATAAGAGGTGGCAAAGGAGCTATTTCCATCAGCGATGTCCCATTTATCTACGAATGGAGAAAGTCAAATTTTGTCTTGGAATTGGGAGGGGGAGAGAAGGGGGAAAAAAAAAAAAAACCTTGAAGAAAAAGACAAGACATTCTCACCACACATATGACAGATTACTGTAGGTAGAAAAAATATAAGCTCCCTGGGGTTAATTATAAAGGAAATCTGGAATCCTTACCAAAGTATTATCCCTAATTACTGCCATTACTTGAGTCAAGCTGTGTCTTCATGGGGGAGAACACTAGAAAGACATTGTGCTCATCTCTTGCCTCTGTCTCCTCTCACTGCTGCCCACCACCATGCTGTGGTCACACACACTGCAGAAAGCAGCTGAAATCATCCTCCAGCACACGCAGCTCCGACAACTCTCCTGCATCCCAGTCTGCAGACGTACCAGCTCTGGCAAGTTCTACGTGTGTCTATATATTCCTCTGAATACACGTGATCCTTAGGTCGGTGTCACAGCTGCTTCAGAGGTCTGCAGCAGACCACTCATTCACTGTTTTCGGAGAGACCAGGAGTACCAGGGCACAAACAGTTTTCTCAGGAGTACCAACCCCCACATGCCGTGCTGGCTGCATGATCCCCTATGCCCCTGGCCTAGCACGAGCATCCCAGTCTTGGCGCTCACTGTCACTGGAGCACAGGATGGGGAGGCAGCTCCGGGCTCCTCCAAGCCAACCCCTTGCAGTCAGGGCAATCATGTAACAGCTACTCAGCACCTACAAACACCAGCCCCTGTTGCCCACCCAGCACTGCAAGCCCTGCAATGGGGGAAGAAAGGGAAGGCCAAACGTCCAAGAGCTTCAAAATCTCTTTTGCATCCCAGGCATCGTGCTGGTGCAGATATAAGGAAGAGTCGGGGGCACGACTGCCTCCATCCACCACCGGCACAACTGCAGTACATCTCTTCCCCTGCTGTTTTGCATTTTGAGATGAGACATTCTTACTACTGGCCTACATATAATGCAATGTAGGACCTGAATATTGTCCTGAAGGTTCCTCCATATCAGTGGCTGCAAAACCAGGTCCTTTATTTTGCCTGACTCCACAAAACACAAAATGCAGCTGTGCAAGGCATTACAGTTAGTAACATTTAGATTGGGACCATTTTATGGACAATGTCTTCTTTATGCTAGATGTTGCACAAAAGGAGGTGAATCTCTTCTGGACAAGGACAGTCACATCAATTAGAACAGGATTTTTTTATCTTAAGTTTATCACATCTCCATCAGACTTATTGTTGTCCAGGACAGTATTTTTTCTCCACTTATGAATGAGTTTCTCCTTTTGCAGATGTGTAATTAAAAAGCCAGATTGACCTTAAACAGGGTAGATAAGAAGTATGTTACGATGTTCTGCCTGTCTCAAAATACTCTGGCATGCCACACATGAGTTGACATTTACTTTCAACTTTAAAGTGGCTGGGACTGTATAGTACTCCCAAATATTTTCTAGTAGGATCCAGTGCCCTGCAGTCTGCCCACCTAGAGGCCCGATCTCTTTGGAAGTGAGATGTGAGCACTCACATGGTTTTCGTTCAGCACAAGACAAAGGTGGAGTGCTCAGGACAGTCTCGTTGCCCAAAGCTGGAAAGGAGGCAAGTCACCACATACATCTCCCAGCTGTATTTTCCAATTTGCATTCTTCCCTCCTGTTCAGCCATCCCACCAGGTTTACAGTCAGAGCTGGCATGCAAGCCAAGCTCCCCACTGGCCCAGCCTGTGTTATGATGTCCTTCAATGTACAAAGTTGGGTGCCTTTTCCACTCTTCAGTAAGAGGTGCAAGGGCTGGAAAAACTGGCAGCAGAACATGCATGCTCCCTTTACCCCAGCGATTCCCGAGTGACATTTGCTGTCTCACATGGACTTAGGATGTTAACTAAACTGACAAGGCCTAGATAGCAGAGAGAGAAAGGAAGGAAGGAAAACATCTGCCTTTCCAATCCAGCGACTGCAAATAAAGTTTCTCTACTTTTAGGAGTCTCTCAAGCACAGCATACAGAGGGTTTTGAGAATCTGGGGGCTCCTGATGAAAGTGCTGTTATGTTATTTTCGGTGCCACAGCCAGGCAGGGATTGTGTTTTGGTCTTCTGAGAACAGGGAGATGGTTTCCATGTCTACTTGTGCTGTTCCTTAAGGCTCTTGGAGCAACTTCACTGTACAGAATCACTGAGCATTTACAAAGAGGGCAAAGGAGGACTGCTGCTGCCTAAAAAACAGTTTCCATCATCTCCTGCATGATTCATCCATGCCATATGTAAAGTCCTAAAGAGCACACATCCTATCATTTCCACAAGAAATAAAGATATTTTATTTAAACTGTAAAACCTGGCTTTTTATTTAACACTGTGAAAAAAGGCATGTAGCAGAAGCCTGCTGTTAGCATGACATACAGTAATGAATCAGTTAGCAAGGAGATTTAGGTGGAAGTGTTGATTCATGACCTGAAAACAGGAACTGGGTTTTTTACAGTACCTCCCTGACACACCTGCCCCTTCCCAGCTCCTTTCAAAGCTGTTCTCACAGCACCACTCTTCCACCTCAGGTTTCAGCAGTTGGTTGAGCACAGCACCACTTTGCACATTTCAGAGGAGTGGCATCATACAAGTGACTTTGGGTGTCGGAAGCCCCTTGAAATCAAAGGACTTGTGCTCAGGAAGAGTTTGTTCCACATTTCTTTCTCTTCACTCAAGGTTGGATGTGCAAAACCATCATATCTCCACTTGACTCCACGCTGTGGAGACAAACACTGTGACACAGAGGGATTTTGGCAGTAGAAAAGAAAAAGCTTCAAAAACACTTCACTGAGCCCTGAAATGTGCCAAAATATACCAGGCGCTAAGAATGGAAACCTGCCAGGGAGAAGCATTTCTCCCTCAGTTAGAGGGAGGCTGATCTCCCCAAGAGGGAGAGGGAGAGCTGTTCTCTGAGGACCCACTCCCACCCCTCTCAAAAAAGCATTGCATGAACACACAGCAGATATCAGTCATGGTAGAGCAGCAGGATCCACTGTCCCTCGTCCCTTCCACACCACCCACCATTTCTCCAGGTGCCTGGTTCCTGCGTGGCAGCAGAGGACCTGAACCGGGGTGGCCTGTCATGGCTGACGGCAGTGCAGAGCGCTGCTGGAGCTCCAGCTCTGAGCGGAGATGAAGGGCAGTGTCTGTGGCAGAAGATAGTGGATCTTTTTCATTTCTGTGATAATGCACAATTGTGGCAGGTTTCCTATCACACTGCCTAATCTCTATAACTGGTTTTCATTATTCCTCTGTGTGGTATCCCGTGCCTGTCCTCTTTTATTCACCTAGAGGCACAGGAAGCATTGAAGGTGTTCATTGTATGCCTTACTTTGTCTACATGATTGCTCAGACAGCCCCACGGACATTGTCTCAGTTTACTTTGTTCTCCTTTGCCTGTTCCCTGTGTCCTGGCCATGGCTTGCATTTTCCGTGATTGTATACTAACAGTCTTTCATTTTGCACCGTGTCCCGGCTTCCCCAAAACCCCAATCCAGGACTAAGATCTTCTTCTACTCTTTCAAATGTGACCTCCTCCTTTAAAAGAACTGATGGACGCCCCACGAGGTGACAAAGCTGGGCCCCACTTTGGGGCTCGGGAATGGGCACCAGGCACGCTGGAGCTGGCAGCAGCCAGTGCGTGGCTTGGTGCAGCAGATTCTGTAACCACTCTCCAGCAAGGGGACAAAGCCACCAGGGAGGACTTTGGAGGAGGTGGCAGGCAGGATGACAGCAACCACAGCTTCTCTGTCAGGAAGGGCAGGGCAGAAGGGAGAAGGGAGGCCCCAGCCCAGCTTGAAGGGTCCGTGAGCAGCACCCCCATGCACAAAGCCACCCCCGTGCTCACAGCCACCACGTAGCCTCAGGTGCCACAGCGCTTAAAGCAGCTGTTTTACTGACAAAACTTCCAGCACTGCACCTTAGTCTGTGGGCAGAAGTGTAATTTTGATTAAGCAGGAATGCCTTTATAGGTTAATTAAATACCAATTGCTAAACCATACCCCACCAGTCATTATCTGTGTTTTGATATGGACTTATTACATAACTGTTAAACTTGGTATTTAGCAGGTAACTTCCTTATTGGAAAGACTGAACATCTACTTGAAAGACTTCATTTTTTAAATGTCACCATTTCGGTTTACTAGACTTCTTGCTGTGCTTAACACAAACAGTGGGTATTTAAAGTAATAACAAATAAACTGTCAGCTGGGAGCACTCAGCAGCAGGCAGGACCTGCCACAGGACAGCCTTTGCCGGTGCTGTCAGGGAAACCAGCCCAGGGACGGGCCACAGGCCCCCTCCCCAGGCACCCCCCTTCCTGCCTTGCTCCCAATCTGAAGGTTGATGGGGCGAAACATCAGCACCTCTTTTGAAAAGCAACTTTCCAACTCCAGCAGGATCAGCCTAATTCTGCCTAATTCTGCCCAACCATCCCTGGCTGCACCTTCTCCCTGGCAACGTTTTGCTGAGGACACGGTGGAGCGAGACTGGAGACAGATGTGGGACTATGTCGTCACCTCAGCTCCCGGGTGCCACTAGCGGTGGCCTCCATGGGATAAAATACGCACATGATGCTCTGTGCACAAAAACAAAGACAACCCCCGGCTGCTTTTCAATGAGACATCTGCAAAAATTACCCAGCGTGGGGGGTGTTGCCACTGCCTGATTTCTGCTTTCATAGAATTCTGCTGTTAACAGGTCAGAAAGAACAAAACAGCAACCTGTCCAAAGAGTGGTTTGGATGCGGGAGGAGATCGTGGGCAGAAGTCCACCCTGGAGTCAGAGGAGAGGATCTCAGTGGAAGCATGCAGTCAGATGCTCACCGGCACAGAGGATAGGGAGCACCGGTGACGCAGGTGACCCCCCCTCTAGAGACGGTGAAACAACAGCACATTGGAGGATGGCTGCAGGGGTGGTACGGCAGCTGGGTTTGAGCCACAAAGCCCTGACCCATGTTTCCTCCAGGTCTTGGCCCTGAGGCCAGTTTCTCTGGAAATCAACATTTTAAGAGCTGGAATGAGTCACCTGCCGGTCTGGATCCCGGTACCTATGCAGGGCGCAGCCCTGGCACCAGGGTGTTACAGCCATGCAGCCTTACAGCCAAACTAAGTCTTCCTTCATTCAGTTTTTGGTGAAAGTGCTTTTATAACTTTCAGAAACAGGGATCTCCAATTTCTCCAGCAAGCCCCAAGGAGAAGTGGTAGGCCCTGCACTGGCCATCACCTTGACAAATGTTGGCTTACACCTTTGGCAAGAACTGGCAGTGAAGAGGTTAAGAATTAGTGAGCCTAAAAGGCTGCTTTTTGAGGGGTGGGTTTGGGGCAACCTGAGTTAAGGAAGCAGCCTTAACAATATAAGAAAAGGAAGTGCTGGTCGTTGGTTTGTTTGTTTATTGTTTCAGCAGTTTGTACTCCGTGTGTCTCATGTGCTATCTTCATTCCTCAGTCTCCCAGCCGGTTAATTATCCAGGGGAAGCGGCGCTTCCTGCCAGCGACCTCCTGGGTCCCCTCCCATTGTTCGGGGAGCGCTGGAGACGGCAGAAAAGGCTGCTCACGTCTCAGCCGGTGAGAAACACTCCAGAGACTGCAGTTAGTTAATAAAACAGATGGGTTTATTGGCATCGGCAAATTTCAACCCTAGTGATGTGTTTAATAGGGTTCGTATGAAGAAAATCCCAATAAAAATAAAACAAGGAGTTTGGGGGCAGGGGGATAAAAATAGGAGAGACAAGAAGGTGATCAGTACCTCCGGCATCTCCAGCAGCTCTGCCGTGTCTCCACAGCCTTCAGGGCTCAGCAGAGGAGTTGCTGAACAACTCTTTCTCTGCTAGGACTCATTAGTCAGCATGAGAAGAGATCCCTACCTCTAAAAGCCAGGCTCAACTGGCCTAAATCTCATCCAATCCCTGTGCCAAGTGAGGTCTTTAAGTTCCCTCATGTAGGACATCTAAATGCTCCTCAAAGGCCTGGTTCTCTCCCTTCACTTGGTATAGAAGCTTAAATGGAAATGAGAGTGACTCCAAGCCCCTAATATTGTAAAAACCTTATCTTCCAAAGACCCAGTACCCTACGTGCCCCCAAAGTTTCTTTTCTGTGCTTCTGTAACGATCAAGCGACAGCACCTTACAGAAGGAGTGTGCTTCTTTCAAATGCTGTACGGACACTTCAATTTTTTTTTTTTTTAAAAAGAACACTTTGTACAATCCCTAAGCAGGGCCTGAAGCAATGCAAACAATAACAAAGAGCAACGGGCTCGAGCTGTAGAGCTGGGATCCAGATGTGCATCTCAATTTGAGGAAAGTTTGAGGGTGCTTAAGCCGAGTGTGGGTTAATCTCCCTGGAAAATGAAAAAGGAAGAGGGAGAAAAGGAAAAAACATAAGCAGAACATAGTTAACAAAGCATAGAGGGGCAAGTCTGCATCTCTGTGTTCGATAACTCCAGTTTTTTGAAAGATGTGACCCCACCCCCTGAGGAGTCAGGAGCTGTGATTAGCCGAGAATAAAAGGATTTTTGCTCACTGACATTGGTAAAGGTAAAGCAATTGTTTTGAAGAACTCCTTTAAAGCACGTATTGCCACTTTGATTATACAGAACTTAGGGGGAAAGTGGGTTTTGCTCTAAGTCACATAGTTTTGTTCATTTTCTCCACGTATTTTTACTGTCACATGAGCACTGTCCTATGTAACTCCAGTGCCCAAATGCATCTTAGAAATTGTGCCCCATTTGTGCCACTCTGATGGCATTTGGGGGTCAAAATTCACTCATCTAAAGTTTTAGAGGAAAAACAAAACACAGATCCTGGGTTTTCTCTTCAGAGGGAGATGCTGTTTCCAGGGACAAGCTGATTCCTCCCCTTTGGGACAGGACGTGGCCAGAGGAGCGCTGTCATTGCTGGAAGTTTTCTTTCATGAGGAAATATTATTTACACATGCCACATCCAAATGACAACAGTGGCAAAGAGGATTGGCAATTGATCCTGCTTTAAATAGCTAATTTTCTAATGCAGGGAGGAGCGTTTTCGTGGCCATTTCCGTAACAAGATGTTCCACTCACTTCTGGCCCAACAGCGCAGCATCTTGATCTTCCCTTCCCTTCCCTTCCCTTCCCTTCCCTTCCCTTCCCTTCCCTTCCCTTCCCTTCCCTTCCCTT
>NW_008795137.1:166756-183904 GCF_000699145.1 Aptenodytes forsteri | reverse complement strand
TCCCTTCCCTTCCCTTCCCTTCCCTTCCCTTCCCTTCCCTTCCCTTCCCTTCCCACCTTCTGTCAACAAACATGTAAGAAAAGAATTTCACCATGTCAGGAATTTTAGGCTTTTGAAACAGAGCTCACACACTTGACACTACCCAGTCTCAGGACAGAGCTGAGCTGTTGCCCAGATGGGAGGTCAGTTGTGATTTTTTACAGATGTTTTGGATCAAATCATAGTGCTTAAAAGAAAAAAAAAAAAAAAAAGAAAAATCTCCAGACGGTTCAGAGCCATGATAAATAATTTAGAGAGTGGTTAGACAAATCATGTGAAACAGCTCTAAGACTGGATCTTTTGGCTCCCTGATGAAGGTACATTTAAATTAAACAGCCAGTAAATAATGAGCCAAAGACCGTCATGACGCTGGGTAACAAATGCAGTTAAAAAGCTGGATTAAAAAAATGAGTGGATATTGAGTGCCTGCCGTCATTTCCCTCTTCCATCTTTTGGTGGTGAGAAAGAAAAGGGAAAATAGTAAAGAATTAGCAGGGTCCTGGCATTGTTTGTCTCCTCTTTTCTGGTGAAGAAGCCATCAGAGATGAAGAAACAGAAGGAAAGCAGAAATTATTCATTTCCCCACACACACACCAGGAGAAAAAGGGAGTAAAACAGTCACAAAGACAGGATAAAAGTCTCTACCTTGGGGAATGCAAAGCTGGTCTGTCAGAGTAAAACCTGCAAGAGCAGACGGACAGCAGAGGAATGTCCCCCCCCCAATTATGTATTTTGCCTTGCTTCTGTTAGTTTGTATTATTTAATATTTTAAATAATTACAAAAAGCCCTGACACCAACTCTTTCAAATGTATTGTGGCAACTGAACTTAAAGAGCTGTTTCTCCTGCAAAGTTCCTCTGGGGCAGAAATTAATGCACTGCCACTTTTCAAATATTCCCAAGTCCAGACTGGAGGGAGAAGCAGCTACTCATTTTCCAAAGGACTAAGGAAAGGGGTGCACTAATTTATGTAGAGCGAATTAAAAGCTGAAAGCAACCTGGATTTAGTGGATGGGAAGGCTAATCAACAAACGTTCTCAACTCAATATTACCTAGCTTGGCAAAATCCCTAATATTGCTATTTAAATCTAAAGACTGTGTATCATAGCCTGTACACTTTTGATGACGTACAGGCAGACAGGCGGCAGAGCAGTGGATTCCCCACCCTCTTTCAGGCAGGACAGAAGACAGTCCGCTCCTTGAGGGACACATTTCCACTATGCACCATGAAGCAAGCCTCCACCAAAATCAGCGGGAACTGTGCACGATTAAGGACACTGGATCAGGCTCCATGTATGAGAATTTTCCTGCTGCCACTGCAAAGGTGAAGAGTAGGTGATGCTCAATAACCAGGACAATCTCTCTATATATAACTATATAAAAGCTACTGAGCAATGGCTATACACAAGGCCTCATGCTTAGGACACCAGCTGCTTCCTGATGACTGCAGCTAATTTTGGCAGTGGGGCAGGAGTGCGGTGCCTATGCAATTGAGGCAGGATATAGATTATAAACACTGTTTCCCTGAGATCTTGCTGTGCATTGCTCAAAATTGTTTTCAAAGGCAGCTCAAATTAACCCTCCACCCACTCTCCACTGAGGCTAGATCCAGCGATGTTTAACATAAAGACAAAAAGAGCCTTTGGACTGGAGACCAGGGCCCAGACTCTTTCTCTCCCTTCCTCTAAGACTGTTTCCTTAACAATACAACTATGCCGGGGCCTTTCGCAAGCCAAAGTGCAATAACTACACTCTTATAATGCCCACTGGCGGTGTACATGTGCCACCCAGGACGGAGCCTGGTTAATTAAGAAATTCTCTTGGACTGCCTGTTGCACCAGGTAAGCAGCCAGCAAATAAAGAAAAGCAATGTCCATTCAACCCCTGCCAGCTCATGTTCTCCCAACTTTGATTGCTTGTGATTGCTTTGGGGCGAGGAAGGGAACGTATCAGGTCTCTGCCAATGGCAGGTCTAAGTTATTTGCAGACAGAAAGCTGCACTTTTTCTACTTCGATAACAAGTAGTAACATAAGCAACAGCAGAAGCAGTCAAGCCTTGTTTCCCATGAGCAGTGTCCCCAGCTGAGCTCCCGTGTGGGGTCTCTAGCAAAGGGTGAACTTGCAGCCCAGCCTCTTCCGTGGTGGAAGCAGGAGAAAGAGCTTGCACTGACGGTTTCCTCAGAGTTTGTAGGATTTACTGTCCTTGAGCTCTGTACCTCTCTGCCTCGCCGGGCTGATATTAGCTCATGGGGACAACTTGGAAGGGGTCTGACACATCTATCCACACATGCACACAGAGCAATCACACAAGCCTCGTTTCGTAGGAAACCTGGTCTGCATTCAGACGACCTTCTTGCCGAGATTAATTTCAAGACTAAAGGATTCAAGCCACAGACTGTGGCAAGAACTAGAAAGGCCAGAAAACCTCAGCACCTTTTAGCGTTTCATTAGCAGCTGTCCTCCCAGTGGCGCTTTACTTCAGGAAATTACACTCAGTTTATGGAGAGGGAAACTGAGGAATGGCTTTTCCAAGAGACTTCTCAAACATCAGTCACAACCCAAAATAAAACCACTGCAAGCACGCTCCTGCTCCGGGGCATGAGGCACGGCTTACCAGCAGGGTGGAGGTCTCCCTCACCAGCGGTCAGACTACGGCGTGGGGTGATGATGGCACAGGGCACTGGTGCACAGAGGCCATCGGTTGGAAGCCTTCTGCTTGAGCAACCTCCCTCCTCTGCCTGCATGAGCTGCGTGGCCTGTGCGAGCTCCAAAACAATAGTTTTTGCAGGGCCAGAGTTAGTTATATCTGAAAGGGTACTCGCGAGCACAGCGAGGAGTGTCATTAGGCTGCTGGCTGGGCACTGGAAGATGGATGTGTTGTTCACTTTCGTGCAGGCAGTTAACAGCGCAGCTATTTGGTTACATGAATTTACAAGCTTAGCTGCCGAATAAAGGAGACCACAGGTTAACAGCAAGGGGTGAAGGTGCTTGTAAAGGTGCAAGCTGAGCCCTGAACCAAGGTGATTACAGCTCACTGGGAGCTCCTGAAGCCCATTAGTGCCAGAGCAAGGAGCTGTCAAGATCCACAGATGAGCAGTTAAGTTTGCAGGCTCGGAGGTGACCATGTGCAGGGAAGGGAATTTGCTTTGCTCTCACATAGTCTCTCCTTTTCTCTCTCCCTCACCAAACAGCCGCCTGCAAACCAGCCCCAGGCTTCCCCCAGCAGGGACAAGAGACTCCCAGCCCGTCCTCCCCTGAAGTGCCACGCTCCTGCCTCCACCCCTGTGCCTCCCCAGCTCTGCGGGCAGCATCCCCATACTAGCCAGCACCTCTCAGGAACCCTCTCACCAGAAAGTACTGCTGATCCCCGACCTGGACCAAGCCCTCAGGCATACAGAACTGCTGCATGCTTTGGAAAGCAACAGAAAATAGTTTTCCCTAAGAGGCACCTTATTTCCTCACGCTGTCCTCTCCCCCAAAATAAATAAAGATACTTCAAGGTGTCAGACAAGCCGTCACACTTTAATTTCTCCCTTTGGCAAGCCTAGCCACTAATTCAGTCTTGTTATGGTTTTCCCACTAGGGACAAAATATATACTGAGCTTTGAAAACCCATTGTGTAGCAGCAATTGTTGCTGTAAGCCAGTGGCTGTTTTGCTTTGTTCAGCACTGTGTGCTTGTGTCTCCTGTGAGATATTGTTTTGTTAAGGCCTGCTATTGATTAACAGGGAGAAGAATTGAATTCCAAATGGGAGTAGCTGAAACGCTCCAAAATGCTGCATAAAAAATGTGAACGTTTAAAATCATCTTAAAGACAGGTAGCTCTCCTAAACCAGATCCATTTTTCCCTCAAGCTGTACCCACCGCAGCATCTCACCTCAGGGCAGTCTTGCAGCTCAGGCTCAGGATAAGGGTCTCATCCTCACCCACATCTTTGGGGCTGATGGACATTGCTAAGCAATCTGGGGGCTGTGCCAGGGGTGACTTCAAGCTCCGGGGCACTCTACAAGGAGCAGCTCTGGGCATCTGTTCTGTCTCCTAATACTGCCTCAGAGGCACCACAGTCCCCAGTGTGGATACAGTAATAAGTAAATAGACATAAAGGTGTTCTAGGCTCCTACAACTTCACCTTCTACCCTATACAAAGAGATTGATCATTCCCTGGTTGAGCATCAAATAGATTATCTTCATCTACAACAGAGGATTTTTATCGCTGTAACTACCGAGCCACACCAGAGTAACACAAGAGGGGATGCTCTGGCAGAGCAGCTGGTGCTGAGCACTGCCCCAGGGCTGGGGCTGAGCCCACCCGGCTGCCGCCCCACCACAAGCAGCGGGGAGGGGGGGCAGGGGTCCTGTGGGGTGCCAGGCGGCAGCTCCGTCACCAAGTCACACCTGCTTTTCTGCGTCGCCAGCACCACACAGCACACGCCGCTACCCGTGCCCAAGCCACGGGCAATTGCCCCAGTACGTCTTGGCCCCTCTCAGTGGCACCAGCTGGACTCTGAGCTGCAGCACCAAGATGCTCATGGCGGTTTCGCGGTGTCCTGCTCCAGACACTTGCCCGTGTATTGTTTTAGCCCTATTGTGCAGAAACCGGCAGGAATGAGAAGATGCTGTGACACTGTTTTTCATCTGTCTGGGCAAAACTTATTTTACTGACCTTTGAAGTAATTTGGGGGGTGGAGGGGGAGGAACTGAGGAGAGAAAGGGTAGGTTTCTAAATCCTTTTCAACCAGTTTCAGCATTTGCACTAGAATAATAATTGCAGGGTTGTAACATCCTTTGCACAACCTGCTAGGGGTAGTGGATCTACCATCTGGGAACACCTAGTGTCATTTAATAAAAGGGCAATGCAAGACTGTACTGTAGGAGTTAGCCAGAGAGATTTTGATAGGGAATGGTATAATTCCTCTAGGATCTTCTGACCATCCCATAGAAATAATAGAGAAGAGTGGAACCCATATTAAGTTTGTTGTGGGATTTAATAGAAAACAGAGGTTTTCATAAGAGCTGACATGCAGCCTGCTGCTGACAGTCTTCAGACACAAAAAGTCTATTTCTGCCACTGTGCTGGAGGCAACTTATCAGAAGACACAATGGCAGAGGCAGACAGAAGGAACCAGGTCCCTCTTCCTACCTGCTGCTGGAAGAATGGCCACAAATAAATGCAACTGAGAAGCACAAGGGACCACAGCTCACGCCTCCAGCACTAATTCCCATCCACCTTACCTTAGAGCCAATTAGCCTTTGTCTTCAAGAGTTTCATCTCATTTTGCACATTACCATGTCAACATTTAAGTATGAGTGATAGTCGTAGCACGTCTGTAAGAACTTGTCTTGGACTCAAGAGTTCTCAATAGCCACTAAGCCCAGCATTAAAATCCCTATTAGAGGAATATGGAGCTAAAATGCTGCTCTAAAGCAGGTGGTCTGGAGGATGAGCTTCCTCAGGCAAGATCCTGGCAGAGCTCTTGCCATGAACAGCACCTTCCTGACCTAGCTATTCTCGGCCGTGCAGCTCTCCCAGAGCAGCCACTTCTGAAAGACATGAACTCTGTGCGCTGAATAGTGCGATTGTACTCGCAGTCTTAGATTTCAGCGTTAAATAGAAATGCACCTGGCAAAAATAGAGTAATGGTTACAAAATACAGGCACACTTGTTCGAAATGTTATCGGAGAGATTTCTGGAAAAAGAAGCTGTGCTTGGCAGGGACAGTCCCGCGTTTCAGCTGAAGGAACACCGGCAACAATGCACCCCATGGTGATGTGTGGCAGTGTTTGTGGAAAGAAGGGTACAGAGTGGATCAAGAGCATACGCAGATTACAGCAGCCTCTGCTCATGTATACATCCCTGGCCCCAGCCCTGGCTGCCACGTAACCCTGCTCTGGACAGTGATCAAAGGGTTCAGCGTGAGCTGAAAAAGTCACACGGGGAGGAGGGGGAGCAGGGATCTCCAGCCTCCAGCCCACTCTTTGTTTGGTTCGCTCACAAGTTTCCCAGTCGTGTTTGAACTCCTGTCTCACACTCGCCAGCGCTCAGCCACTGCTGGCGGTTTCAGGGACATGAGCAATCAACCTTGACTTCATATTAACTTCACCTGAATTACATCTGAGTCCTTTCCAGAAAAGCATTTTAAAGCTTTTTGTTCAAGTGAGGGTGTGGACAGGAGGGAAAAAAAGAGGAGACTGCAAACATGGGGGAGGGAATTAGATTTAAAAGAGCCCTTTGGAGTTATTTCAATTAATCTGGGTACTGGAGACCTCTGGAGAAAGGCTCCTCTTAGAGCTACTGAAGTAGAACAGAACCTTTCAGGGTCTCACTTTCACATTGAAATAGGAGCAGCACAGCAAAAGCGCTTTTCCTCCCGATTCATTTATCTTCACGAATGCATAGGGCCACACTCGATGCCGTGTAGCTCTCAGCAGCAGCTTACCTCTGACAAGTTTTACAGAAGCATGCGCCCATGCCCTGGCAAAGGGGACGCACGCAGGCATGGCGCCATTTTGAACCCTCAGACACGGTGGTTTGAGAAGTGGAAACAAACGTTTAATCCCAGCAGTAGTGAAAAAGAGTGGCCTGCTGGTCATTCCTCACCTTGCTGGTTGTTGATGCTAGCTGGGTGGTCAACGCTTTGAAGCGTGGAGTATGAAACAGCACTTCAGTTAGAGGATCCATTTGTACTGGGCAGAGCTTTCGTAAGGTGCTTTCTTGATGAAGCAAGCCTGCTTACACGGCTGCAAAAGCAGTCTGTTTGCTTTCAGTATTTCCAAACATTAAAAAAAAAAACCAAGGAAAAAAAAACCTAAAAGGCTACGATAGGGAAAATCCATGCCTAGAGGTCTCATGATGCATCAGTGGCAGGACTAAGAGGATCCGATGTAGGCTACCTCTCAACTATAAGTTTCAGGCTTTCTTCAATCTTTATAACACCAAGAAGATCCCTCAAAATCATCAGGCCAAGGCTCAGAGAAGCTCACTGACTGGTTTGCTTAAGAAGACTCTTGCCATTTCTGTCTCAGGTAGCTCAGTCGTTTTTGCAGAAGCTGAGTGACTCTGTACATTGGCCTCAGTACGTGCAGCAATATTTATTCACAAGAGCAACATGAAGCAGAGCAGTACGAGGAGCAAGGCTGGCTGGACTGCACAACGTATCATAGGGGAGGTTGTAAAGGTAATGTGCCTGGGACTATCTATTTTTGTTGCAAGCTAACAGGACAGGTTTCTCAAGCAGAAGCCCCTAATTGACAAGAGTATGTCCTGAATGTTGGAAACAGATTGATGGCTGATACTGAATAAAAGCCTATTTCCTTTTGGCTCACGGCACTGTTGCTGATACCACAAATGTCTGATCCCAGTATCAGTGCGTATGTAGCAGAGTGAATATTTGTTGGAAACAGAGCCTAAATTATTCATGAAGGCTTTACATCCCTGAATCCTTTAATTCCTTCATGTCTCCAGTACAAAAGAAAACACCAATGTTCCCTACTTATAGATATTGTAAAGCAAAATTAGCCAGCAAAGCTTGACAGGTGAAACAAAAATATTAATTGTTAAGCATCAGTTACCGTACCTCCCCTGCTGAAATTAATAGAGCCACCACAGAAACAAAAGCTGAGACAGAGCTCTCAAGGAAGCAGTGGACAAGTTTGTTTGCAGGTTGTTTGTAATCATACATTCCAGCAATATTTGCATCTTCCTCCAAATACTCGGTGTGACTACAGACAGGACTCAAGTCAGCTGGGCTAGAGGTTGGGTCCAGGTACTTGGCAATTCCCATCAATGCACGATTGTTTTCCAGCTATTCCTTCCAGAAGAGGGAATCTGAGATAAATGCTGGTTGCCACTAGAAAAACGAAAGGAGACCCGAGTTCTATAAACTGCTGCTCAGACTCCAAGTTCAATATCAAAGTACTTTATAATTACTAGTCAAGTGCAGGTCCTGCGGCCCATGACTTTTCAGCAGGAGCTCACAGATATCATTAAATGTTAGAACGAGCTTTCTCATAGGCAGGAAAATTCACCGATGGGCTGCTGGAGTCATACTTCATCTTCTCAAAGGGTGCTGTGGGAGCTTTCAGCTGGACAATATCTCTCTACACAGAGCAGAGAAATCCTAGTTTGAACAGAAATGCTTTCCACCTGAAAACCTCTGTCTCGTCCTTCTTTAGAAGGCAACGGGCTACAGGAGGAAAATAAGTCCTTTGTCAAGAGCAACGTCCAGGTCTTTCAACCAGGGCTGCATCTTACCACCAATTTTCACACGTTACTTCTCATTCTTATGCATGGAAGATCCTCTCTCTGTTCCCAAAGGGGAACTGGCTGCCTGGTATGGGAGGGCCACCAAAATGCACTCTATGCAAACTTGCCCAGTACACAGAGGAAATAAAGGGAAGAAGGGAAAATTTCTCCACTGACAAGTAATCTTGCATGTTACTTGTAACAATGGGGAGTAAACAATATTCAGGCATAAGGATGATTTTTCAAGCTGACAGAACTACTTCCAAGTGTAGTGCCTAGCAGAGCCCCAGTCCAAGTGCACAGCGAGCGCTCGCGAGGCCCTTTTCACTTATAGTAGAATAGACGGGGCCAGACAGTCTGGCAGCCTCACAAAGGCACAATGAGCAGGAGCCCTCTCTCCCCATACGCGTATAAACACACGCACTCTACAATCTTTCACAGCAACACGCCAAAGCAAACACCAAATCGACTGTAGTATTTCAGAGAGATGGCCAAAGCTCACAGATATTTTCCATGCGATCCCCTGGAACAATCCAGCGCTTTCATTAGCACAAAGGTGGAAATATGCATAGTGGAGAAAAGAGAGATTAGTTTTAGAAAGGAACATAAACAGAAGCGGGTCTCAGTTTGGCCAGGATTCACTCTGATCCCAGCAGAAGCAATGCCAAGGTTGAGCGCTAGGGTGCAGAATCAGGCCCTGCAACACGCAAGGCATCACGCTTTCTTTCCAGGTGAGGTTAGCTGACAGTCGCAGCTCCTCAAAATCCTGTCCTCCTTGGCACAAACAGATTTTCTTGAAAGTGGCTGATGCATTCACATCCTTCTGCTCAGACACAATCCCTGGTTATAAAATAGCAACAAGATTGAGGCAGTTGGATAGGGGACGGCAGCCAGGCTAATGTAAAGTCAATGTAAAGCAGCAGCAGGACCTGAAAAGCTGCAAGGTCACATACCAAATGGCTCAGGAGACACTGATCATCTTGTAGGCCTACAACGAATCTCAGTGCCCAGTAGCAATGTGTGATGGGGCCAATTAACAAATAGTTAGATTTCAACCCAAAAAATGGCAAAACAGCATAAGTGAAGTACTGTGCACCAGTGTTTAGTTGGGATTCATCGTTCTTTGCAGTCTGTTTTTGCCACAAACTGGCTTGAAATCTGGTTTCACAAATGGTCATCTTCAATGGCTATCCACGGAGCCATGGAGTTGGGAGCTATTCCCAGGGGGCTCTCAAAAACTGACTGAAAAGACACAGCCTGAAAAGTGCCTCTGAAACCCAGCACCAGCTGAAGCACTCCCTGCTGTTTGCTCCCACTATTGCACTATGCCTCAATTGCACCAAGATGAATTTTCATGGAACCATGGGAGGAATCAACTTAAAAACAGGTAAAAACAAACAAACAAAAAAGGATTACTTTTAACATGAATTGATTCCCCTAATGATTTGCCACGTAGCCGTACCAGACCTTTGCTGGCACCACTGAGTTAACAGCACAGGAATGCAAGGCTATCATTGCTGGAAGGGAAATGCTCCTCAAATTGCATCCTAAGGAAAGCGAGGCTCCCCTGTCAGTAGACTGCTATGGTCTGCTTTCAAATGGGAAACATCTGTCAGCTAGACACAATCTAGCTAGGTCTGTAGTTTCAACTGTCCAACCCATTCAGCACACTGAAGCTAGTGATATTCAAGCTAAGTCAAGGACTTGAGCATCTGGCTGCTGTTAGGTTTCCCTGCAGCTATCTCTTCTCCAGGCTGAACAAACCCAGGTCCCACAGCCTCCCCTCACAGAGTAAGTGCTCCAGCTCTGGCCGTTTGTGGGGGACCTCAAGATTTCCCAAAAGAAATTTTATTTATTTAAAAACTCTCACTTAAAAACCTGCATTCACATGACTCACAAGGCTCTCATACCATTATAAATTGAAACTGAGGATAAGTTTCCCAGAAGACTTGTGACTCTCATGTGAAACCACTATGAAGAAGATCTAATGGTTGTTGCAATAGGAATCTTATGCAACAAAGATAACTGCACCAGGCTCAGCCTCCAGCACACTAAGGCCACGCTTAGGGTTTCACATGAAGGTCATGAGAAGCTTCAAATGTTTTAAAGTTTCAAAAGAGAGAGCGTAATAGAGAAACAAAAGCAGGGACATCTTGCATTTGCCTGCTAAACCAAAGGAATCTGACTTGCATGTATGGGATTCATTCAGCAAAAGCAAAGCTTGCAATAGCGTATCTTTGGAGGTGCCTCCACACAGCATAGACCATGCTGAAGGCAGGAGTGAAAGCAAGACAGACTGAGAAACAGAAGACGGCAGGAGGCCTGCCCTTCCACCCTTGCTTTACCAAAGTTAGTTCAAAGAGCTAACTCAAAGCGGTTCATCTCCACCAACAGCTGGCGATTTGGGCTGACTAGCAAACCGCAGTTGACCAGAGGGATTCAGTACAAGTCACCTTCTCCCAAAAGGAAATAAAATACAGAAAAGCAATGTCAATTTTAAATTAATATAGGTAGAAAAGCACATCCTATAGCTTCTTAATGCCATTCTACTTTATCTATGCCTAATGCCCTGAGTAATTTATCACTATGTAAGCTCCATTTACTTTTGGTGTTTCTCTCCAGGTGAGTAATAAAGATCAGATGAGTCATTTAAGTTTTATTTTTTACTTTCTGATTTTGAGAAACAATTCAACTATGGCCCACAGAAGTTTGTATTTCTCTATATTCAGTGGAGAAAGACTGAAAAAAACACTGAGAGGACTGACACAAGACACCCTTGGCAAAAGATAGCCTTTGCAAATGCTATCCTCTCCAGGCTTAAGTGTTATAACTTCTTTGTTGCAAATACAGCAAGGGCAAGGTTTAATAAACTTATCTATTAATTTGTATATTAATTTATTAATCTTTGTTTAATAAACTTATCTATTAATTTATGTTCATATTACATTTTCTAGGGGGAAAAGTCCTACTCTGTTCATAGACTTTCCATTTTTATATTTTAAATGCAACATAAGATAAATTTTAAACCTAAGATTATTTCGTGCAGCTCCTTAGTTTTCAGAAATCCTTCCTATATCCGTGTCTTCAAAATTACATGACAAACATTGCTTATAAG
Source organism: Aptenodytes forsteri (assembly GCF_000699145.1). NCBI lineage: Eukaryota > Metazoa > Chordata > Aves > Sphenisciformes > Spheniscidae > Aptenodytes > Aptenodytes forsteri. Next base: position 172,509 of record NW_008795137.1, on the reverse strand, counting down.
CTATGTAATAAGTACAGATCATTGAACACCTGAAAAAGGAAGAAATAATAAACTCAGAAAAGCCCACATCTTAAAGTAATATATGAAATTCTGGTTACGCCCTTTCAAAAAGCACGCAGCAAAATGAGGAAGGGGACAGATGCAGGAATGACAAGGATGGTCAGAGGAATGGGTCAGCTTCAGAAAAGGGGAGACTAAATAAGCCTTGGAAAAGAAGGAGACGAGAGCAGGATGAGCAGACATCTCTATGTTTATGAAATAGAAAAGGTGAACAGCTAACCATTATCCATTGCTTTTCTTAACACAAGAGTAAGAAGGTACTAAAAAAAATCATCAGGCAGAAAGTTGAAAAACAACAACAAAAAAGTACTATTTTACAAAGCCACATGACAGCACTGTGCGACACACCACCACAGGTTGTTGTGAAGCCCAAGACTGTCCAAAGAAGTGACTAAAAAAAGTAACGGAAGAAAGGTTCCTTCAGGGCTGTTAGACAGGCACAAACATACCCAACACCTCAGAACATCCTGAGCTGCGCAGGATGCAAGGATCAGAGAGGGTTATGATGTGGCCAGCATTATTGTACACTTGCCCTGTTTCTTCTACTCCTTCCCCGAGCGCTTGCTGTCGGCCACACTTAGGCACAGGGAAGACAAGACTCTGGGGAGCTGAAGGGCCCTGCTCTTGCATTTTCCTTTCAGGATTAGTCTGCTTGAGCCGGCACGCTCTGTCACTTAGCCGAGCTTCAAAGGTGACCACATCAGGCAGGCTGAGAAGAAGAACCACACCACCTCTAAATGCTTCCAAGAAAAATGATCCCTCTTTCTTTATTATGCTATAGCTTGTCATATAATAGCAATAATCACAATTACTTTGTAATATACTCGGAGCAGCTTTGGAGATTGATTAAATGCTTCGGCCTCCCTTCAGCTTTAATCAAACCCAGCAGCTGTTTATCGCTCAGAATACTTTAGATCAATAGAGCTTATGCCTTACTTATACCTTTAAAATAGCATGCTCTATACCAGCTCTCTTGAAGCTGCAAGCAGTAATTACAATAAGTGATCATACTCTGTAGAGTTAAAAGTAAGTAGCTGTTACAAAATTGATAAAATCACCGCAGCCACTAGCGTGAGACACTTTTGAAAGGTGGCCTTTCCCAGTTGCAGATTGGTCTCAAGTTCTTTGATAAAGGAGGGACTGGAAAGGCTATGAGCAAAATTCCGCTCAGACCCTGCCATCAGCTTGAACATCAGGACCACGAGACAGAGCAGGACACCAGCCCCATCAACCACAGACCTGTCCTTCAAAAGCCCAGCAGCAGAGGAAAAGCCAAGGGTGAGGTTGCCAGGAAATCCTAAACACAAATGAGAATACCTCAACTTAGACGGTAGTGCAACAACTAAAAACATCAGGTTTAATGATTCTATGAGATACACTTAAGTCTTGTGACTGCGCTCAGCCAGCAGTTTCAGAGGCATTACATCAATAAAGCTTTAGGCATATTTTGATTATATAAAAATAAGCAAAATCCTACCAAAGACAGTGTGAAAACTTCTACTGACTTCCACGAGTCCAGGACCTCATTCTGTGTTAATCATGGCAAGTTAAGTGAATGAAAGTTGAACTCCAGGCATAAAATCATCAAATCCAGATGAAACATACTGGAAAAGTCCATTTCATCATGCTGCCAGACAAGACAAGACAAACTCTTGGCTGGTGCCTTGAAAAGACAAATATTTGGATAGGAAAAGAAAGAGCGGGTAAAATCGTTGCTTCTAAAATGGTATGTTATGGAAAATGATTGCATCACTTTTACTAGCAGTTCACAGCTACTCATTAATTTTGTAAAATTGCACCAGCTGCTACTCTCTGCGGTCTTCTGGAGCAGCAGAGTGCCTTGCCTGCTCATAAGGGGACAGAAAGCAATGCCCAAAAGTACCACCACATGAAAAATAGTGTTTACATGGAAGGTGACAAGATTTGGTTCATTCTATACACAGCCAGGACCTGTGTTTGAAAGAGACAACGTTAAGACTGGCTTTTCCACCCACACATCCACAGCAATATGGGTCATTTTCCCCAGCAGGAGAGACACTGTAAAGTGGTATTAATGTCATATTGTGTCAACAAATACATAGCAGAGCAGGATTTAGGAACCCTTTAGGTGGGCTAGCCCTCGAAATCTCACCTGATCCCAGCACAGAAGAGGGAGAGAAGTGAGAAAATTGTCAGATCACTTTTAGAAACACTGCAAAATATGCCACATACTACATTTGCTTTGTTAGACATTGAAGCGTATTAAGTTAATGATCGTTAAAATCTAATTAAGAATGGGGGAAAAAACACCCTGGGTGCTTAGAAGGCCCCAGCCTTCCAGTCGATCAGGCAAGGGAAGGAGAAAGCAGATAAAACGGAATAAAGGCAGCCTGCCATTATCGTTGCCATTCAGAAGAGGAGGAACGCTGGATAATCTAGAGCTTTTCCACTTTATTTTGTTTTGCTGTTTTTCTCAGACCTGCCTGGGATTTCAGCTGTTAAAAAAAGGAGGGATATGGGGGAAGACAGGCTCTTCAAGTTATTTTATGAACCCAGCTAACGCTTCACACGTTTCAATTTCTGCCACTCTGTGTTCCTTTTCACACTGCTAACCATTTGAAAGCATATTGCAGGGGAGAAGCTACCAGAGAAAATAGTTTTTGGATGCTCCTTGTTTATTATATGCAGATCAAGCAGTTCTTATTAACTCAGTTTCCGTTCTTCCTTCATAGGTAGCAGTGCTGTGATATTATTTGCAAGCAGCCAAGGTAATTACCATCCAGCAGGGTCCAATTGTTTTCAATTAAAAGCTTGACTGAAGTCTTTAGTTTTTAATACCATTGTGACCATCTGCTTTCACTGAAGTTCATCAGCAAAGGCACAGGCCTCATTCTAATGCTGCTTAATTATATGGAGGAACTTTTTTTTTTTTTTTTTGGTCAGAGATTCATTTTTCTCTGCTAAAGAAATGGGCAGCAAAGGGGCTGCCTGGCTTCGCTAATAACCTGCAGCAAGATGGAGTATCCGGGAAGATCATTACCTTCCTGGGAGATCCAGCTGTTATCGCACTGACAAGAAGATCCAGGGGACCAACAGGAGAAAGCAGTTAACCTCAGCCGCCCTCCTCTCTGTTCAGTCACTTGCTTCCTTTTTCTTCCAGCGAATCCGAAAAAGCCACAAGGAAGAGGAGTTCATCTAAAAACAGGCAGTATGATCCTCCCCTGCTGATTACGCTTTCAGACTCAGTTCCAGGCCAGCAATGCAGGCAGGCTCTCCCGCCTGGGCACTCGCTCCCTCCTCCTTGCGTGTGCAGTGAATCTTTTGCAGTCCTGTATCATCTCAGATCTGAGGATCTCCAAATCCCTTACAGGCATTCATTAAGCCCTGCGTAATCCTCAGGAGAAGTAAGTAAATACAATTTTCCAGATGGGGAAATTAGGGCGGCACGAGGTTAAGTGACTAGCCTGAGGCCAAATAATAAATAAGTGGCAGAATCAGCATGAGGATCTGCAAAGTCCCAGGTTTAACACAAGTCTCTTGAGTGCTCGGCTCCAGAAAAGGAAAAACAACACCCTAGCCCTCAAATCCTCAGGACACTTAACTCGTTTACTGCAGCTCTGCTTTATATGTGCCGGTGCTAATAAGCATGACTCTTAACGTTTCCAACTGTACTGTGCAGAGAAAGGCATTTTGCAGATTTAATGTGGGAACTGCTGCCTCAAGGCAGGAAAGCACACTTGATATTGCTCCATACCATCGACTAGGGCAGACACACAGCTTCCTTCCAGGTGCCTGCTGCCACTTCTCTTACACATGGCTATTTCCAAGGATCAGCCCCCCAAGAGGCAGGTACTTTGCCAAGTACCAGTTAAGGAGGAAGAATGTGTGAATTCAGTTTGAAACCCTGAAACAAGAAGCCAGGGACCTTTCCATCTTCTTGGCCAACCATATAGGTGCACCCTTCTCTCAGGTAAACACCACAACCATTCATCCCAAACTTAAATCTCTGCTCCTCACTAATCTTTGGAGAGACAGAAAGTTGGGTTTCACCCTTGCACCTGGGGGTGCCTCTCTCCTCAGCACATCCTCACTCTCAAGGCAGTGTGTTAGACCCACATAATGCTCCCTCCCAAAGGCCAGCAATCCTGCTCTTGAGCTGGTATGTCACACAGGAGCGCTAAACCTACATCAAGGCTGTTATACCGCCGAGCCCAGGTCCTTTATGCTATATTGAGACCTCTACAGCTCCTATGCAGCAAAGGCATTGAAACTGGATTCTGAGGCTTGGGAGGACATTACCATTCAGTAAATGGTGTAAACGACTTCAGTATTTTGAAAGGCTTGGGGTGTTGCTGTTCAACTACCTTCAGCTATTGCAAACGTAATGCAATTTGTTTCCATACAGATTTCTTTTAAAGCTGCGTGTAGTATGTGTCCTAAATACATAACTACACACCAGAGTATAATGGCTCATTCGGGTTTATTTTCTAACCAATATGCATTTTAAAAGCAAACTCTGAAGGAATATGCAGCAACAAACATGCAGCACACATTCTGGAAGATGATTTTCTTACACTTTTACTCCGAAGAAACTCCCAAAGGCCTACTCCTGCCGGAGAAACAGACAAGAAAATGTGAGAAGAAATAAACCCTTTCTTTAAGAATTACCTTGAAGGAAACATAATGACCCTGTTAAGAAAATAGTCCAGTAAACACATTTTTGGCATGAGTGTCCTGTGAATTGGATGGCCTAGGAAATTGGTAATAAAATTTTGCATCTTCTCTTCCTGCATTTGAAACTAATCTGTACTCATAGCAAGTCAGCCTAGCTATTCCAAAGAGTTTTTCAGTGACCTATGCAAAATCATTTTGCAGTGTCCGTTTGGGCAGCTCTGCAAGAATTATAAAGAAATTTCTGTCCTTTTCCAAAAGTACTCTCTATAATCCCCCCAAAAGTCAGTTTCCGGTGAAAAGTCCTACAATGACAGGGGCAGTAATGCATCAATGCATGCAAGCAAAAGATTTAAACAGCACTCAGACCGATAGGAGTCACCTGGGGTTGATCTCTTAAGAATATTTCAGACAACCACTCTCACTTAAGTTATTAGTAGTTCAACATGCTGCTTTATTCACTAGTTCTAGCCAAAAATATTTGGACTCTTTTCCTTCTTTTGTAACTCCACAAGTTGCCATAAGACAAGGAGTTGCCTTTTGGCAGAAGTGCATGACTAGCAGTGCCTTTCCTTACATCTTCTCAGCAAGCTCCCAACACTGTGAAAGTTCATCCTGCTTAACTGGAAACATTTAAAATTGAGATGCTGAAATCAGGTACCATCTGCATCAGGAACCAGGCACTTCCAAAGGGTACCTAAGATCTAAATCTCCCTTCTGAAGCGTTTCTCTTTCTCCATCAACTACAGAGGCAAAACAGGCTACTAATTCTGGCACCTGAGTTAATTGCTTAAAGAAAAATAAAAAGTAATCAATTCTGCCTCTTTGAAACTACCCGTTAGCTATATTTAAGCAGAGGAGCTACTAGATGTAAGAAGTTCTCTGTTTTAAAGATGAAAGAGAGACAAATACCTTGCTTTCTACCGTGTGGTCATAGAATCAGAGAATTGTTTAGGTTGGGAAAGACCTTTAAGATCATCGAGTCCAACTGTTAACCTAACACTGCCAAGTCCACCACTAAACCATGTCCCTAGCACCTCATC